>NC_080170.1:81482914-81817372 GCF_950295315.1 Erinaceus europaeus
ATTCTTCCAATGTCAGGCTGTAAACACTGAGACTGAAAACAATTGCAGTTGGCTGAGATACTTTATTTTTGCATTCTTGGAGGTACAGTTTATGGATTATCAGGAGTAATTTTGTGCTAAAAATCATATGCAAAATTGTTTTATATTTCAAAACAAATGCTTTCAATGTCATCTGATTTAAAAACCAGCAGCACAGACCTGCCTCATTTATGCCCAGTTTGCAGACTACCTAGACAGGGAGCATTATCTGTTTCTCTGTCCAGCTGCAGTTTGCTGGGAGGAGAGTTGGTGGAGCTGCTCTAAAAGGAAGGTTATAGAGTCACATCTGCTTGGCTTTTCCTGAGGGTCACAACCTGCACAGCACAGAATTTCCCTTGTTAGGCTCTGTGGAGTTGCTATAGAACCCTTATATCTTTGTAAGATGCAATTTGACAATTTCAATTAAGCTACTGCTTCTAAAACTTCTCATAGTTGCAAAGGTTTCCTGGAGTTGCCTCCTGATAATCTTTGATATCCATTTTGACTTTGGATAGTCAGTGTCACCAGGAAACAGTTCTCTGCAACAATAAGGCATGAGAAAGGGCCGCCTTTATGAAAAGCAAGCCTTTGGGGAATGCCTAGGGGCTGTAACACTTGTGAATGAGAATGAGAGATCGCCTATGTAGGGGGTTAGGAGGCTGGGAAACCCTGTATAACTGGAGCCCAGCCTTACCTAGTGCCAAATAACCCAACGTTTTACCTAGTTTTTCTAAATACATATTTTATTTATTTGCTTATTTAACTGGAGAGAGACTGAGAGAAATTGAGAAGGAAAGGGCAGATAGGAAGGGAGACAGAGAGACACCTGTAGCACTGCTTCACCATCTGTGAAGCATTCCCCCTGCCGGTGGGAATTGGGGCCTTGAGCATTGTAATGTGTACACTCAGCCAGGTTCACCACCACCTGACCCCTACTTATCTAGTCTTAACTCTAGGTTCTCCTCTCTATTTCCTAGTATATAATTTGAACCCAGATACATCTGCATACCTTATCCTTATTCTAGTAAGGAATAACTAACTTGACATAATGCTTACAGCTCAGATGGAGTGAGGTCTTCCTATTCCACATCAGAAAGCAAGTCTCCTAAGCAGCAGAGAAGACGCAATAGTAATGTTCATAACAATGACACATATATCTGAATAATGCTTTATGTGCATAGCACTTCTTCAAGATCCCAAATGGGTCTCACTATCTGTCATGAAAAGCAAGTGGAGCACCTCCATTATTTCAGGCATAAAGAAGTAAATATATATATAGAACCAGGAAGACAGAATAATGGTTATACAAAAGACTTTGGTGCCTGAGACTCCAAGGTTCCAGGCTCAAGCCCCAGCACCACCAGAATGGAGCGATGATTTGATAACAAACAAACAAAAAGTAATATATAATAGCAAATGTTCATGTGGATTCTCTGGATTGTGGCTCATATTTTTGTTTTGATTTTTGTTGTGATTTTTAAGATGTCCAGTATGTAAACACATATGAAATGTAGGGTCTTGTTTTCTTGTTTGTTTTGAAAAAAATGCCCCAGTAGATAGGAAACTCAGCAGTTGGTGGAACTGAATTGTCCAAGATGCACAGAGCACTTGCATATTCATTCTATAGCAGACAAAAAGTCCTAAACATAGCAGATGTTTAAAAATTCCTAAACCATTCAGATCCTTATAGGGTTAGGAATTTTTTAAAAGTTATTTATTTATTTATTGGACAGAGACAAAGAAATTAAGAAGTAAGTGGATAGCTGAGGGTGGGGGAGAGAACTAAAGACATCTATAGTACTGCTTCACCACCCATAAAGCTTTCCCCCTGCAGGTGGGGACTGGTGGCTTGAACCCAGGTCTTTTTTCTTTCTCCAGGGTTATTACTGGGCTTAGTGCCTGCACTATAAATCCACTGCTCCTGGAGCCATTATTTTCATTTTATTGGATAGGACAGAGAGAAATTGAGAGAAGAGGAGAAGATAGAGAGGGAATATAGAAAGGGACAGAGAAAGACAGACACCTGCAGATCTTCTTCACCACTTGAGCTCTCCACCCATAGGTAGAGAGCTCAAGGCTTCAGCTGCAATCCTTGAGTGAGTCCTGATGATCTTCAATACTATGTGCGCTTAATCCAGTATGCTACTGCCAGACCCCCTAAACCCAGGTCTTTGTACATTGTAACACAAATGCTCAATCAGGTGAACCACTGTCCAGTCTCCTCCTGAGTTTGGACTTTAAAAAACACTACAGCTTATGTTGCTTCTGAAAAGAAAGTATCTGCTATTTCTCTTATTATCAACTTTGATAAGTCATTTCCCAGTCGGGAGTCTTGGTTTCCCTATATAAAAAGTGGGAATTGATGAGGTTCCTCACAAGAATATGGCCACAGTAAGGAGTGGTATCTGAGTGGTATCCCACTTCTACTATTGACTGGGTAACTTTAGTTCCATAGTGTACGATTCTATGTGATATAAGGAAACTTGAGGTTCTGAAAAGTTAAAGGTCTTGTACAATGTAAGGCCAGAGTTAGAACCCAGAGCATGAGCCTGTACTAGCACACATGAGCCAATATTGAAAGATTCTGCCTACTCAATCCTTTCTCTTGTCTTCTGTCTCTTGACATCTAGTCAAGTTATATTTTATTAATTACTTTACATTATTTTTCCCTTCCATATCCTCATTTCCAATAGGCATTTATGTTTGAGTCTTCTTTAAGTATGGCTGTTACCAAATGGGGCCTCAAGACCTGCAATTGTTTGGATGAGAACTACTACAAGTGCTGGGAGCCTCTCAAGAGCCACTTCACGCCCAATTGCAAAAACCCAACAGGACCTAACTGAGGCTGGTGCATTGCTACCATAATTAAGAATGGATTTTCTGCAATTTTCTTTAGAATCTATTGCCTTTTGGAAGTATTTGGGTGGGGATATAAAATGAAAACTCACATTTTCACAGTCAAATGATTCAGACATTTGTAGAAATGTATTTGGAAAGGTAGATGGCTATCAGTTTAATAACTCAATAAATATTTGTCCATATTCTGTGGAAGTGGCAACTGATCCTAATCAGGTCTTGATGAGGCTTAACTACAGCAGTCAAGACTGGGAGGGAGGTTGTTCATGAGACTGAACCAGACCAAGATCTCTTCCTATGTGTTAAAACCTGAGTGCCTTTATTCTAGGAGCAAAGCTCAGGGAATCTACCATAGACCATCTGACCAAACCATGAAAAAACAAACAAACAACAACAACACACACACACACTCACACACATACACACACACAAAACACAGGCTGATGTGCAAACCTTGAGCTAAAGCTGGAGTCTTATGAGTCATTCAAGGCACAGATGGTATAATGGCTGACAGAATTCCAAATACCCAGTCATATCATACTGAAATGGATGAGTGCAGCCCAGGAGGTGGCACAGTGGCTATAGCATCAGACTTATAAGCATGAGGTCTCAAGTTTGATCCTTAGTACGACATGTGTCCTAGTGGTACTCTGGTTCTCTCTCACACTGAAAATAAAATAAAGTAACATAGGGGCTAAGAAAGTTGTGGTATATAAAGACAATGGAATACAACTCAGCCATTAACAATGATAATACCACCTCCCTCACCTCATCTTAGATGGAGCTTGAAGGAATCGTGTTGAGATAAGCCAGAATGAGAAGAATGGATCTGAAATTACCTCATTTATGAGCAGAACTTAAGAAACAAGAATAGAGCCAAGTGGTGGTGCACACAGTTAAGTGCACTTATAACCAAGTCACACAGTTAAGTGCACTTATAACCAAGAACAAAGACCGAGGTTTGAGCCTCCGCTCCCTACATACAGGTGTCTATCATTCTTTCCCCTTCTCTACCTTCCCCTCCTCTCTCAATTTCTCACTCCTATCTAATAAAAAAAAGAGAGAGAGAGAGAAAATAGAAAAATGGCCACCAGGAGTGAATTTGTAATACCAGCACTAAGCCCTAGTGATAACCCTGGTGGCAGTGGGAAAGAAAGAGAAAGAGAGAGAGAGAGAGAAGGAAGAAAGAAAAGAAAGAAAGAAAAAGGAAAAAAAAGGATAAACAAAACAAAACCAGTTTGGTGTATTGCACCAAAGCAAAACACTCTGAGAAATAAGAAAAGGAAGATGGGGAGGGGGAAGGCAGGGACTTTCAGGTCCTGGTACATGATGGTGGAAAAGAACCTAAGTTGGAGGTGAGAGTGTTTTGCAGACACCTATTATGGCAAGAAAAGAAATTGTACCAATATGCCAATAACTGTATTGTAAACCATTACCCTCCCAATAAAAAATTAAAAACTAAATAAATAAATAGGTGACTAGCCCATAAGACTGCTTAATCTTGGCAATCATAGAGCAGCCCATCTGGTGTTAATGCAAGAAGCCTAAACATCGAGAGGTCAACATCATTTGTTGAGATGGCCAACAGCCCCAATTTTCACAGACAGCTGCATATCCCACTAACTCCCTCAGTTCTGGTGAAAGTAGAACACTCATCCTTTTATAAGTCACTCATTTATCAGTTCATTGTGTAACTAGGCTTTGAGTTCTAATATGTGCCAGCTCCTGAGCTAGGTGCTGGTTAAAGGAAGAAGCTGTCTGTTTCCTAGCAAGCTTACAGTCAGTCTGGGGAGATTAGTGACAAAGATCAATAAATATGCACAACCACAACTAAACTGAGGCTATATTGTGTAGAAAAACTGTTCCTAACCCACCGCCCTTCCTGGTCAGCACCTCTCTCTCCCCGAACAATAGTGGGCTACCTAAAACTTTGAAAAGAATAGAAGAGTGATCTGGAAGGTAACGCAGTTGATAAAGCATAATTCTTTTAAGCACGAGGTCCCAAATTTAATCCCCAGCAGCACATGTACCAGAGTGATGTCTATTTCTTTCTCTCCTCCTATCTTTCTCATTAATAAATAAATAAAATCTTTTTTTTAAAAAAAAAAAGAAAAGTGGAATGGGTTCTTGTGGAGTGAGAAGACAAATCAGGCTTGAAAGGATTGGGAAGTGGTATTTGTCTTTAGTTCTATAGTTTTAACACATTTCACCCCACTTTGTTGCCGTAGTAGCAGTTTTGAAATGTTGCAACTAGGTTTTTGCTTAATAATATGTGGTGAGAATCAGCTATGTGTCAGGGCCAGAAAACCAAGGACATCAGATAACATATAAAATGTCCAATTACTGGAGTTGATGTATTGCACCAAAATAAAAGGCTCTGGGTTGCAGGGGGAGGGTACAGGTCCTGGAACATGATGGCAGAGGGGGACCTAGTGGAAGTTGCATTGTTAGGGAAACATTATTCATGTACAAACTAATATATTTTACTATCAACTGTAAAACATTAATCCCCCAATAAAAATGTCCAATTAAATTTGAATTTCAAATAAACCATAATTTATATTGAATGTAAGTTACATCATATACAGTATTTGGAAATACTTAAACTAAAATTCTTTGAGGTTTATTTGAAATTCAAGTTTAACTGGAATGTCTACATTTTTTTATTTATTTATAAGATGGAAACACTGACAAGTCCATAGGATAAGAGGGGTACAAATCCACATAGTTACCACTACCAGAACTCCATATCTCATCCCTTCCTTTGAAAGATTTCCTATTCTTTATTCCTCTAGGAGTATGGACCCAGGGTCATTATGGGGTGCAAAAGGTGGAAGGTCTGGCTTCTGTAATTGCTTCCCCGTTGAACATGGGCATTGGCAGGTCAATCCATACTCCCAGTCTGTCTCTCTCTTCCCCTAGTGGGGCAGGGCTCTGGGGAAGCACAACCCCCCAGATTGGTGGAGTCCTCTGCCCAGGGAAGTAAGGTTGGCAATATAGTAACATCTGAAACCTGGTGACTGAAAAAGAGTTAAGACATAAAGAACAAATTACTGGCTAATCATGAACCTAAAGGCAATATTGCAGATGAGATTTGGAGTCTCCACTGGGGAAAAAGCTAGTAGGTCTATTTAAGGTATATTCCAAGGGGCCCATGAGTTTACTAGTTTTTGCCTGAGTCTGACAGCTAACATGCAGGTAGACCCAAGGTATAGTCTGGGGAAATGGTGTCATAGTTGGAGAAAGGACAAGAGAGCTGCATTAGAGGAGAGAGTAGCTCCCAAATATATGAAAAGTATATAAATATTGTTAACTGTAAACACTATTGATTTGATCTGGGGCCCATATTCCACACAGGAGCCTGTGTAACCTCTGCATCCCTGTAGGTCTGAGCTCACATTCTGTGGTCATGGCTAGGAACATTCCAGGCTGCACTAATTTCAGGACCCACCTTCCTCAAGTAGTAGAGTATGTTGTCTTTGGAGAATGGAATAGTCCCTACCATTGTTGACCCACATTGAGGGCAAGTTCCTATAGGAGCCCACAAAGGGGCCATTATGTTGTTCCTGAGGGAAGTGATCAGTGATGGGACAAAGAAGGATCTGTTAGAAATCTAGGTCCATCATTTCTGTGTGGGAATCCCAGGACTCCCTGACTAGGGCCCCAGGTGATGGGATACCCCGTCTCTTGCCCTTATCCCTTATCTTGCCCTTATCCCTTATCCTTATCCTTATCCTTATGCTTTTGCAGTCCTTACTTTTCACTGAGTGCTCAATAGATATCTTGCCATTTTCTTATGGCTTTTAGGGTTTGAATGGAGAAATCTGCTGATAGCCTTTTTTAAAATTTTTATTTATTTTCCTTTTTGTTGCCCTTGTTGTTTTTCATTGTTGTTGCAGTTATTATTGATGTCATTATTGTTAGGACAGAGAGAAATGGAGAGAGAAGGGAAGACAGAGGAGGAGAGAAAGATAGACACTTGCAGACCTGCTTCACCACTTGTGAAACGACTTTCCTGCAGTTAGGGAGCCAGGGGCTCGAACCGGGATCCTTATGCCAGTCCTTGCTCTTTTCGCCACCTGCACTTAACCTGCAGTGCTACCACCTGACTCCCTGCTAGTAGTCCTGTGGGTTTTCCCTCTATGTGACTTTTTGTTTTTTCTCTTGCAGCTTTTAGAATCCTTACCTCTTTTCATTGTAACTATAATGTGTCTTGATGTTTCAGGTCTTGGTTGATTCTGTTTGGGACTCTCTGGGCCTCTTGAATCTTAATGTCCTCTCTGTTGCTTTGATGCAGAAGTTTTCTTCTATTATTTCCTTCAGCATACTTTGTTCCCCTTCCCCTTTCTCTCTTCCTCTGGTAGACCAATTATATGAATGTTACTTCTTTTGAGATCATCCCATGTCTCTGTTGTTTTCAATGTCTCTCTTTTTATAGCTCTTTTACCACCTTCTTAGTTTTCTCTAGCTCACCTTCTGTCTGGATAATTCTGTTTTCTGCTTCTGTTAATCTGCTTTCTCTTCCCTCAGCTTCCTTCTTCAGTTTATATATATATATATATATATATATATATATATATATATATATATTACCTTTCTCAGTTACAGTATTAGCTTGTTCTGCTAACTGGTCTCTTAGCTCAGCTATTTCAGCATTCAGTTTTCTAGTTACCTCATTCTCAAGATAGCTAGTATTTTCTGTTCTTTCTTCCCTTTTTTTTTTTGCCTCCATAGTTATCACTGGAGCTCAGGGCCTGAACTATGAATCCACTGCTCCTGGAAGCTATTTTTCCCCTTTTGTTGCCCTTGTTATCATTGTTGTTATTATTATTGTTGTTGTTATGTCTGTCATTTTTGTTGGACAGGACAGAAAGAAATGGAAAGAGGAGGGCAGACAGAGAGGGGTAGAGAAAGATAGACACCTGCAGACCTGCTTCACCACTTATAAAGTGACCCTCCTGCAGGTGTGGAGCTGGGGGCTGGAACTAGGATCCTTACACTAGTATTTCCTCTTTGCACCATGTGTGCTTAACCTGCTGTGCTACTGCCCAGCCACCAGTAGCTAGTATTTTCTTTGAGGGTCTCATCTGTTATTTTGCTATTTCTGATAGCCAAAAGCTTTATTCACTCCTGTGATTAATATATCAATTAATGTTTGGATATTTTCCTCATTTTTAGTTGCTTCTTATTTACTTGGAGTTTCTTCTGGGCTCCTGTCCTGATTCATTGTGGTAGCTGTTTTAATTTCTTTCAATTTAACCATTTTTTAATACAGTTTATATTTTTCTGTCCTGTTGTTCTTCAGTTGTTGTACTGTCTGAGTACAAGCCACACTAACGTCCTTTCACAAATGAAGTCACAAACCTCAGCAAGTACAACCACAGCAACAGAAGTAAAGATTAATGCAGTTCAACCAAAACCATTTAGCCAAGCAACACCTCCACTCCAAAAACAAAAACAAACAGACAAACAAAACAAAAATTTAAAAAGGCAAAGCAAGAATGGATAATCATGAAAAACAACTGTCAACTATAAATTCTGGAGATATTAGGTAGAGAAGGAAAAGGAGAAAAGAGAGAGAAGGAGTCCACTCTGAGTCAGACTTTTTCCACAAGATAATTCACAAACAAGTGCCAGTGAATACAGAAAAAGAGAAAATCAGCAAAAGAAAAAATATTTTTCAGATCAGTTAGGAGGAAAGAAAAAGAAAAGTGGAGAAAAGAGAGAAAAGCAAGTTCTTCCCACAATGGAGAGCACACCCAATCACCTATCAATGGAAAAACAACAGCAGCTAATTTTGGTCAACCTGGAGAGAAGGAAAAACAGACAAGAGCAAATAATAATAATAATAACCCCTAACAATCAACCTGAAGATTAAAGCATTCTAGATTGGCTGCACATAGCCTTGCCCCCTTCATCAACTAAGCAAAAACAATTACAGGAAGCAACTATCAAATAAACTCAAGAGGTAAAGGGAAGAAAGACAGGTAACCTAACCCAAACAATACTGAAGGAGACTACTGTCACAGCCCCAGCAGAGGCACCAATTGATAAGGTATTCTGCCACTTAGATAGAGTTCCAGCCCCCTTCAAAAAGAAAAAAAAAATAAGTCTTTGCTTGGGGAAATATCCCCCCTCCTTTGGATGATTCTCCTGCTAAGCCTGGAATCTTGGTAAAGAAATTAGCTCCACAGGAGGCATACCAATCTGCATATGGCTCTCTCACCCCTCTGATGTGGGTGTTGGCCTTGGGACTGAGGGGGGGGGGGACAGAGAGAAATAGCAAAACCCACAGACCTGTGTTTCCTTTGTCCTTTTCAGTCTTTGTTTGCCAGCTTAAGGGTGGGTTATATGACTCCTCCTTGGTTGGAGCCACCTTGACCCCCACCCCCCTTACTCCTTCTCCACCACTGGCCCAGAAATCCTACCCTCACCTGAATGCCCAGGTTTTTTTTTTTAATAATTTATTTCTTTATTGGGGAATTAATGTTTTACATTCAACAGTAAATATAATAGTTTGTACATGCATAACATTCCCCAGATTCCCATTTAACAATACAACCCCCACTATGTCATTCATCATCTTTCATGGACCTGTATTCTCCCCACCCACCCACCCACCCACCCCAGAGTCTTTTACTTTGGTGTAATACTCCAATTCCATTTCAGGTTCGACTTGTGTTTTCTTTTCTAATCTTGTTTTTCAACTTCAGCCTGAGAGTGAGATCATCCCATATTCATCCTTCTGTTTCTGACTTATTTCACTCAACATGATTTTTTTCAAGGTCCATCCAAGATCGGCTGAAAACGGTGAAGTCACCATTTTTTACAGCTGAGTAGTATTCCATTGTGTATATATACCACAACTTGCTCAGCCACTCATCTGTTGTTGGACACCTGGGTTGCTTCCAGGTTTTGGCTATTACAAATTGTGAATGCCCAGGTTTAAAGCAGCCTCCTTACAGAGCTCACACCAGGTGTTGTCTCCAAGCTGCCATCTTGGCTTTGCCCCCAAGATCTTTCTTCTTAATAAAGAAGTAACATTTAGCTAGACTTAGAGAAAAAGAAGAACTTGCTAATTGAAAGGTTAGGATTGGGCTGGAGTAGGGTGGGGAGGAACATTCGAAGAAAAAGTCTATGGGTTCAAGGAACTGAAAGAAGAGTGTATATAGGGAGCCCACAAGGCTACTTAAGTCAACCAAGTAAAAAAACATGGTCCTGGACTGATGCAGTAGCAATAGAAACAGAGGTGGATAAAGTGTATAATATTTTGGAGTAACCTGAATGAATGTGCTAATGGATTAAGTTAAAGAGGAGTGGAGGACTGAGGTTACTACTGGGTTTATTATAATGGTATGTGTCTTTTTTTTTTTTTTTTTTGTATTTCTGACTCAAACTAATTACTTTTTATTCCATTGTTAAAGGTTTCTTCCCTCCTTAATTCTAAGTATTCCTCATAGGGTGTCCCTCACCCCCAATATCTTAAACTTTTAATCAGCAAAGTGAGAAGACATGCACCAGAGAAGCATGTGGGCCATTTGGACAAAAATGACCCTATGTGGGAAGCTGATGCCCATTTTTATTCACTTCTAAGGGTCTGTTTCCATTTCCTTTCTAAATCACACCTATAGCTCTTAAAACTTGTAGATATCCTTCCCTTTTCTTCTTTCCTCTCAGGTAAGGGAAATAGTGCCTCACTTCCTCAGGTGTTCTTTAGATTCTGTTCCCTCTCAGTGATGGGGCAAAAATAAATGTTCCTGGTTACAAAAATTCTGGTGGCAAAAATGGAACTGGGCTTCAGAGCCTTTGATCATATTTCTCTAACATTTCCCTTCTGGGAGTATAGACCAAAATCCTTTTTGGAGCAATGCAGAAGAAAGGAGTTCAGGCTTTTGTAACTGATTCTCTGCTGGACATGGACATTGGCCAGTTGATTCATACTCCCAGTTATTTCTATCTTTCCCTAGTAAGATAGGGTTCATGGCAGTGGTATTTCATGACCTCAAGTAACAAGGTGAAGATATCTTTGTTGGTGGCAAAAGTTGGTATGTCTTCCCATTGTTTCTTAATATAAAAAAAAAGGTTTTGTTAAAAATTAAACATTGTTGGGAGTCGGGCTGTAGCACAGCGGGCTAAGCGCAGGTGGCGCAAAGCACAAGGACCGGCATAAGGATCCCGGTTCGAACCCCGGCTCCCCACCTGCAGGGGAGTCGCTTCACAGGCGGTGAAGCAGGTCTGCAGGTGTCTATCTTTCTCTCCTCCTCTCTGTCTTCCCCCCCCTCTCCATTTCTCTCTGTCCTATCCAACAACAACAACAATAATAACTACAACAATAAAACAACAAGGGAACAAAAGGGAATAAATAAATAAAATAAATAAAAAAAAAAAAATTAAACATTGTTGTGAGTCCGGCGGTAGTGCAGCAGGTTAAGCTCATGAGGCATAAAGCACAAGGACTGGTGTAAAGATCCCGGTTCAAGCTCCCTGCTCCCCACCTGCAGGGGAATTGCTTCACAGGCGGTGAAGCAGGTCTGCAGTTGTCTGTCTTTCTCTCCCCCTCTCTGTCTTCCCCTCCTCTCTCCATTTCTCTCTGTCCTATCTAACAACAATGCCATCATCAACAACAATAACTACAACAACAATGAAAAAGAACAAGGGCAACAAAAAGGGAAAATAAATTTAAAAATAAATAAATAAACATTGTTAATTAGAAAAACAATCTATACCTTTAAATAAAAATTAAAGTTTAAGTCTTAAGAGATAGCTTAACAGATGGAGTACATGCTTTGCTATATGTGCAGCCAATTCAAGTTCAGCACCATATAGGAGTACTATGGCACAGAAAAGGTTCTGGTGCTATGGTCTATATATTGTATATTGCCCATTATCTATCTATCTATCTATCTATCTATCTATCTATCTATCTATCTACCTACCTATCTATCATCTATCATCTTTCTATCTGTTCATCTATCTGTCATCTATTATTAGCCCAGGTGTAGTGAAATTAAATATATATGAGCACCAGGGTCTCCAAAAATATTAAAAATTGACAACTGTAGCAGAAGTTTCCAATATCCTATTTATAGTACTAACAAGTACCAGCCAACTGCTTCCAGTTGCTAGCACCAAACCAGCAAATGTCTGAGACCCATAACACAATATGGTAAAAGTACTGAGAATTTATTGGCCCTGGGCACAACTCTTAGTCAATGATGAACAGGAATTAATAGGTAAATACACCAACTCTCTTGTCCTATACCTCTAAGGCATCAGGGATTAAGCACCATGGAGCACAGTGCACCTGTGCTGGCCATGCACAGGTATTTGAGTCCTTCCCTTCCCTCTGGTGCTTATGGGGCATTTTTCTTAAGTAACCCAACTAAGACAGTTAATCTGATATTTTATTCTCAAACCTAGCCTCCCTGTAATAAACTCATTCCTTTTTTTTTTTTTTTTTTTACCAGAGCACTGCTTATCTCTGGTTTATGGGGGTGTCATGGATTGAACCTGAGACTTTGGAGCCTCAGGCATAAGAGTCTCCTTACATAACCATTATGCTACCTAAACCTCCCCCCAGTAAACTCATTCTAACCTTAATTTTTGCCCATTTCCAACTTTACTAGCATCAAAGTCTTTTTAAGGCTAAGGAAATGTGTAGGGAAATTGTGGGGGATGTGGTGGAGCCTGGAAGGGCTTAGCCTAAGAGGTGAGTCCCTCCTGTTAGTCTCTCTCTTTACGGAGGGGTTGAACAAAAGAGGGGACACAGGAACCTCAAAAGGTTGCTTGCCATATCAGAATTCCCTGCCTCACAAAACACTGCATCTTCCTGCCTCCTGGAGCCAGCATTCCTTAAAACATTAAGCCTGCTCCACCCTGCATTCCTTTTATTATTTACATATCAATCTTCTGCTTTGTCTTACAAATGACTAAAGGTCTCCTTCTAATTCCCTGCAGGGTATTGCTAATCCTACCAGTCGAACCCCTAGGGGAGAGAAAGACACCTGTAGAGCTGCTTCACCCCTTGTGAAGTGAGTCCTCTGCAGGTGGGGAGCTGGGGGCTCGAACTGGGATCCTTATGCTGTGCTTCATGCCACATGTGCTTAACCCACTATGCTACTGCCTGACATCCATCCATCTAAATTTTACTTTATTTAATTAATTTATTTATTTCACCAGTGTGCTTTTATTTGCCCTGCACTGGCATCCATGAGAACGGGAAACATTATTAGGGCTGTGGCTTGTGAGCAATCAGTCCTGGGTCTATTGTACTTAAAAAAATATATGCTGAGGACAATTCTTTCTGGGTCACGGTAAGGACTTCACCACCAGAAGGCAGCTTCCCGGAGCACACAGATGCTAGAGAAGTCAGTGTGTCTTGTCTTCCCAGGGGAATCGAGCTCCTTGCAGTCAGCATCTAGGGTGGGTCAGCTGCTGTATGTATCTCCCAGCCTGCTCCTGGAGGTCAGAGACACCCCTCTCTCAGCCTCTGCCACTTCCAGTATTCTCATGCAGACACAGAGTGCCAGGTGTCAGTGAGTTTATGCTCCATGGTCGTATTTCCACTTAGTGGGAGCAGGCTGCCACAAGGAGAATGGCACAGGGGGACCCCAGGAGCCAGCAAGTGAAGCAGGTGTTGGGCTGGGTGCCGACTCCAGGAGTAGGGAGAGCTGGGAGCATAAGGCCATGCTCAAGCGGGCATCAGCCTGGCCCCTGTGTGGCAGAGGAGGTCCCTGGGCCTATAAGCCCTCCTGGGGGGCATATTTGGCACAGAAAGACCCCCTCCCAGCTTGGGATGGGCAGCCTCCTGGGCTTAGGGAAGCGAAGGCTGGAAGATGCCTCATGGGGAAACAGGTTCTTAAGTCTTCGAAGGTCTGTTCTCTCCACTGGGCCCAGCTGCACAGCTTTGGGATGACAGTACTCTCAGAGCCAGAGGGCTGCCACCCTGAGGGACAGCTGGGCAAACAGCACAGGGCTGGCTGGCTCCTGGGGAGGAGCCATGCCCCACCTCAGCTGGGACTCACAGACTCTTGTTAGTGAGCAAAATCAAACCACCATCCACTGCAAGGAAGCAAAAGATGTTTATTCACGAACTGCAATCCGGGCCGAGTGGCAACAGACAACAGTCTGCCAGCTCGACCCTGAACAAAGCTCAAACCATACAATTTATAGGAATTCAGACTACACTCAGGGAGGCGGAACACATCACCTTATCAGCCTATATCCAATCATTTCAAACTTAGCAAAAGCCTGATCCATTCAGAGCAAAGCATGGGCTAGTTCTAAACATCACACCAGACCAATAGGTCCCAGCCAAAGTGGGGGTCACCACATTCTTTTGTTCTTTGTTGGGACCACCCGACCATCTGTTTGCAATCTATCGGGCCATCATTTGTCAGGCCGTTTTTAATTGTCTGGTAACAGTATTCTGTTGCAGAGGTCATGAGGAGGCCTGCTCGCTGCAGGGTCTGTCAAAATAATTGATGGCCTCTTAGGTTCTGTCAAGGGGAAAAGGGCAAGGAATTTTCCACCTCACTGGGCAGGAGGGCAAAAAGCAACTATATTTAAACTATTCTTAAAACTCAAACTTAAAAAAGCAACTATACTTATAACTATTTTAGAGTTACTGCCTCTAACAGCTCTCAGCCTCTCTGGGTGCCTGAGGCTCCAGCCTAACCCGCCTCCCACCAGGACATCCCCTTCCTCCCACCCTCAAGGGGTAACCCCTCCAAGTTATTTCTGTCAAGTAGTAGGCAGATGGGAGTATCAGAGGGACAAGAACTCCAGAAAGAGCTATAGAGCTCCCCCCTGCCAACCATGATTCTTTCTTTGACCCTTCCCTATGCCAGCATTCCAGGTACCCACCTACCAAAGGTGGGAGAGGGTGACCTCTGCCATTTCTGGGTTCTAGGGAGCCTGTGTTTTAGAGCTGGCACCAGAGCACCCCATCTAGTGTTCTGCCCAGTGGAGCTTCAGGAAATCTAAACAGCAGGTGACAGGGATCCTGGGTTTGAGACCCACCATCGTCCCTGACACTTAAACAAGATACAACAACCCCAAAAGGCTGCCCAGAAAGGGCCCCACTCTCCTCTGCAGAGGTAGCTTGGGGACCCTACCTGGCCTCCCCTGCCCCCCTAAGTGGATCAGGAACACAATTCCTGTGACCTGTGAGTTCCAAGTGTTAATGGCCTGCCTCAGCCAGCGGGGCAAGAACAGGGGCTAGGAACACTGGGACCTGGAATGAAAGGGACAGGAGACACAAAGAATGACAGCAAGACAGGATTCTGATCAAGCTGTAAAATTTTATTGTGTTCACAGGCATTATAAGGCTTTGAGGAAGGGGGATTGCAAGAGGAGAAGGAGGAGGGGGAGCAATTATCAGGGTGGAATGTCCCTTGCAACATACATAGCCGAAACTATGTCTATTAACTATAACAATGTGGTGTGTCACTTGTTTTCTGGTAAATGGCCTACCTGTAGGGAAATAGAAACTTATCTCGAGGGCTTTCATTGTTTCAAAGCTTATCTTCTATCAAGCAGAGAATGGCTCTTGGCAATGGCCAGGCCTAGAGTCAAACCCAGCCCAGCAACTGCTCCCCAATTCGGGTAAAGGACATAAACATTCTTTAAGCCCAGAGCACTGGACCTCATGCCTGCCATCTCCCAGAATGAGCCCCCCACCCCCCAGAGTCCACTCCCTCCTGCTGCAATCCCCCAACTCCCTGGACAGTGACCCTCCCGGGATGCCCCCTGCCCTCTAGCCTTGCTGTCCCTTGCATGTGCAGGAACAGGTGTGCCTGCGGGGGACTTAGTATGCACACACATTCACAGCAGCCAATAACACTGTCATTTTAAAGAATGAGTGAAATCAGCAGCCTCTCTGTGGATGCCAAGCATGCTGATTATCCCATATTTGCACATCTGGGTGGCAGGAAGGTTCACAGTCTAGTGACTGAATTATCACCCTAATGCCTCCTGCTGGCTGGGAAGGATGCTGGGACAACAGTTGTCACAGGGGTCTTGGACGGTCTCCTTTGACTGCATCCAGAGTGAGGGCCCCCACAGCCAGGTCCTGGTGCTGAGGCCTGCCCACAGGGAGTGGGGAGCACTTCACTTTGGGTGGGTAGGAGAACCAGGAGATTTAGAATAATTGCTTTGCAACCAGGACCTTCCAAGGCGAGGTTATTCCCATCCTCCATCCTCCCAGGAAGCCAAAGGTATGAGATGTGACAGTGAGGGGAACAAAGGACATCTTAACCCAAGCCAGAGGAGCAGAGCTTCTCCCTGTGGAGGTCTGTTCCAAAGCAAGTTGCTTTGGATGAAGGCTTTCTGGAGATGGTGGCACTCTAGACCAATTGCTGGTTTTTCCTCCTCTCCTTGAAATCTCAGGGCCTGACTGTGCAGCTCTCCTCACTCAAGGTGGTGGTGGGGGGGTTGGGGGGACTGGAAGTATTGTGTCTGGCTTGCACAGACATCCTGGAGCCTGGAAGTCAGTCTCCTTCTGCACTGTACCCCTGGGGGTATGGATCAACCTGTCAACACCCATGTTCAGCAGGGAAGCAATTACAGAAGCCAGATCTTCCACCTTCTGCATCCCACAATGACCTTGGGTCCATACTGCCAGAGGGATAAAGAATAGGAAAGCTATCAAGGGAGGGGATGGATACAGAGTTCTGGTGGTGGGAACTGTGTGAAGTTGTACCCCTCTTAATCTATGGTTGTCAATGTTTCCTTTTTATAAATAAAAATTAAATAAAAAAAGAAGTAATATATGTATTATTGGCTTGCCAGAGGAAGAAAGAGAGGGAGAGGAAGAAAGCATTTTATAAGACATAATAGCTGAGAACTTCTCTAGTCTAGACAACATAAAAGACATAAAGTTCAAGAAGCCCAGAGGGTACCAAACAGAATTAACCCAGACTTACAGACTCCAAGACACATCATATTGAGAATGAAAGGAATAAGGATAAAGAAAGGATCTTGAATGCTGCAAGAGAAAAAACAAGAGTCAACTACAGAGGAAAACTCATAAGACTAGCAGCAGATTTCTCTAAAGGCCAGAAGAGAATGGCAAGATATATATCAAGCTCTCAAAGAGAAAAGTTTTCAGCCAAGACTACTGTATCCTGCCAAACTGTCATTCAAACTAGATGGAGGCATAAAAACCTTCTCAGACAAGCAACAGTTGAAGGAATCAAATATCACCAAGTCTTCCATGCTAGAAGTTCTGAAAGGTCTCATATAAACAATCAGATCACCAGAAACATGCCATATATCAGAACACTCTAAAAATCTACAATAACAGCATTAAAATATCTTCATTCTATAATATCAATAAATGTCAATGGCCTGAATTCACCTATTTAAAGGCACACAGTAGGAAGATGGATCAGAAAACACAACCCAACCATATGTTGTCTGCAAGAATCCCACCTAATTTAACAAGACAAACACAGACTCGAAGTAAAAGGATGAAAAACTATCATACAAGCCAATGGCCCACAAAAAAGGGCAGGAACAGCTATTTTCATATCTGACACAATAGACCTTAAAACAAATAAAATTTAAAATGATAGGGATGGACACTACTTAATTCTCAGAAGATCCATCAATCAAGGGGTCTTAATGGTTATTAACACCTATGTGCCCAATGAGAGGCCATCTAAGAAATCAAATATCTACTGAAAGGGCTACAGCAATATGTTAACAGCAGTACAGTAATAGTAGTAATAGTAACACCCCTTGGATGTTAGACCAGAAACTATGAAATACTTAGAGGAAAATATTGGCAGAACTCTTCTCCATCTAAATTTTAAAGGCACATTCAATGAAATGAATCCAATTACAAAAAAAAAAAAAAATGTCTAACAATAAACACAAAACAGAACTTGGACTGGATCTGTTGTATTGCACCAAAGTAAATGATTCTGGGGTGGTGGTTGGGGTTCAGGTCATGGACCTAGAAGAACTTTGAATTGTTATGTGGAAAACTGAGAAAAGTGAACAGGGGTAGATGGTAAAATGGTTATGCAAAAAGACTTATTCCTGAGGCTCCAAAGTCTCAGGCTCATGGTGAATTCACTTTCTTTACCCTATCTTGTATAGAGCTCACAGATATCATGTTAAGTGAAATAAGTCAGAAACAAAAGGATGAATATGGATGTTTCTTGGCAGGGGGAGAGCTAGAACAACCCAATGTAAAGCATACAACACAATTTAAAAAAAAATTGAGAGGGAATGGGGATACAAAAGAGGAAAGAGACACCTGCAGTAGTGCTTCATCATTCACTGCTTTACTGCTCATGACACTTCACCCCTACAAGTGGGGACCAGGAGCTTGAACCTGGGTCAGAGAAAATGTTAATATGTACTCTGCACTGCCACCCAACCCCTACATTCACACATTTTCCCTGCAATCTCTTTCCGTAAACTCTACACACACAGATAGGCCAGGTTTGTACCAGGTTTGTACAAGGCTCTACTCCAGGCTGTTAAAAGGAAGTGAAGGGACCCAGAGAGACCTCTTCCACAGGGAACTACTATGCCTGGGTCTTTACTAATAGGCTTCTACTCTATACATTAACACCTGGGTCCTTTTCCATCACTGCTAGCTTAATTCCTGTGGCTTTCTAGATGTAGCTCTTCTTACAGATGAACTATGGTGCTTACCTAGAAGTCACTTTGCGTATCTAGTAAAACTACTTCACCAGCATTCCTCTGACTTGTATTCCCAGATATTTTGCAAAGAAGCACAAATTACTGACTCTATTGCATAAAATTGCTGCCAAATACTAAGATGGACTGGAATTCCTAGTGAACCTGGATACTGGCAGCTATAAAATAGTACTTTTGAGGCCGGGTGATGGTTTATCTGGCAGATCGCACACGTTATAATGCAAAAGAACCTGTTTGACCCCAGGTCCTCACCTGCATGGGTGGAGCTCCATGAGCAGTGAAGCAGTACTGCAGGTGTTTCTCTCTATCTCTAGCTCCATTTTCCCCTCTCAGGTTCTTTCTCCATCCGAAATAAATATATAAAATAAGGAGATGGGTGGTGGCACCTGGCTGATCACACGTTACCATCTGCAAGGACCCAAGCTGGAGTCCCTGGGCCCCACTTGCAGGAGGAAAGTTCTGCAGTTCTGTGAGTGGTGAATCAGTGCTGCGGGTATCTCTTTCTCCCCCCCCCCCCTTTTTTTTTTCCTCCAGGGTTATTGCTGGGACTCGGTGCCTGCACTAGGAACTCACTGCTCCTGTAAGCCATTTTTTACATTCTATTGGATAGGACAGAGTGAAATTGAGATGGGAAGGGGAGATAAAGACATCTTTAGACTTGTTTCACCACTTGAGAAGCATCCCCATTGCAGGTGGGGAGTCAGGGACTCAAACCCTGATCCTTGCACTTAGTACTAAATGCGTTTAGCTGGGCCCACCAATGCCCAACACCTCTCTCTGCCATTCTATCTCCCCTTACCCTCCCTATTTTTCGCTGTCTCTATCCAATAAGTAAAGTTAATAAAATACTTAAAAAAAAAAAAAGCAGAGAGTCCAGCAGTAGCACAGCGGGTTAAGCACACGTGGCATAAAGCACAAGGACCGGCATAAGGATCCCAGTTTGAGCCCCCAGCTCCCCACCTGTAGGGGAGTCGCTTCACAGGTGGTGAAGCAGGTCTGCAGGTGTCTATCTTTCTCTCCCCTTGTCTTCCCCATCTCTCCATTTTTCTGTCCTATCCAACAATGACGACATCAATAACTACAACAGCAAGGGCAACAAAAGGGAATAAATATTTTTAAAAAGCAGACACACAAATGGGAAAAGTTTTTATTCACTTCAAAACAATGCATTCTCCCCACGATGTAATTTGAGATAAAATAATACTAAAACATAAAATTTATGCTTAAAGTTGAAATAAAACGCTAAAAAAATTTACGATGAAAGTGGAATCTTTTTTTTTCCTGTACATTTGATGTAGAAAAGTTACATATTGGTTTTTTTTTGTTTTTTTTTTTTTGGTAAGCAATAAATTTGGGATTTACTCTTCACAAATTAGAGGTGTGGTGATGAAATAATAGGGTCTACAGCCTAGACTCTTACCTGTTTTACCTAGTTTTCTCTGAAGTATCCATCATGGAACTGCGTTTGGTTCTGCAGTCTTCTTTCTTCAGTAGACCTCTTCTTAGTACAATTCCTTGCAATTTCCTCAATTGTTGAATGACGTATTATTTATAAAGTATTTAGGCCAGCAGTATACATTAAGGTCTCAATGAGTGTTTACTGTTTTTAAACTTGATATGAACATTTGTTAGTACCCCACTGAGGTCTAACTTTCCCCATGTTTATTTACTTTGTTTGCATGCTCAGAATCATCCAGTTTTTTTCTGATGTTATATGTCTTTTATCTTATTGACCTAAGGCTTAATAAGGTGAAGGTATTAATTTTTGATCTTACCAGTCTTATCAGGAGTCATTCTAGTACTTTTTATTTTTATTTGATTTTTTTATTTATTTTACTTATTTAGCTCCAGGGCTTTTCTCCTCCTGGATAACTTTCAGATAGAGACAGAGAGGCAGAGAAAGAGGGAAAAAAAGGAAAGAAACTGCAGCACTGATGCTTTCTCCCATGTAGTAGCGGCCAGGCTTGAATCTGAGTTGCCCACATGGCAAAGCAGCACACTATCCAAGTGAGCTATTTTTGCTAGGGACTGCCAGGAGCTTCTGGGGTCTCAGCTTTGCAAGGTCTATGCTCTAATCTTCACTATTTCTCAGGTCCCTCCCAAACACAATTCTTTTTTTTTTTTTCCCCCCTCTGGTATTATGAAAATTTATTATCACTGCACTTTCTCATCAAACTTAGGATCTTGGTCTTTCCTTCTTGCCATTCTAAAAAGCCAACAGAAAGATGCTGGCTACTTTGACAACTTTAAATCAGACTCTAGGAATGTCACCAATGGCATGATCTTTATGACCAAATCCAGCAACCAGAACTTAACCATTTTCCTCAATAAAATTCAAGCAACCATCACTGGGCACAAAGGCTGTGATTTTTTTTTTCACCATTCTTGATCAACTGGACTTGGACACACTTCCTGATAGCAGAATTTGGTTTTTTAGGCTTCAACCACTACTTTTCCCAACACAATTCCCTTTGCATGGGAAGTGCCTCCAAAAGGACTGGCCTTCAGGGCTATGCCCAAATGGGCTTTCTTGTACTACTTATCATGCACTTCTGTTCCTGATCATGTCTACAGAGCTTCCTGGTAGTGTGAAGACCATAGCACTTGTCCATCCTGCCAGTCTCACAGGCCTAAGCCAATACACTTCTTACTATACATCACTGTATTGCAAGATTTTACTTTAATCTAGACTATTATTGTCTCCTTGTTATTTGGGGGCTTCTTGTGCTTGGCATATAGATAAAAGAAAGGAAGTTTTCTAGGCAGCATTAAGCATCCTTGATTAGGAATTAAGGAAGTAATGTTGCTATACAGCAGGGGTAGGAAAGGACATGCTTAAAACCCAGGGGACTCATAGGGTCATCTTCCATGCTTCTATGCCCCGTGATAACTGTAAACAGGTCATTCCTCCAGTAAAGACTCTACCAGGCCAGTAACTTAAACCTGCTGAAATAATGACCAAAGGAAGGGAAATCTAGAAAGTAGTCAATGAAAATGACGAATATCAGCTAGGGCTTTGATTGAGTTGAAACTGTGTAGATCACAGCTTATATAATTAATTTTCCCTGAATGGCTCGTTATAGACTGAGTTAAATGCACAGACTCAACCTGTGTATGAAGTGAATGAAGAAACCATACTTTATCACTGGGACTTGGTGCCAGCACTATGAATCCACTCCTCCTGGAAGTAGTTTTCATTTTTATTGGATAGGACAGAGAAAGATTGAGAGGGGAAGGGACATAGAGACAGCTATAGACCTGCTTCACCAATTGTCAAATGATTCCCCTGCAGGTGGGGAGCTGGGGACTCAAAGTGGGATCCTTGCACTTTGGAACCTGGTGGATAATCATTTGCTTTTTCCATGTCTGAAGGGGAAAATCCTATATACATTCCATAGGGCTCCTCATAAGATCCTCAGAACTTAAAATTTGCTACTCTCAGAGGAAACATAGTAACACACTTTATAGGGTTTTCCCCTTACCAGCCTCCCATTCATGCTTTTGAGTCACTTCCCAAAATGAACTTATCTGTATATAAGCTTTTCTCTCAGGCTCTGCTTCTTTGTGATTACTCCATCCTTATATATAAGGGTAAGATGAGAATTATTTGTGAATATACTTCAAAAATTAAAACCAACATGAAAATACAAATTAATCCTACTGAGTATACTCTTTCCTACATAGCACTTGATTTTAGTTTTTTCTTTGTAGATAAGCCATCCTATTTTCAACTCTGAATGGATAGCTAGCTATATTTTGAGCAATATTCTGTTACTTCATTTTCATCACAACATTGAGTTAGCAGTCATTGCTATCCCCATACTATAGGTATAAAAAAAAAAAAAAAAGGACGGTATTCTGATTGCTGAGTCTTAGCTAGGATTCTAGCCATAGGTAACTATCAAGATGTTCTTCAGGATGGCCTCCACCCTCCCTGTCTTCTCACCCCAGTTAACACCCCCCAATCCAGGTATTCAGTACATCTTGCGCTATTTGTGCTCCTGTTTTGCCCTGTGAACTTCAGAGCCTAGATCAAATGTCCCTATCAACTTGTATATATAACTTTCCTGAACCCATGCCAGTAAATTCCTGTGGCATTTACTACTGGGCCTGGAGTCAGACAAAAGCTCAGGAATTATGTAATAACCAGACACACAATTAACATAAAATAATAACCACTGAGCAAGTAGTTGTCAAGAGTATGCATTCCTTAAAGAGAGGGGCTAATTTGTTCTTATTGACAACTGTATTCTCAAGATATAGAATAACTCATTTGCTGACTTAATGAAGATTAATATATTTTTTGTTCAATTGAGGCTCTTGCAAAGTAAGGATAAGGATTCTACAATGTCCAGTAAATATCAGATGAGATCAAGGTAATATTAAAAAGCTTCCTACCCAGATGGTATTCCACAGGTCTAGCTCAGCATGAATAGGAGAGAGCAAGCATCTTTGTCAGCTGTGTTATCTGCTTTGATTCAGTACACTGGCTTAGTTGGTAGAACATTCACTATAGACTGAAAAATGTTACGTCTTTAGAAAAAATATAGTTTAATTCCCAATGCTTACCTTAAATTTGGGTGGGATTTTTGTTTGTTTGTTTTGTCTTTATTATATACTGACTTTCCATTTGGTTACTTTGGTTTTGAGCTGTATACTTTGCTGTAATGATGTGTTGCCTATTACATATTTTTGTACTGTAAGTAAAACTGCAGGCATTTTGCAGAAAAAAAAAAGAAATAGAAACTATTTAATGGTCAATATAAGATTTATTTAAGCAATAATACATAGAGTGATCATTGTTAGACTTAATACAAGATGTTAAATTTTCGATCCAATTTTCCTTCCTGGATAAGTTTTTCTCTCCTATCCTGTATTAAAAAAAAAAAAAAAGTATATTAAAAAACACATTCTGGCATAACACATGGTACAATCTATATGGAGGTAGAAAACAAGTATGAAACATTCCAAACTCAATAATTCCAAACTCAATAATCTAACACCTACAGAGTAAGAAAATAGTAATCTGAAGAAATAACAGATAGTAAAAAAAAAAAAAAAAAATTACACACATACTCCTATTGTAAAACACTCTACCTATATTTTATCCCATCCTAATGCTACTCACAGACTGAAAGCAAACATTTGTGGCCCACTTGCCTGTTAAGCAGGTTACCAGACAAAATACATATACTCTATTTCTTCCTGCAGGAAGAGAGTTTGGGTCAGGAAGATAACTCAGCATTAGAGGACAGGACTTGCAAGCCCATGGGCCCAGATTCAGTCTCTTTCCATATGCAAGAGTTGGACAGTGACATAATTGTCCTGACTCTCCTATTTGCTCTCTCTCATAAAAATAATTAATTATAAAGTAAAAGTTAGATGGCTGGACTCCAGTCTAAATGGCAACATAAGGTCTACAGGTTGGGACTAGAGGTCTAGTATTAAAATGGCACAGTGTAAAAAAAAAAACTTAAGGTTTCACTGTAATCATACATGCAGATTAAAATTATTCTTTCTATGTTCATGCTTAATATTCAGTGTAATTTTTTTATATCATGTTAAAACACACCAGGAAAACTTGCACAAGTTCAAATGTTACAAAAATTAAATTGACCAATTTATTACTTTAAATTCCAGAGCAGACATTATTTATTTTATTTATTTTTTGAGGACATGAGTCCTCTTGTACATTTGATTTCAACGTTCTGGGTTGGCTTTTCATTCTGACAGATATCATAGTACTGGTTCATTCCCTCTTGCGCCAGCAGTTCAACCTAGTGTCAGGGCTTACACCGGGACCATACAGATAACAAGGCCCATGTCCTGTCTGGTTATCTCTCTGGTCGATTCGAGATTCCCCAGAGGTTAATATGATTTTTGACAAATTATACTTCTGTGAATTGAAACAACAAAGCAAAAGAACCAAATATGAAATTAAAGCTTTATTTTAACATTTGCTGGAAAAAGAATAAAGGATAGAAAAGAGAGGAATTTAAAAAAAAGCAGAAGACAAACACAGGAGGCGCACCTGTGGTAATCACGAAAAGAAAAGGCTACAGCCAGTACAAAGGGAGCCAATAATGACATAAATTCTAGACACCATGTCCTAATACTTACTCTTTCAGTTTTAAAAACATAATACCAGAATAAGAGGGGTCCAATTCCAAAAAGAGCTCCTAACAGTGAGTTCTTTGGAGTGGGTCTAAAGTTGGGATAAACATTAGTCGATCTTGCATAGGTCCAACGTAACAATGCAGGATCTTCCTACAATGAATTAAAACAATTTACAAACTAACAAACAAAAAAGATCATCCTGAGAAACAATGTCATTAAGACACTTCTCTACTTTTGTTCTCTATTACAATTAAACTATCATAAATAAAAAAAAAGTCAAAGGGACACTGCACTGTCCACCTCAACATACATACATATATATATATATATATATATATATATATATATATATATATATATATATGTATATATTAGTTTTAAGAAATATCTTTCATTTCTAGTATTTACTGTGTAATTATCTGATGATCCTATTCAAATCCTGAGTTTTCTATGCATCAAAGAGTTAAGAATCTTAGCCTTTACAACTGCCAAAGTAAATGTTTTCCTGTGGTCATTTTAATTGTTTTCAACTTCATTCTCTATGTAAGTATGTTACTATATTATGCATTTTAAAACTTTTAAAATACTATTATTGTTGTTATTATCGACCTAAGCACTGTCCAGTTTTGGCTTACAGCAGTGCTGGGGGATGGACCTGGGATCTCAGAGCCCCAGGCATGAAAGTTTTTTACAAAACCATGTGCAGATAATATTATCTCCATGTATAACCATTATGTGTGTTTGTGTGTGTGTATGTGAGATATGAGATACCAAAGTACTAATCTGCTATTTTATGCTGTGTCTTATCAATCCCAGTGTCCCATACATGCAAGACATGTTCTCTCCCACCAAGCTGTTTCGTAGCCCAAAGACAGATGCTCTCTTATCATGTTCTTTTGTTCCTAGGACCCTACACTGGCCTTTCCAGGCTATGAATAACTGTAGGAAGCTAATAGTGAACTTTAGCTAATGTTTTAATAGCAAGATCATTACATTTCATGCTGCACAAATAGTTTTGTTTAAGATAGAAAGGCAGAGGAAGACACACACACACACACACACACACACACACACACACACACACACACAGCACTAAAGCTTCTGTGGTAGGCCTGGGCTTGAACCTGGTTGCATGGATGGCAAAGCAGCACATTGTCAAAGTAAATTATTTTGCTGTCCCAAAATTTTAAGAAAGATAATCAGGGCCGAGTGGTGGCGCACCTGGTTGAGTACAAATAGTACAATGCTCAAGGACCAGAGTTCAAGCCCCCATTCTTCACCTGCAAAGGGGAAGAAGCTGCAGATGTTTTTTTCTCTTTCCCTCTTTACTAGGATAACTATGTAAGACGAGCAAATGTGCTCCAAACGAAATTCGGTTATCAAAATCCTCAAATAACTTAACAATTTGCTCTAATTAGATTACAGACAAATAAAAATAAATGAAATCAGTCTTAAAACTAACACTAAGCTACAGAAAAGGCATTCAAGATTCCAACCAACACCAACTAAGAAATCTTGATTATTAGGACTAAGAAAAGTAAATTGAAGAAATGGAAAAAAAAGTATAGACACAAGATACAAATTCAAGGGGGGAAATTAGAGCTCATTACCTTTTCTTATTTCTCTCTAACTATATTCTCTCCCTTGTTTATTTATTTATTCCCTTTTTGTTGCCCTTGTTTTATTGTTGTAGTTATTACTGTCGTCATTGTTGTTGGATAGGACACGGAGAAATGGAGAGAGGAGGGGAAGACAGAGAGTGGTAGAGAAAGATACACACCGCAGACCTACTTTACTGCTTGTGAAGCGACTCCCCTGCAGGTGGGGAGCCAAGGGCTCCAACCAGGATCCTTACATGGGTCCCTGAACTTTGCACCACCTGTGCTTATTAATCTACTGTACTACCACTTGACTCCCCCTTTTCTTATTTCTCGATCCCTTCTGTCATTGTATTTGAATGACTATACCATGATAGAATTCTCAACCTGTCAGTCATATTTCTACATATTAAAATATCAAAACAGACTAACAATATTTATATACTTTTCCCATACTTGAGAGCTACTCTTTTCCCTGATCCAGCTTTCTAGTTCTTTGTCCAACTATGACACCATCTTCCCAGACAATAACTTAGGTCACCTGCATATTAGATGTCAAGCTCAGGCAAAAAATAGTAGGGTCATGGGCCCCTTGAAATATACCTAAAATAGACCTACTAGCTTTTTCCAAAACTGGGACTCCCAATATTCATCTGCAATATTGTTGCCTTTAGGTTCATGGTTAGTCAACAATTTGTTCTTTTATATCTTAACTCTTTTTTAGCCACCAGGTTAAAGATGCTATCATGATACCAACCTGACTTCCTAGGCAGACGACCCCACCAATCTGTCCTGGAAACTCACCTCCCCCGATCCCTGCCCTACTAGGGAAAGAGAAAGGCTGGGAGTATGGACAGACCTGCCAATGCCCATGTTCAGCAGGCAAGCAATTACAGAAGCCAGACCTCCCACCTTCTGCACCCCATAATGATCCTGAGTCCATACTCCTAGAAGGAATAAAGAGTAAGTAAGAAAGCTGGGAGTCAGGTGGTAGTGCAGATTAAGCACACGTGGCACAAAGCCCAAGGACCGATGTAAGGATACTGGTTTGAGTCTCTGGCTCCCCACCTGCCGGGGGTCACTTCACAAGTAGTGAAGTAGGTCTGCAGGTGTCTTTCTCTCTTCCACTGTCTTCCCCTCCTCTCTCCATTTCTCTCTATCCTATCCAACAACAACAAGAACTACAACAATAAAATAAAGAACAAGGGCAACAAAAGGGAACCAATAAATAAATAAATAGAATAGGAATGCTATTCAAGGGAGGGGATTGGCTGGTGGTGGGAATTATACCTCTTATCCTATGGTCTTGTCAATATTTCCATTTTATAAATAAAAAATTTTAAATATATATCAAAACAGACATTGTATTACATAAACATATCCATGACCAGTTTCTTAAGCTGTGTGCTGTTCTTCAGAGAGACTAACACACACCTTGGGAGTTTCTGTGACATGATGAACACATTTGGAAATCATTTGCTTGGTTTTTCTCCTGTCTAACCACTTCCTCTTAATCTTTTTTGCTTTTTTCCCCAATCTAATAATATTAGGATCTCAGACCTTGTTATCTTTTTATCAACATTCATTCTCTTGATGATTTCAAGTCATATGGCTTTAAATCCTCATCTATAGGCTACTGCAAATACAACTCCAACCCCAGATCGTTACTGTGAACTCCAGCTACTTGTTGTCTAGCAAGCAGGTCAAATGTGATGTGTCTCATACTGATCTCGATATTCTATGGCACCTCCATCTCTGTGCTCCTCTTACTTGTCTCTGTCTTGATAAGAGATCAATTCATTCTTCTTCATTCTTCTGATAGCTTTGGTCAAAACTTTAAGCCATCCTTAGCTTGTCTCTTTCTCTTACACTCCACAGAGAATTTGCTAACAAATCTGACTGACTTTGCTTTCAGTACATACCCAGAACTGACCCATCTGTACTACCTCCACTGCCACCACTCTAGTAGTCACCATCAACTAAGAAATAAGATTATTTTAAGAGCCTCCTAACTAACAGGAACTTGCTCCTGGTCTTGCTCCCCAATAGTTTATTTTCAACTGAGCAACCAGACAAATTGTGCTGACTACCTAAGTCCAGATTATGGGACTTCATAGTCAGTAGAAGCCTTTATAATGCAAGTGACCCAGCCCGATGCCTTTCTAAATTCATCTCTACTCTGTCCTCACCTTTCACAACTTTAGTCACAGTAGTCTCTTTCGTAGTCTTAGAAAGAACAAGGCACACTCCTGTCTGAGGATACTCGCAGTTGTTGATTCCTCTTCCTAAAATGCTACTTCCCCAGAAAGCAGTGACTTCATCTTACCTCACTTCTTTCAGACCTTCTTTGGATCTATCTAAAATCGCAGCTGTTTTCCTTTCTATACATATACACACTCTCTGTAGACTTTTCTGATTTATTTTCCTTCTTTTGTTTGAGCTTTTTCAGATAAACAGATATTAAAAAATATATAGAGGGCAGAGGAGATCGCATAATAGTTCTGCAAAGACACTCTCATGCCTGGGACTCCACAGTCCCAAGTACTACCCCCCATAGCACCATAAGCTGAGTAGAGTAGACCAACGAAAAAGAAGAGTCAGGAGTCAGACCATGGCACAGCGGGTTAAGTGCATATGGTGCAAAGCGCAAGGACCGGCGAAAGGATCCCGGTTGGAGCCCCCAGCTCCCCACCTGCAGGGGAGTCTCTTCACAGGTGGTGAAGCAGGTCTGCAGGTGTTTCTCTTTCTCTCCCCCTCCTCTCTCCATTTCTCTCTGTCCTATCCAGCAATGACATCAATAACCACAACAATGTTAAACACAAGGGCAACAAAAAGGAAAATAAATAAATATAAAAATTTTTTTTTTTAAAAAGAGAGTGTGTCAGAAAAACACCACAGCCAGCTGGGGGCCAGGCTCAAACCTGGGCTGTGTCCATGACAAAGCAAGAGCACCATCCAACTGAACTAGCTTATTATTTTTCTTCTGGTCACTCATCACTAGCATGCTAAATGACTTAAGCTTAAAACTTGTCTCTTATTACTTGTCTCTCCCACTTAAAGATAGCTTTCTGAAGTCAGTGATCTTTGCTTGTTTTTTTCATTACTATTTCTGCTCTAAAACAGGGCCTGGTCTATAATACATCCTGAGAAACTATTTATTGATTGAATCAATCATCCTTAAAATACAAGTAAGGAAATTCCATGTATTGATTAATGTTATTATCAGTCATATAGTCATTTAACTAACAATATAAAGAATGTGGCAAGTATTACTATCTCATGTTTCACATGAGACCAAATAAACTGCTCTGGGCCACAAAACTGGAAAAGAGAAATTTATTTAAATATCAACTCTGACTTAAGGCCTTACTCCTTTTATACTTTGGGTTACAAGAGACCACAGGTTCAAATTCTGATCTATGACTTACTAACAGGCATTAATAGGTAGATCTGCTTGTATTCCCATGTTCTCTTCTCATCTATAAAATAGGGATAGTAATAACAGTTCTGCTTCCTAAAAAAGTTTTAAAACTTTATCAATGCTTGGCAAAAGTTTTGGGTTTTTTAAAATCTTTATTTATTTATTTTTTTATTGGATAGAGACAGAAATCAAGAGGGCACGGTGAGACACACAGGGAGACACCTGTGGCATTGCTTCACCACTCGCAAAACTTTCCCTCTGCATTTTTTTAAAATATTTATTTATAAAATGGAAACACTGACAAGACCATAGGATAAGAGGGGTACAATTCCCACCACTAGAGCTCTGTATCCCATCCCCTTCCCAGACAGCTTTCCTATTCTTTACATGTGCTCAACCAGGTGTGCCAACACCTGGCGCCCTTAGCATAAGTTTTGATAGTGCCTAGCAACTTGTAAATCTCATTCAATCCTTACAACTTTCAAAATCTTTAGTATGGTGATGGGAAATATCTTTTTTTTTTTTTCCTGAAATATCTGATATATCTAAACAGCTCCTGAAGGTACATTAAGAGAGTGCTCATTAACTATAACTGCTATCAGTTTACTAGGCATATATTATGTGCTGGACAACGATTCCATAAAGAATGTGCTGCTAAGAATGTGTTAATATATGAAGAACTGGAAAATCAAGGTTCACAGGGTTTAGGCAAATTGCCCAAGTTCACAGTGCTCAAGCCAGCATATAGTAATGCCTTGGTATCTGACGCCAGGGCCAAAACTTCCAGACAGGCTGCAGTCTGGGGGTCTTTATAGCACACTTAACCTGTAGAAGCATTACCTTCTGGATCAGGAGAGTGCAACGTCGCTGTAATAAACTGTGAGGTGGAAAGCCGCTTTACATTCTGTCTCGCACTGAGCTCACTTGATCCATATGAGTAAGGCAGGAGGTACTATCTATACTACGCCAGTTTCTCAGCAGTCGAGTTGAACTCGGGTGGGAAGTGACCGGACGAGAGGTACACCCAGCAAGGTGAGTGCGGAGCCCGGGCTCCAGTCCACCAGCTTCCCGTCCAAGGTCACCGGGCTGTTGGGTGAGCGGCCGGCTTCCTGGGGCTGGGAGAGAGCTCCAGGCCGGCCGGGGTCCGCGGCTGCGCAGTGCGGTGCGGTCCTCGGGGGGTCCAGGCCGCCCAGTCTGTCCCCCTCCCCACTCCCGCCCGACGTCCCAGTCCGCCCCCCCCCCAACTCACGATGAGCCCTCGGCGGCTGGGGTCGTTGTACTGAAGCAGATACTCTCGCTTCAGCCGGGCCCTTATTGCCAACCGCTCGGCTTGCGCTCGTCGGTCTTCCGGAGTTATATTGTATTCGCTAGGGTCGAGGGTCGTGGGGAGAGTGGCCAGCTTCGACGGCTTATACTTGGGGATAGACATCTTGGCAGCCCGGCGAGAAACTGCGCTTGCGCAGCTTGTAGGCCCGCCCTCTTCTGGGCTGACCTTCCGCCTGTGAAAATGCGCATGCGCATTAGCTGGCGACTGGGGAAGTTTGGCTAGGCGTTCAGTACCTTCTCCATCTTGGCTCTCAAATAGCTGTCTGCGCGTGCGTGGCTGCCTACTGCTCCCCCGCGACTCCCCTACCGCGCACCAGCTAAACTATGTGTGGCTGGTTGCAGTAAATACTTAGCAACATTCTCTGTACAAATAAAACGGAGCTTCGTTTGTGAAGCCAAGGTTTGTGAGAGCAGCAGGACTGGTTGTGGAGTTCTGTTTAAGTGTGGGCCATTGAAGCTGCGTGTCTTTAAGGAAGTCACGTGACGTCCCTGTTCCGCGTTCTTGCCTTGGAGATGATTCTCATTCCACATAGCCATGTACATATGCCGAAGAGCTTTGCAAAACCTAATTCCCTAACCAAGAACAAGAAAGTAAGCTTTTCTGCATAATCCCACATAGCATCTGTTCTATTTAAATAAAAACATACTTCCATAGGCCTGAAATAATGTTTAACAGAAGAATGATGTAAAAAAAAGTATTGGGCTGGCAAAATAGCAAAATGTTGTGCTGCTTTGTTTTGTACATGACAGTGTAAGCCTGGCCCCCATAGCCCTGACAGAAGCCCTGGGTGCTGTGGTCTCTCTCCCTCACTTTAAGAGGCAGGGGAGGGAGGGAGAGGAAAGGGAAAAGGGTAAGAAAAGTGTTGCCTGATTGACTGTAGGGCATCAGAAAAAAAAAAAAGTCAAATAAAACTCGAGAAATTTAGTAAATACTAAAAACCTCTTACCTAAAATCCTTAATGATTCCCAAGTGTCAAGAGTGAAGACATCCTTAAAGATAAGAAAAAGGGGCTTTGGGAGATAGCTGGAAGTGTTAAGAGTGCACGGTTTTCCTGCTTGAGACCCCAAAGATCCAAGGTTCAATCTGTAGCGCCATCATAAGCTAGACTTGAGTGGTGCTGTGCTCATTCCCGCTCTCATAAAAATAAATTGTAGAAAAGATGAAAACTCCACTGTGAAGGATGACTTCAGGAGAAAAGGGAAATTTAACCTGAAATAAAGCTGTTCATCACAACTGTCCTTTTCCCTTTTCCACTACCACGCAGGAAAAGAGGCACCTTCAAGACATATAGCAGGGGTTTTGAGTACCAGGCAGATACTCCTGAGGGGGAAAAAAAAAAAAAAAAAATATATATATATATATATTTTTTTTTTTTTTTTTTTTTTTCATTACTCAGGCAAGGAAAACTGGATCAAATAGAAGCTTCAGCTGGAAAGAAACTTCTGGGGACATGTAGGTATGTCAGGAAATGGTTGCTAGGCAGAGAAGGGACCTAGAAATTGTTGGCACTTGAAGTGATGAGGAGCAGCACTGCTGTCAAATTTATTCAACATTTTAATACTGTTTTTAAATATTTATTAAGCACCCACTGTGAAGCATACTGCACACTAGTCAGTCTTAGTCAATCCTCCAGGCTCAGTGGGGGGAACTGCATTAGAAATGGAAAATGCGGTGTTTGTCTTTGAGGAGCTGACAATGAGGCAGAAAGAACAGACAGAATATGATAATGTTTGCAAAGCAGTTTAGTGCCCAAACAAATTTAGAGCAAAATGGGCTCATGAGAATGCAGACTGTGGGAATATAGAAAAAAATAAATTTAAGGCAAATCAGTCAGTCTTTTTTTTTTTTAATTGAAATGTTTTATGAAACTGCTGTTGTTATCAAAGTGCAGTTTCACACCACAGAAGATGTGAAAGCACACTTCTCTCCACTATAGGGCACTGATTTAATAAACATTTTAGAAAATTATATTCCAGGGCTATAATTTCACCCCCATAACATGGTCAATCTAAGTTCTGTCTCCTCACCATCACCCCAATCACCTTAGTTGTCACACAGTCTTAAGAAACAGCTTGGTTACCTATGTTATTTTATTTTACTTCTTGGTTGTTGCAAATTCATTTGTTTTAGTCATCTATATTTCACATATGAGTGAAAACATTCTGTAGTGGTCCTTCACCTCTTATTATAGTTAGCATAATCACCCCCAGTTCCATTCATTTTGTGCCAGATAATACAATTTCATCTTTTATTTTTAATTGTATAAATTAAATTATTAAATTAAATTATTATAATTGCAGCCCCAAACCCCTTTTGATTCCATTTTCCCTTACAGCTTTGAGTCCTTGGGTTTCTGAAATAGATTTCAGCTTGTTAATGATTCACCCTCTATTTTCAGTTGCTATGTTTCTTGAGTTTCACCCTTGAGATCACCTCTTTCTGGCATATTTCATTTATCATGATGCCCTCCATTCCATCCATGTACTCATACTACTTTTTTTTCCTTGTCATCAGGATTATCTCTGAGGTTCAGTGTCTGCACAAAGACTCCACAGTTCTTGATATTCTTCCCGCACCTTTTCTTTCTTTATTATAAAAATACAAAGAAAAAACTATAGCATTTCTCTACCACTCTTGAAGATTTCCCCATACAGGTGAGGTTATCAGCTTGAAGCTGGGTCCTCATGCATGGTAACATTTGCAATTAACTGGATGCATCACTGCTTGGCCCCCCTCTCCAACTCAGTTGTAAAGAAGACAAAAGAAAATGAAGCTCTGATCATTTTTTAAGCTTTTTTTTTAAATATTAAGAAAATTTGTAAATATGAAAAGCAGGAGCAGTTTGTAAAATTCTAAACACTACACAAAGTTTCAAGAATCTTTTGTTTATATATTAGACACTGATCTAGGAATAAAGGCATGTAAAAAGGAATAAAAGAAAGGAATACAATTAGTACAAGTCACTTGTTTTAAAGAAAACATCTTCAGATTGAAAAAGAGGGAGAAAAGGGGCCAGGCATTGGTACACCAGGTTAAGTGCACATAGTATGAATCAATGATTAACTTTAGTTGACATTTAATAAATATTTTCTTTTACTATTATGTATTGTTATCAATTCAGGGCCTCAAACATGCATAATACAATGCATAATGCAATGTACATGAATCCCAGTGTAACCCTCGCTCCCCACCTTCAGGGAGGATGCTTCACAAACAGTGAAGCAGTTATTCAGGTGCCTCTCTATCTTCCCCTCCCCTCTCAATTTCTCTTGGTCCTATCCAATAAAATGGAAAAATAAAATGGCCACCAGGAGCCATATGTTGGCTCATATGTTGAAAAATTTTAAGTATTTATTTACTTATTAATCAGAAAGAGCCAGAACATCACATTAACACATGCAACGCTATGGATCAAACTCCAGACTTCATGCATGTAAGGCTAGTTACTCTACCCACTTAAGTACCTTCCTAGGCTGCTACTGTGATGTATCATTTCTGCACCAGCCTGTCCATCTTCTGTTTACTAAAATCCCTTAACATGTACCGCTCTGGTACATGTTAAGGACCAAAATTCTTTATGGGGTACAGAAGGTGGAAGGTCTGCCTTCTGTAATTGCTTCTCCAGTGGACATGAGCATTGGCAAGTCAATCTATCCTGGGAAATTGTGCAGATGCGGTCACATCCACCATGCTGTCCCCTCAGGGTCTTGTCAATTCCCGCAAGAAAACCCTATTCCCCGAGTGCCTTGTTTCCTAGCCAATCCTGTCCAGACTTGTCACAGAATTTCTCCTATAAAAGCCCTTCTTCTTCAGCCCCTTCTCTCTCTTGCTTGATTTTCATGCACGGAAGGGTTGTTGTGCATAGCGGGTGGTGGCCATTTTTGCTAGCTCCACGTGGCCCAAACTGCTGCGCTCTCACCCAACTCTGAGGTGCCCACGAATAAAGATTTGTGTTCCCTCTCCGCTCCGGATCTCCTCTCTCTCTTCTGTGTCGCAGGCCGACAGATCTATACCTCATGACTGTTTCTATCTTTCCCTACTGGGATAGGGTTCTAGAGAGATGTGGTTCTGGGACACATAAGTGAGGTGATAGAAATGTCCTCACATGATCGTTTTTGTAAAAGTAGAGAGTATTTTTAACCACAGTTGCCTAAAACTGCTGTGCCTCTCTTCTCTGACTTTCTATCACGTAACATTCCATGTTATGTGGTATTGTAGTGGCCTTTGAGATTGGGGGGAAGCTACAAATAAACATTTATATTGTGGAATATGTCTGTTTGGTTCACAATTCCAGTCAGAGTTCAATTAAGTGCTAGACTTCCAGGTGTAGGAGTGTCTTCCTGGGACACTGCTGTCATTTAGTGTGCCTTGCAGGTACAGGATCTGAGTTTGAATTGGCCCTAGGAATTCTGACCCTGGAAAAAATTAGATAGTGGAGGAAAAATATCCAAGGTATATATTCTTTACTTGTTAGCATTTTATTTGGAACTTTACCATTTTGTTCATAAGTGAATTGGCTTTATAGTTTTTTTTTTTTTAGTTTTGTAATGTATAGTTTTGGTAATATATTTATATCAAATAAGTTGAACAGACCTCTCTCTTCCCTCCTTTCATTCTCTCTTTTAACTCTAAAATTGTCTAAAACAGGCACTAGATTTTTTAAAGACTTTGTAAACTATTATTTTTTATAGATTTTCTTTTTTTATATAATTTTTTACTAGTGATGTAATAATGATTGACAAGATTGTGGTATAAAAGGGGTACAGTTCCATACAATTCAATTCCCCTCCCCTCTATTGGAAGTTTCCATATTCTTTATCCCTCTGGGTATATGGATCTTTATGGGAAGCAGAAGGTGGAGGAAGGTCTGGCTTCTGTAATTGCTTCTTCACTGGACATGGGCATTGACAGGTCAATCAATACTCCCAGCCTATTTCTATCTTTCCCTAGTTGGGTAGGGCTCTGGGGAGGTGGAATTCCAGGACACACTGGTGAGGTCATCTTCCTAGTGAAGTCAGATTAGTATCTTGGTAGCATCTGCAATTTGGTGGCTGAAAAGCATTAAGCTATAAAGCAGAACAAATTGTTTAATAAACAGGAGCCTAAAGGTAAAATATAGCAAATGAAATTTGGGGTCTACATGTTGGAAGGAGCTAGGAAGTCTATTTTAGGTATATTCTAAGAGGCTTCTGTCTTTACTAATTTTAGACTGAGCCCAGCCACTAACATGCAGGTAGGCTAATGGATTGTCTGGGAAGATTGTCAGGTTGAGGGTAAGACTAAAAAGCTGGATGAGAGCAGAGAGAAGCCCCCAAATATGGGAAAAGTATATAAATATCATTAACTGTAAACTCTATCAATCTGACCTCGGGCCCATGACTTTCATATTTAGCTCAGGAGCCTGTGTAACCTCTGCATCCTTGTTAGTCTGAGCTTGCATTCCATGGTCATAGCTAGGAACATTCTAGGTTATATTCATTACAGGACCAGTCTTCCTTGAGTGACAGAGTATGTTAACCCAGCCTCCCTTTGGAGAGTGGAGCAACTTTTTCCACTGTTCTACACTGAGGGCAATGTCCTATAGAGGTGCACAACAGGATTTGGTAAATTATTTTATGAAATGGTTTGTATCCATCTTTCTTCATCAGAGATTTTTGCCTATAAATTTAATTTTTGTAATGACTGTTGGTCTGCTCATGTATACTGTCTTCTACAATCAATTTTGGTGAGAAATATTTTCTCAAATGTTTTATTTTAAACATTTATTGTTATAGAGTTTCTAATATTATCTTACAGTTTTTTTCAATATCCACTATTTTTTTTTAAATTTTCTTACTGGGGGATTAATGTTTTTCAGTTAAAAGTAAATACAATAGTATGTACATGTATAACATCTCTCAGATTTCCACATAATAATACAACCCCCACTATGTCTTCTGTCATCATGTTCCAGGATCTGTACTCTCCCTCCACCCACCACAGTCTTTTACTTTGGTGCAATACACCAACTCCAGTTCAAGATCTGCTTAGTGTTTTCTCTTCTGATCTTGTTTTTCGAATACTGCCTGTGAGTGAGATCATCCCATATTCATCTTTCTGGTTTTGACTTATTTCACTTCAGATGATTTCTTCAAGCTTCATCCAAGATGGGCTGAAAACAGTGAAGTCACCATTTTTAATAGGTGAGTAGTATTCCATTGTGTATATATACGACAACTTGCTCAGCCACTCATCTGTTGTTGGACACCTGGGTTGCTTCCAGGTTTTGGCTATTACAAATTGTGCTGCTGAGAACATAGGTATACACAAATCTTTTTGGAAGGGTGTGTTGGGTTCTTTATGATATATCCCCAGGAGAGGAATTGCAGGATCATAGGGCAGGTCCATTTCTAGGCTTCTGAGAGTTCTCCAGACTGCTCTCCGTAGAGGTTGGACCAATTTACATTCCCACCAGCATTGCAGGAGGATTCCTTTGACCCATAACCTCTCCAGCATTTGTTGCTGTTACCTTTTCTGATGTATGACATTCTCACAGGAGTGAAGTGGTATCTCCTTGTTGTCTTTATTTGCATTTCTCTGGAAATCAAAGACTTGGAGCATTTTTTCATGAGTTTCTCAGTCTTTTGGATCTCTTCTGTGGTGAATATTCTGTCCATGTCCTCCTTCCATTTTTGGATGGAGTTATTTGTTGTCTTGTTGTTGAGTTTGGCAAGCTCTTTATATATGTTGGTTATTAAACTCTTGTCTGATGTATGGCATGTAAAGATCTTCTCCCATTCTGTGAGGGGTCTCTTTGTTTGGGTATTGGATTCTTTTGCTGTGCAGAAGCTTTTTAATTTGATGTAATCCCATAGGTTTATACTTGCCTTACTCTTCTTTATAATTGAATTCATTTCATTGAATATATTTTTAAAAATTATGCAAAAAAGAGTTCTGCCAATATTTTCCTCTAAGTATCTTATAGTTTCTGGTCTAACATCCAAGTCCTTGATCCACTTGGAATTTACTTTTGTGTAAGGTGAAATATAGTGGTTCAGTTTCATTCTTCTGCATGTTTCAACCCATTGTTTCCAACATCATTTGTTGAAGAGACACAACTTTCCCCATTTAATAGTCTGGGCACCTCTGTCAAAGATTAGATGTCCATAGGTGTGGGAGCTTACTACTGGGCTTTCAATTCTATTCCACTGGTCAGGGTGTCTATTCATATTCCAGTTCCAGGCATTTTTGATGACAATGGCCCTATAATACAATTTGAGATCTGGGAGTGTGATGCCTCTAGTTCTTTCTTCTTAACATAGTTTTGGCAATTCTAGGTCTTTTCTGGTTCCAGATAAACATTTGTAGCATTTGTTCTAATCTCCTAAAAAATGTGGTTGGGATTTTTTTTTTTTTTTAAGCTTTGGGTCCATGATTGCTCAACAATTTGTTTGGCTTTGTATGTTAACTCTCTTTTCAGCGACCAGGTGCCAGGTTCCAGATGCCACCAGGATGCTGGCCAGGCTTCCCTGGATTGAAGACCCCACCAATGTAATGTGTCCTGGAGCTCAGCTTCCCCAGAGACACACCCTACTAGGGAAAGAGAGAGGCAGACTGGGTGTATGGACTGACCAGTCAACGCCCACGTTCAGCGGGGAAGCAATTGCAGAAGCCAGACCTTCTACCTTCTGCAACCCTCAATGACCCTGGGTCCATGCTCCCAGAGGGATGGAGAGTGGGAAAGCTATCAGGGGAGGGGGTGGGATATGGAGATTGGGTGGTGGGAATTGTGTGGAGGTGTACCCCTCCTACCCTATGGTTTTGTTAATTAATCCTTTCTTAAATAAAAAAATTTAAAAATAAAAAAGTTAATAAACAATGAAGTGATTCAGAAACAAAAAAATAAAAAAGAAAGGAGACATTAACAAAACTGCAGGATAGGAGGGGTACAACTCCACACAATTCCTACCACTTTATCTCCATATCCCAACCCTTCCCCTGATAGTTTTCCCATTCTCTATCCCTCTGGGAGTATGGACCTAGGGTCATTGTGGGTTGCAGAAGGTGGAAGGTCTGGCTTCTGTAATTGCTTCCCCACTGAACATGGCCATTGACTGGTCAATCCATACTCCCAATCTGCCTCTGTCTTTCCCTGGTAGGGTGGGTCTCTGGGGAAGTGGAGCTGCAGGACATATTGGTGGGGTCTTCAGTCCAGGGAAGTCTGGATGGCATCATGCTGGCATCCGGAACCTGGTGGCTGAAAAGAGAGTTAACATACAAAATTGTTGAACAGTCATTGACCTAAAGGCTGGAGTAGTACAGATGAAGTGTTGGGGGTACTCTTTGCAGACTCTTGTGTACTTCTGCTTTCAGGTGTATATTTTTTCCTGGTTTATGGACACATGTGAACATAATGCTCTATCTCAGGGGACCTGGACTATATCTAGGTTTGGGGACTTTATTGAGGAGTGGACCACCTGGAATGGAATTAGAGAATACTCTGAAAGGAAAGGTCTCACCCGAGTGATAAAGCTGAAGTGTTGTCATTCCACACCTGAAGTCTCTGGACACAGTCTGAAGTCACGTGACGTATGCTGGGGTGGCACTCATTGCGTTGATTAAGTCACGATTGGCAGATGCAATATTATTTGATATGAATTGAGAGAAGCATGAAGGAAAGTGGGCCCCACCCTAAGGTTCCAGAACTGAGGGAAATATAGGCTCTATAGTGGAAATGTGAGGTTCCTGCTGTCTTCGAGTTCAAAAAGACAATGGATAGTTATTGTTATCATCACATTATCTGGTAATTGGGTTAACTTTGAAAAGTACTTTGTTAGGGTTTGCTGTATAAGTGGTTGGGATCTTGATGGGGATAGCATTAAATTTGTATATGGCTCTGGGTAGGATATTCATTTTGATGATGTTAATTCTTCCAACCCACGAACATGGAATATCTTTCCACTTCTTTTTGTCTTTTTCTATTTCCTTGAGTAGTGGCTCATCATTTTTAGTATACAGGTCTTTCACTTTTTTGGATAGGTTTATTCTTAGATACTATATTGTTTTTGTTGCTATAGTAAAAAGAATTGATTTCTGGATTTCATCTTATGACAAGTGTTTGCATAGAGGAATGCCACTGACTTTTGTATGTTAATTTTGTAGCCTGACATCTAACTGTATTCCCTGATAATTTCCAAAAGCTTCTTGCTGGATTCCTTAGTTATTTTTTATTTTTTTATTTATAAAAAGGAAATATTGACTAAATTATAGGATAAGAGGGGTACAACTTCACACAATTCCCACCACCTGAACTCTGTATCCCATCCTCTCCCCTGATAGCTTTCCTATTCTTTAACCCTCTGGGAGTATGGACCCAAAGTCTTTGTGGGATGCAAAAGGTGGAATGTCTGGCTTCTGTAATTTCTTCCCAGCTGAACATGGGTGTTGACTGTTCGATCCATACTCCCAGCCTATCTTTCTCTTTCCCTAGTGGGGAAGGGCTCAAGGGAACCAGAGTTCCAGGGCACAATGATAGGGTTGTCTGTCCAGGAAAGTCTGGTCAGTATCATGCTAGCATCTGGATCCTGGTGGTTGAAAAGAGTTAACATACAAAGCCAAACAAATTGTTGACCAATCATAGGCCTAAAGGCTGGAATACTGCAGGTGAAGAGTTGGGAGGGGGTCTCTGTTTTGTAGGTAGCTAGTAGGCATATTTTAGTTAAATTCCAAAGGGCCTGTGGCTATACTAGTGTTTTGTTTTGTTTTGTTTTGTTTTTTGCCTGAACCTGAAATCTGATATGCAGGTGGATCCTAATTATTGTCTAGGGAGGTGATGTCATGGCTGGCAGAAGTCATTGTTAAAGTATGCCATTCTCTTGCTCATATTCAGTTTTGGAGTCTTTGCTTTGATGAGGTTAGCTTCAGAGTGAGTGAGAGAACTGTAATAGGAAGTAGGTGAGGAGGGTATCTAAGTCTAAGTAGAAACAATTTCATTATGAACTTGATACTGACTCACTACAGACTATTTGTGTATTTTTGCTTTCAGGTATATATTTTGCCCTAATTTATGGATATATGTGAACATTTGCTCTATCTTACGGGACCTGTTCTATATCTAGCTTTTGGGACTTTGTTAAGAAGTGAAGCTCCTGGAATGGAATTTGAGAATACTATGAAAGGAAAGGTCTCACCCGAGTATTGGGGTTGAAGGTCTGACATTTCATGCTTGACGTCTCTGGACACAGTCTGAAGTGAAGCATGCTGAGGTGGTACATGTTGTGTTGATCGGTGGATACAATATCATTTGGTATGAATTGAGAGAAGCATGCAGGAAAGTGAGCTCCAACCTAGAGGCTCCAGGACTGGGGGAAATATTGGCTCTAAAGAGGAAGCAGGAGGATCCTGCTGTCTTAGGATTTAAGAAGACAATAGATAGTTATTGCTATAATCACATTATTTTGGCAATTGGGTTCACTTTGAAAAATCCCTTTGTGGGAGTCGGGCTGTAGCACAGCAGGTTAAGCTCAGGTGGCGCAAAACACAAGGACCGGCATAAGGATCCCGGTTTGAACCCTGGCTCCCCACCTGCAAGGGGGTCCCTTCACAGGCGGTGAAACAGGTCTGCAGGTGTCTATCTTTCTCTCCTCCTCTCTGTCTTCCCCTCCTCTCTCCATTTCTCTCTGTCCTATTCAACAACGACAACAACAATAATAACTACAACAATAAAACAACAAGGGCAACAAAAGGGAATAAATAAATAAATATTAAAAAAAAGAAAAATCCCTTTGTTAGGATTTGCTGTATTATAGAAAACATCACCATAATTTATGTCCTTTGACATTATTTGTATATAGCTATGCCACCAGTTGCTTCTGTTCTCCCTGATCTCAGCTTTTAAAAGAGTCAACATATCAAAGACTCAGCCTATGCATTAAAAAGACTCAGTCTGTTAAAGTTTGAGACATTCAATTAACTTTCCCCTCATATTATTTACATAGTGATTTATCTGTCTACAAATTGATAGGAGTGTACATAAAAACCTTCCCACCACCAAAAGACTCTGTCTGCACCCCCCCCCCCCCCCATGAAGCTGAACATCCACCCTCACCCTCAACCCAGGGTTTTTACTTTGGTACTCTACTCCAATCCTTAGGTTTTTCTATGTATACTATCATGTCATCTGAAAATAGGCAGGGTTTGACTTCTTCTCTTCAATCTGTATCCATTTAATTCCTTGCTTCTGCCTGATTGCTATAGCAAGAACTTCCAATATTGTGTTGGATAGTAATGGTGATAGTGGGCATCCCTGTCTAGTACCTGATCTGAGGGGAAATGCTTCTGTGGGACTATGTGAAAGCTTGGTAGAGCTTAGGGGAGCTCTCCCATCCTTGGATGGAGGTCTGGAAAGACACCCTGCTTGTTAGTCTCTCTTATCATAGAGGTGAGCCAAGAGGGAAAAAGTCTCCCAGAGTAAGCTTGCCATGTTAGCCTCTCAAGCCCACAGAGATCTCACAGTTTCTCCTTGCTAACTACAGGCCACATGACTGCCTGCTTTAAGGTTCATTTACTCAAAGTTTACCTCACCTTCTGATCACAAAGGAGAACACACCTTATCACATACTCCTAAGAGTGCTCATTGATGTCCTTAATTTGCTTATCTTCTCTCTATCTTGCCTTAACTGGTTTAACCCCTATTCTACTCTCAAAAGCCTCTGGGTAAATGCCTGCATCAGGAGACTAATTATCTTGACCTTTATGCATCTGCATCAAATCTTGTCATACCAGCCCCCTACCATAGGGGCAAGCTGACCTTTAAGAATCCTGTAATTTCTGAGGTATTTGAAAAATGTTCTTTGTTTCACTCTCTCTATATATATCCAAGCCCACCCCCAAATAAACGAGAGTGTCCCAATTCTCCACGGTGTCTCTTGTCTCTATTTCGCGTCGTCTCTTGAACGAACGAGAGAGAACCAGTCGTTTACCTTCCTTGCTGGAATTCACCTCACATAAGTGCCAGCATGCTTCCATTTTTTCACCATTGAGTATGGATGTTGGTTGAGATGTGCTATATATAGACTCCACTATCTTCAGGAATTTCCCATCTATTACCATTTTTTGTAGCATTTTCATCATAAAGGGATATTGGATTTTGTCAGAGGCTTTCTCTGCATCTATTGATATGACCATGTGCTTTTTGGGCTTGCTTTTATTGATATGGTGGATCATGTTGATTGATTTATGTATATTAAACCAACCTTGCATGCCTGGGATAAACTCCACTTGGTCATGATGAACAATCCTTTTAATAAACTGCTAAATCTGGTTGGCTAGAATTTTGTCCAGTTGTTTAGCATCATTTTGATATGATCTGTAATTTTCATTAGTTCATCAGAGATATTGGTCTGTAGGTAGATTTCTTTTTTGTTGTGTCCCTGTCTGCTTTTGGTATCAGAACGATGTTGGCTTTATAGAAGCTGGGAGTATTCCTATGTCCTCAATCTTCTGGAAGACTTTTAAAAGTAGAGCTATTAGTTCTTCTTCAAAGGTTTTGTAGAATTCATTTGTAAAACCATCTGGTCCAGGGCTTTTATTCTTGGGAAGGTTTTTGATAACTGTTTCAATTTCATTAGCTGTGATGGGCCTGTTCATATTATCTAGTTCCTCTTTAATTTTGGAAGTTGGTAGGTATCTAGGAAATTGTCCATTTCTTCCAAGTTCTTGAATTTGCTGACTCTGTCTTTGTGGCCTAACATATGGTCTATCATTGAGAATGATCCATGTGGACTTGAGTAGAATATGTATTCCAGTTTCTTGGAGTGAATGATTCTGAAAATGTCCAATAGTTCTAGTTTATCTATCTCCTCATTTAGCTCCCTCATGTCTTTATATTGATTTTCTTCCTGGATGATCTGTCAGTTGAGAGAGTGGGGTGTTGAAGTCTCCTACTATGACTGTGTTGCTGTTAATATATTGCTGTAGCTCTTTCAGTAGATGTTTGATGTATTTAGATGGCTTCTCATTGGGTGCATAGATGTTAATAATTGTTAAGTCCTCTTGGTTGACTGACCCTCTGAGCATTAAGTGATGTCCATCCCTATCTTTGTAAATTTTATTTACTTTAAAGTCTATCGTGCTAGATATGAGAATAGCTATTCCTGCCCTTTTTTGTGGGCAATTGGTTGTATGATAGTTTTCCATCCTTTCACTTTGAGTCTGTGTTTGTCTTGTTGAGTTAGGTGGGTTTCCTGTAGACAGCATATTGTTGGGTTGTGTTTTCTGATCAATCTTCATACTCGGTGCCTTTTAATAGGTGAATTCAAGCTATTGACATTTATTGATATCAAAGACTGAAGATATTTTAACACCATTCTTGTGGAGTTTTAGAGTGTTCTGATATATGGCATATTTATGGTAGTCTGACTATAGGAGACCTTTCAGAACTTCTTTCAGGGCAGGGTTGGTGATAGTTGATTCTTTCAACTGTTGTCTGTCTAAGAAGGCTTTGATGCCTCCATCTAGTCTGAATGACAGTCTATCAGGATACAGTAGTCTTGGTTGAAAGCCTTTCTCATTGAGTACTTGATAGATATCTTGCCATTCTCTTCTGGCCTGTAATGTTTGTGTGGAGAAGTCTGCTGCTAACCTTATTGGTTTTCCTTTGTAAGTGACTCTTTTTTCTTCTCTTGCAGCCTTTCTTTATCCTTATTCCTTTTTATTCTAGATGTGTCTTGGTTTCTTTAAATCTGTGTTAATTCTGTTTGGGACCCTCTGGGCTTCTTGAACCTTTATGTCTTTTTTTTTTTAATTTATTTATTTATATATTCTTCTTAGTTTCCCTTGTTTTATTGTTGTAGTTATTATTGTTGTTGTTATTGATGTCATTGTTGTTGGATAGGACAGAGAGAAATGGAGAGAGGAGGGGAAGACGGGGGGGAGAGAAAGATAGACACCTGCAGACCTGCTTCACGGCTTTTGAAGTTACTTTCCTGCAGTTAGGGAGCCAGGGGCTTGAACTGGGATCCTTATGCTGGTCCTTGGACTTTGTGCCACCTGCGTTTAACCCGCTGTACTACCACACACCTCCCCGAACCTTTATGTTGTCTGGAGTAGGAATGTTCTCAACTATTATGTTCTGTAGCATGGTTTCTCTCCCTCACCTCTTTTTTTCCTCTGGTAAGCCAATAATGCATATATTATTTCTTTTGAAGTCACCCAATATGTATCTGTTGTTGTTTTCAGTATCTCTTAATCTCTTTTTGAGATCTCTTACTTCTTTTATAATTGTCTCTAATTTGTCCTTGATCTTGCTAATTCTGTTTTCAGCCCCATTTATTCTATTCTCTCTCCCCTCTACTGTTTTCTGGAATTTATCTATTTTGTTACCCTGTTGTGATACTGTTTTAGCTTGTTCAGCTGTGTTCTTAGCTCGGCTATTTCAGCTTTCAGCTCTCTGATAACATTTAGATAATTGGTGTTTTCCTCCCGAGTCTCATTTGTTGTTTCTGCGTTTCTGATGACAATTTTTTCAAACTCTTCACTCACTCCTGTGATCATTTCCTTAACTAGTGTTTGTATGTTGACCTCACTATTTTGTGCTTCGCCCTTTGGGGGTCTTTTAGCTGGGCTCTTGTCCTGGTTCACTTCTCTATTATTTCTTTGTTCTATAGAGTATGTTATGAGTTCCCTCTCTCAGTACTTTTCAAATTACTGATCACTCTTGCCTGGATTGACTTGTGTCCAAGTAAGGTACTTCAAGAGTTCACAGTTGTGGAAATTAACAATTGCTTCAATATTATTTCAATCTCTGAGTTGTAGCAAAGAGGCTGTTAAAGCCTCTTTAGTTCTTTTCCTTCCCTGTAAGCTATGGGAGCTGAGGGCTTTGAAACTATAAGTATGCTTCTTAGCTTAATCACTGACTCCTGACCAAGAGATAAAGCAGGGTGGGGGAGAGATAATACAGTGGTTACGCAAAGAGACTCTCACACCCTAAGGATCCAAGGCTCAGGGCTCAATTCAGCTTCTCTGCCAAGCTGGGCAACACTGCAAGTCCCGCTTATAGTCTGCAGATTCTGATGCAATTATTTACCATGTTCTTATCAGGAGAACAATGTGGAATGGCTCCCACTATATATCTCCATTGCTAGGCCACTGAGATGTAGCTCTTCTCCTGAGTTTCCTGGTCAGTTCTCTGTCCCAGGATGTTAGCACAGGGCCTCCCGCCTTGCTGCTCCAGCCTCTGAGGCAGTAGCAATGGAGACTCACAATTGCATTTGGTGAGTCTTAGGGGAGTCCTCTCCTCCCTTCTGCAGTCTTTTTGTCGGTTAAACAGACTGGAGGTGGTGCCTCAAGTGGTAAACTGCCAGACTGTTACCAGCTGCTCAGTCTCTCCTTAGGCTCCTTTCCGTCCATGAGCCACACGTGTTTGCACTTGATTTGGTGGGTTCCTGAAGTCTTTCTAGTTCTGTCTTGTTGCGGTCCCAGGTGATATCCTTTGGTCACAATAACCACTATTTTTATGTGATGCTTTATATGATCTTTTTTTTTTCTTTTGTCTTTTGCCATCCTGATACAGGTTTGTCTACTTAGCTTTTCAAAAGATTCATTTAAAAAAATTTTAATAATCGTATCCATATTTCCCTCTTACAAATATTTATTATGTTTTCCTTGAGATTAAGTGAAACATTTTTTTTTTTTTTTACCAGAGCACTGCTCAGCTCTGGCTTATGGCGGTGTGGGGGATTGAACCTGGGACTTGAGAGCCTCAAGCATGAAAGTTTCCTTGCATAACCATTATGCTATACCCCCACCCTAAGTGAAACATTTATCTCACTCAATTTTTGTTTGTGTTTTATCAATTTTATTCATTTTATACCATATAGTTTATTTTAGTTATATCTAATGTTTTATCAGTATTTCTATTGTCATGTAGTTATGGACATCTCATAATTTTTATTTTGTTTTTCCTTAACTTATGAGTTACTTAGAAATGTATTTTTCTCTTTACGTGTTTCCTTTATCTGCCTTCTTATTGTTAGTTTCTAATTTGGTAGTAGTATAGTCAGAAAACTTTGTATGATATTAGCCTTCTGACTAATATTTGGGAATTCATATGTGGTTATTTTAAGCAAAGCTCTTCAAGATTTTTAACATATGTAGAAAAATGTACAAGTTGGCAGTCAGGGAGTATTGCAGTGGGTTAAGCGCACGTGGCATGGCGCAAAGCGCAAGGACCGGCATAAGGATCCCAGTTCAAGCCCCCAGCTCCCCACCTGCGGGGGGGGGTTGCTTCACAGATGGTGAAGCAGGTCTGCAGGTGTATATCTTTCCCCCACTCTGTCTTCCCCTCCTCTCTCCATTTCTCTCTGTCCTATCCAACAATGATGGCATCAATAACAACAATAATAATAACTACAACAATAAAAACCAACAAGGGCAACAAAAGGGAATAAATGAATAAAAAAATTTAAAAAGAAAAATGTACAAGTCATAAAATGCTGTTCAACCAATTATTACATATTGAACATACAGTCTTATAATTCCATGTATACTTGTAAAGAATGTATTTTTGTTTTCATTGTGTTCAAGGCTGGATCAAGTTTGCTAATTGTGTGGCTAGATCTCTCAGACCTTTATTTATCTTTGTCTACTGTATCCATTTCCAACAAATAAATATATTATAATTTCCCAATGGGACTTGGGAGATGGCTCTCCCAATGGAGTGTACACTTTACCATGTATAAGGACCCATGTTTGAGCTACTGGATATCATACAAAAGGGAAATTTCATGAGCAGTGGAGCAGTGCTAGGATATCTTGTCTTTGATTCTCTTTCCCTCTTGGTTTCTCACTCTCTATTTAGGAAAAAAATCCACACACACATGTACACACAGAAAAAGTTCATCAGGTGTGTGCAGTCACAAAGTACAAGTAAAAACCCTGGCAGAGAAAAAAATTCTCAAAGCTATTGTGATTTGTTAATTTCTCTTTGAGCAAAATTAGAATACACAGGGTGAACTGAAGGTGATATGAAAATGTTTTAATGCTACTGCATCTTTGAATTGCTTTTACCATAAAGACAAAGCAGTGAATACATAATGATTTGTTCATTCTATCCATTTAATGTGCAGTATACAAACCAACCAAGAATAAAAAAATTTCTGCTTAAAATATACAGTACACTTAGAAACACATCTGTCATGTAGACATATCCAAAGGCTTATGAATATTACATTTTGCATTCCTCTTCTTCAAAGACAGTCTTTTCATTCTAGTCTTAGCATATATCTATTCTTATTACTAAAGTCACTTACATAAGCACATATTTGTACTTGAAAGGAACAATCAGTTTCCTACAAAGTGAGGTGACATTTTCTTGCAAGTCATCAATTTAAAAAAGAGTCAGTCCTCTTAGTTGAGACTATATCATACTTTCTTCTTTGGGAGAAAGTACTGCCCTATTATCATCTGTTCCCTGGGAAGCACATTACCCACCTATGATTTGTTTTGTTTTGAACATGCACTCACACTTAGCTTACTTTCATTTCTTTTCCACACAGCAACCAGAATTCTATCACTCCAAATTAAACCCTCCCATGAGTTCCAGATCCAATGAGGTCTGTTCCTTGCCTCTTCACCTACAGATAGTCAACTGACTCTTATGGTCCCCACCACTTTCTGTGATCCAACTACATAGACCCCTCTCCAGTTCCTTCCTTCCATTAGTCTTTTGCACTTGGTCTTCACTCTGCCTCAAACACTACATTTTATACTTCTGTCTTTCCTTCAGAACTCACTCGATTCTGTCAGTAGTCTTTAAAGTAACCAACAACATCAATCCATCCCCATGCAAATAGACTTATCCTAAATAACACTAATTATAATCATATCTGTATTTGGTTGTTTAGTTAATACCTGTCTTTCTCCAACACTGAACTTAAATGTAAGTTCTCTGACAACCAGGCATGCATAAAAATTGATGGTAAGAACTATGGTAGTTATCAGTGGGATCGTCGGGGCACAAGACTTTGGTGGTAGATGCACTGTGGAACTATATACCCTGTCATATTATAATCCTGAAAACTACTATTATTCACAAAGTAAAAAAATGACCTGGAACATTTTTTAAGTAATTAGTTCATCTTGTGTCCTAACATGAGCACAGGGTCTGCACATCATAGCACTGATGACTGAGTAAATGATCAATTGCTTTTCTTCACTTCAAAGCAAATATATTAATTGAAGAAGGTGTTTTATCCCTCTTGCTACCTCTGCTTTTACCCCTACTTCCAAACTATCCACATTCATCACACAAATTGAGGATTTTACTCCAGAAGCATTGTCCATTAATGTAGACTTTTTTTTTTTAACTAAAGATTTTGTGGTTTCAGGGCTGGGGTGTGTTTTTGTGTGGTGGGGTAATGTGGTGGGTAGATGACAAAATAAAATACCTTACAATGCCATTTTAATCTTTCTCCCCAGTCCTAGCTCTACAGCAGCAACAGCTGTCCCATTCCTCCTTTTCTGCCCCTCTGTCAAGTCTGTTCTAGCAGCATCTGCAGCCAAGCTGCCTCCTCCTGTACCTGCCTGTCCAGGTCTATATTCAGCCAGCAAAACACAACCATATGCCAAGCCACAACCCCTAGGATCCCAGTTCATAAAGGCACTAATTCTTTTTTTCAAATTTAAGGCAGAAAATACTGCCCTCTATTCCATTGTTTCCCACTTTGTGTCTGTGACTAACTGAAATCTTATAATCATCATAGTCTGCTTCAAGCGTCACATCTTCTAGAAACTGTTCTATAAAGTTCCCAAGTAGAAGTGATTTTTCTCTACCCTAATCATGATATCATTTATTTAACTTGGTTTTTACAAGGAATGTTGTGGTAGTTTCCCCCCCCCCCGTGTGTGTGTGTGTGTGTGTGTGTGTGTCTCCTTTAAGCAAATTCTCTTTTTTTATTCTGCGTCTTCCCTATAGAGTCTGGCTCCAGATTCTGCCCACACACAGCAGGCTCCAGTGTTGGTTAGATGAAACATTTTGTATTTCTTTTCTTAGGTTTTGGCAAATGACTTCTCAAGAATTCAAAATTCTACTGAATGTCATGTTTCTAAATGACAGATATCCAATATTTCAGCTTCAGAATCAGCTAGTAGAAACCACTCCCCACTGTGATGAAAGTCCATAACTATTGTAAGTGGGTGAAATGAGTACAATGCTTGGTTTTACTGTCTGGTGGAGAAGTTCTCTTTTCACTTAAAAGATGCAATTGATGTTTTTTCCTGGGTGACACTGTTTTTCTAAAAATAAAGCACCAGTAATGGTCCTTGAAAGACCTGTAAGAGAGTATTGTTCTTATGACTTTTTTAAATATCATTTTTGTTGCAGGGTTAATGATTTGTTGTACAGTTGTAGACATATCTCCCCATAATAGGTATCTGCAAGATATTCTCACCCCCAGCTTATCATGCACCAGGACCCCAAAGTGCCCCCCACCTCCACTCCCCACCACCTTCCATCCCCCTCCCTTCTTCCCCAGAATCCTTTGCTTTGGTGCAAGGCACCACTTCTTTAACTTCTTAAAAAATGCAAAGGAATTGCCTAAGATCTACAGTGAGGCCTATTGCAAGAGGCTTGAATTCTTTTATCATTAATATGACCTTTTTAGGTGAACAGATCTTTTCAGTATACTCAATTTCCTTGATCCACAAGGTAGGTTGAGAGCTAGTAATAAGGTTTGCTTCTTATGCAGTGAAAGTAGTTGTTCAAGTTGACCTAAAGTGACTGTCTTGTGCCTGAAATACCATCGAAGCAAAAATTATTTACTGAATAGCAAGAACCTGTTTCCAGCCACATGCAGCTCTTTTCTGAGAACTACAAAGAAATTTTTCCCCTTCCTCTCTATGTAGTAACGAAGGACAACTTGACTAAAAACCACTGAGCTCAAAGGGATAAATAGTTCATTCTAATTTCTACAATTCTATCTTTCTCCCTTCTTGCGCCTTAAAAAAAAAAAAACCTTAAACAAAGAGCACGATAGAATATAATTTGGGCAGATATTTGTGTTTGTGCTCCTCAATCTGCAAATCTAAAACCTAGTAAACAAATGCCATTATTTTATGCTAGCTTCATTATGTTTTCCTAGGTTGACATGTTTATAGCTGAGAAAGTATATGCCGTAGCGTTACGTGCTCCTGCTTTTTATCAAATTGCATTCATCCTCTCAATATAAAACCATAAGTATCTTTAATTTCTTTTATTTTTATGTCTTCATTATTCTGAATTCATCAAGGAACAATCATTTAAATTTTTGTTTATTTTGTTTATTTCTTAACATTTCCTACTGTAATACATTTTAATATGACACTTTATATGACATTATGAAAATAAGATAAAAATTAAAATATTTTTAAAAATCATATTTTTACTATCTAAGAATAGTAAAATTTTTTTTCACGTTTTTCTTCTTCCACATAGAACATACTTAAAGAAGAATGGAATCAACTTATAGGTGTACTATATTCTGTTTTTCTACTAAAATTTTTTAAGTAAGCATTCTCTAAAATTTATTATGAATAATAATATTCATCATATTATGAATGCATAGTTTTCCAAGGTAAAATAATTATAATTTTCTCAAGTAGCCCCTTTACTTAATCTTAATATATATATTTTCTTTTTTAATAAGAAAAAAGTGCTCAAGGAGATAGACTAAATACCAGACTCACATGCCTGAGGCTCCAGAGACTACAGATTCAATCCCTGGCTCTACCATGTGCTCTCAGAGTTGAGCGTCACTCCTGTTCTTTCTCCCTCCCTCTTCTCTCATTCCTGTCATACACAATAAACAAAAAACCAGAAGAAACAAAAGAAAGGAAAAAAAAGGGTATGAAGTGCTTAAGTAAGTACAACATTTATAGAATTTTTCATTTACTCATTGTCTGTTTTTGTTTCTGTTTTTCACTTTAGTTTACCTTTGCATCTCATTCCTATTGACTCTTCTGGAAGCTGTGCCTACCCCCACTTTCCTGTCAGTCCCATGTAGCTATGGGATAAACATGTTTGATGATAGACATTCTTACTTACTTGGTCTCTGATTTCTTAACATCCTATCATCATTGCCTTAGAGGGCATACTCTTAGTTTTTCTAGGATTACATTTATCCTGAGCAGAAGCAGGCCCATTTCCAGAAAACAATTCAGTGGGAATCAGTTTTCATATGAATAGTAAATTGACCTAAGACCAACCACAATAAATTAGTCTGAAGGCTATGGGTTATAGTCATTTTAGGAAACAGACACAAGAAGCTTTTGTCCCAGGCTTCTCTCTCAGTGCCCCATGCAGTTTATCACTCTATGGGCCTTAGACAAAAGACCTGTTCACCAAGCTCAGTTTTCTCTTCTGTGAAATGGATCCCCAGAGACTTTTGGTTTCTTCTCTCTTAAAATCCAAATTATTATAAGTCTATGTCTTAAAAAATTATCAGTCTTCCTCTCTTCTAAATATCCTAGTGGTATAAAACCTAACCAAAGTTTTAAAGCATCTCTCTGTCTCTGTCTCTCTTTCTGTGTGTGTGTGTGTGTGTGTGTGTGTGTGTGTGTTTCCACAAGTGCTATAATCAATTGTATGATATCTTCCCAGAATCATTAAAAAAATCATGGTAATGTCTATCTTCTATCTAAGAAACGTTCAGTTATACACAAAATAGAGGAAATTGTACAATAAAGCCCATGTGCTCTGTCTCTGAGCTTTTATAGTTTTAAATTTTATTCCAGTGTCATTTTATCTACTTCCTCTCCCCTGCATACATGTCCATTTTTCTTTTTGCTGGATTATTTTAAAGCAATCTTGGATAGTTATTTTATTTACCCATAAATACGTAAGCATAGATTTCTATCATTCAAGGATTTTTTTCATATGTAATTACAATCCTATTATACCATAACAAAATTATCCATAATATCAGAGTCAGTATAAAAACAGGATTCTGAAAAAAAAAAAATCAAGCCAAAGTAATGAGTAATAAAGAATTCCAAGCCCTATGGTAAACAGTTTCTGAAAATGATTTTGGCAAATGGGGGTACTTTCACCCTTACAAATGTTATTACAGAGCTAGATGCTCCTTTCTTCTACATGTCCAAAATAGGATTTTCTTTCTTACATTACCTTTTCTCAAACTTACACTCTCCCTTCAAGATATCATGAAAGCCAGACTTGAGACCCTGGCAGGTTTTCTCTTACCTCTGTCTCTGGCACTCCATTTAACCAGTTTTGAAGCCCTAAAATTTCAAAGTAAATATTGTTCATATTGATCTTCTCTCTCTCTTCCTATCTATATTTCCTTTGTCTATGCTTCCAATATCTATCTTATGCTTAGACATTGAAAGAGTTTCATTTGGATACCCCCGGAAATACAGTCTGAGACAATGATTTGAAAATCAGCATTTTACAAAAGATTTATTTATTTATTTATTTATTGTGTTGGGGGGCAGGGGAAGAACCAGAGAATCACTCTGGCACATGTGATATACCCTGGATTGGACTAGGGACTTCACTTTGTCTACTGTGCCACCTCTCAGATCTTACAGGACTAATGCTTGTTTGTTTGTTTCTTTTTTACTAGAACACTGAACTTTTCTGGCTTAGGGTAATGCTGGGAATTAAACCCAGGATCTTAGAGTCATGGGCATGAAGTATTTTTTATTTAAGCACTATGCTATCTCCTCAGTAAAAATCAACATTTTATTTAAGAGGCAGTCCCCAGAAGTACTGGAAATTGAGTCAGTGAGTACAACATGGCTATGAAAGAAATCAGTATAGGGTCTTTTATCAAGCACAGCAGGACCCTGGAATTACATTCCACTGGAGAACACTGGGAAATAGTACAGAACATGCCTCATAACTATCCCAAGGGAGCCTGTCTTGTTCATTAACTCTCTCTCTCTCATAGCTTGATGGCTGCTTTAATGGCAAACCATCCCTAGTATCTTTTGACTGTGCTATGTACAACCTGAGTACACTGCCCACCGGAATACAGAGGGTCACGGGCCTATATGTAGTGGTGAATACCAAGGAGATGAGGGCTGGCACTGACATTATACTGCATTCCCTTAACTTGCCAATGTACAACACTGATTCTGGTACTTGTGCATTCAATTAAAAAGGATATGTAGATGATACAAAAGTCAGTTTGCTTATTTCCCCTCATGGCGGTGATAATCTTGACAGGTACTAAAACCACCTGACTCTGGGCACCTTTGACAAACCTCCCGCAGGCAGTCAAAATATGATTTGGACTTTGAATAGATACTTGTAAATGCAATGAAAACATAGTTTTGTTGTTTATCCTTCTATATTTATGACTAAATCTATAGGGGTGGTTATTTACATCAGAGCTAGAGTGGGGGTAGATAAATGATCCCTTCTAGTTTGGATTCCATTAGTGCAGTTCTCTACCTCTTAATAGGTTTGCATAATCCTTTCTGGATGGTGGAGTGTCTCCCTCCACTGGTGCCAATGCAATAAAGCTACTGTAGCAATATTTTGTTCGTTTTTATTGCAGTCACATTATTTGGGAACCTCAGTGTGATTTACAAGCTTACATAACTTCCCAAATGAGTCAGCATGCTCATCAAGAAAGCAGCATGGTGAAATGGAAAGAACACGGCATTTGGTGCCAGATAGAACCAGTTCAGTTCCTGCACCTACCACTTTTTAATTGTGTGCCAGATGTTAGTCTACCTCTCTGAGCCTGGGTTTCAACTGCTGACATATGGGGGTCACTGTGAAACAACAGACTCTGTCTGGGTCAGTGTTTACCGTCCTCATTCTACTCCCCATTTCACATATTCAGTGGCAATTTCTTGAACCATACTGACTAGCAGTGTGAGTAGACAATGCTGGGCTATATTTGCCTGCTTTTAGCACTCTTGAACTTTAGGTGAAAATTCAGTCCAAATCAGGACTGCATTCGAAGGAAGATGGCTCTTGCTCTACTCTGGGCAAAGCAGCCACACTTTGTGTGAGATAGATTCCTCTTAGAAAAGGCTGGAGCAATCTACGTGATGCCGTGTAAACATGACCTGCCTCAGCCCGACTGCAGCCACTGCCAAGGGTTTCTGGCTTTTAGAGGCAACTTTGTGAGCACTGGTGAGACAGACAGCCTTGAAAAACCAACTGTGCAAGAGAGAATGTGTCACCCTGTCTGTACAGCTGCTGGCAGCAGTGGAAACAGAAATGGCGTTGCAGAGAGCTTTTCTCTAGACAAAGCAGCAGCATACAAATGCTGTTGTGTCAGCCAGGGTTGGGGATGATTTTGGAACTGCTTTTCCAAAGAGACTGAAACAAATGCCTGCAAGTTAAGGCAACAACAAAAGCCTGGTTAGCAGATAGGTACTGCTAGTAATGTGCTTCTCTGCTCGTCACAGTGCTACCAGACAAGTTCATTTCCAGGATCTTTGTAGCCAGCATAAAACATAGTTAGCTATCAGCTAGTATCAGCGGAGGGATATAATTGTAATAAAAGAGTGATTGGTGAGCATGTCCTGAAGAGCAAAGGAATCTCTAAAAGAGGAAAGCCGGGAGTCAATTTTTGAATTTAAAAACTCTTGAGTGTTAAAACAAGAAAGATTAATTCAGATGTTTGGGTGATTTTGAAAGGCTTAAAAAATTCTAAATCAAATCTTATGTAGATTCTTCCCATTAAGACAAACATATGAGAAACTGCTACTGAGGAGAGAAGGGGAAGAAGGCAATAAGGTTCTGGAGCCTCTGAGCCCTGTTTCCCCTCCCCACCTTTTGTAGTGCAGAAACATGCCCTAGAAATGCTGAGGTTCCACTGAGGTTCTAGGGGCCCTTATATCCTGTGCAAGTGAGGCAACAGCTTCAAAGTGGGAAAGCAACTAGTTTAAGATCACCCAGAACACTTAGGGTCTAGAGCCTAAGTCTCTTGGCTTTAAGTTCTTTGTTCTCTAATACACACACACCTCCCTTTAAAATATAAATGTGTCTTTACAGATAAAGCCATGAAATAACTTGTTAAAATAAATGTCTAGGACTGGTGAGATAGCTCATCTAGGAGGGTGTCTGCTTGGCCATGCTCACAACCCAGGTTCCAGTCTGACCCCCACCACGATGGGGGAAGTTTAATGTTGTAATGTTTTTCTTTTTCTCCCTCTATCTCTCTTTTTCTGTTTGAAAAAGTCAGGCTGGAGTGGTAAAGCCCTGGCAATGACAAATATATATATATATTAAATAAGTATAAAAAACCAGAGGCATGCAAGTATAAATACTGGCTTTGGAAAAAATCCAATTCTATCATCTTGTCTGCTGCACCTCAGAGCAATATCTTACTGCATTTATTTTTTAGACTTTTACCATAGGAGAAAAGGGGCTTTTATCATGACAGTTACAAAATCTAAGGAAATTTGCTAAATTAATAGTCTTTTAAACCAGGATAAGTCTAACCAGTTTGTACCTCTAGAAAGTAATTTAAAAGCAACCCCAACAGATTTGATTTTTTTTTTTTTTTTTTTTTTTACCAGAGCACTCTGACTTATGGTGGTCCAGGGGATTGAACCTGGGACTTTGGAGCCTCAGGCATGAGAGTCTTTTTGCATAGCCATTATACTATCTACCCCTGCCCTGTAGTTTGAATTTTTTAAAGAAAAATTACTAGCACAATAAGAAAGGAACCTGAAATGCGTGACAGATGAAGAGAACCAACCCAAAGCACTGGGTTATGAGAGGCTGGACTGGTTTACCTGATTTTTGGATATCATTTTTTTTTATTTATAAAAAGGTTAAGTAAGTAAAGTCATCAAAAGGGGCCAGTCTGTGTACATCTGGTTGAGTGCACACATTACCTACCATACGCAAGGATCTTGTTTCAAGCCCCTGGTCCCTCCCTTCAGGGGGAAGCTTCAAGAGCAGTAAAGCAAGTCTGCAGGTACCTCTCTTTTGCCTTCTCTATCTTCCCCTCTCCTTTCAATTTCTCTCTATTCTACCAAATAAAAAATTAATAAAATACAGGGGGAAAAATAGCCATTAGAAGCAGTGAATTAATCACGCAGACACAAAATCCTTGACATTTGACATCCCAGTGTGCTGTGCCAGCTGGCACAGTGCTTATTTCATGTAGCATAGGTCTCCATATTCAAGACTGTGGACCTGGCTGTGTAATTACCACGAAGAAGGAGAGGCAGCAACATGGAGGCCACTGGAGTCTGAATGAAAAGAGGGAGAAGGGAAGCAGAGGGGGAAAGCAATATACCTCCTTTCATACTGCAGAGGTCTTGATTTTGGTCAGCAAGCATCCTATACATTTATATGATGCCTCTTACCCTGAACTTCTGTAAATGTCAAAATAAATGGAGTATGCATGTGAAAAAAATGTCTGTAGGAACATACATCCAAATGTGTCCTTCCTTGTATGTTAATACATTACATTTCTTCCTCCTGCCCACCTTCCTTCCTTACTTCTTTCTCTTTTTTCATACTTCATTTCTCTTCATATAGATCTCCTAAATTATGTACCCTATGTATTATTTACATTCTGTACTGTTCCACATCTCCCCAAGATAAATGTCAGTATACTTCCCCACAACTAGAAGATGAACCTAATTAATTGCAGGGATTCCCGTCTATTTAGTTTGTTATTTAGAACAGTGCTTGGTTTGTAGTAGGTACTCAGTCTATATATAAAAGTTTTTTAGGGTGGTTAATGGTTTACAGTTCAGTAATTGACACATGGGTACAATTTCTCATCTCCCTGTGAAAGTTCTCTGTAGAACACTCTAGGTTCTTTTACATAACCATGTCCCAGGAACCCCCTCCCTCCCCTCCTTCCCCAGAGTCCTTTGCTTTGATGCAATACACCAGGCCCTAAGTTTCACTTTGTGTTCTCCCCCCCGTCTCTATTAAGTAAGTCTCATCTATAAGTGTTTGTATTTGTACTTCTCTCAATATTATTTTCTTAGCAATATTCCTTCCATATCATAGCGAAGGGCAAGATTTCATCTTTTCTTTTTAAATATTTATTTATTGGATAGAAACAGAGAAAATGAGATAGGAGGAGGAGTTAGAGAGAGAAAAAGAACAAGAGACATCTGCATCACTGCTTCCCCATTTGTGAAGCTTCCTCCCCTGCAGGTGGGAACCAGGGCATGAACCCAAGTCCTTGCCATGGTAACATATACACTCAGCCACCACCCAGCCCCCAGATTTCATCTTTCTCATACTTGAGTAGTACTCTGTTTTGTATATATACACCAAACTTGTCTTTTTTGTTTGTTTTTGCTTTTTAAGTAATTTTATTGAGGAAATGTTGACTTAGAGGTATATTGTACTGTTTCGTATCTCCCCAAGATAAATGTCAGTACACCTCATTCAACACCATTGTCCTCCTCTAGCACAGGGCACTAGATTCTCAGTCCTCCTTATCAAAGTACTTCCTTCCTCTTTGTCCTGAATCTGCTGTGAAAGAACACAGTCCATCAAAGTTTCATCTTTCATTATTCCTTGCTTTGTTTAAGTCCTGCCTACAAGTGAGATTATCTGTTATTCTCTTTCTGGTTTATTTTACTCAACATAATTCTCTCCAGCTTCATCCATGTTGTAACAAAAGACAAGATTTCATCACTTCTATGGAAATATCTTATAATCCAATAATACCACTTTTCAGCAATTATCCAAAGAACATGCAAACACTAATTTGAAAGGATATATTCACTCCTATGTTCACAGCCACTTTATTCACAATAACCAAAGAGTGGAAGCATCCTAAATGCCCAATGACTGGATAAAGAAATTATGGGATACATACTTACAGCCATCTAATTTTTTTAAAATTTCTTTATTGGGGGATTAATGGTTTATAGTCGATAGTAAAATACAATTGTTTGTACTTGTATAACATCTCCCAGTTTTCCACATAACAATTCAACCCCCACTAGGTCCTCCTCTGCCATCATGTTCCAGGACCAGAACACTCCCCCGACCCCAGAGTCTTTTACTTTGGTGTAATACACCAACTCCAGTCCAAGTTCTGCTTAGTTTTTCCCCTTCTGTTCTTGTATTTCAACTTGGTCATATAATTTTAGACAAGGGAACCCAAACTATTAAATGAGGAAAGGATAGTCTCTTTAATGAATGGTATTGGAAAAATTGGGTTGAAATGTACAGAAGAATGAAACTGAACCACTACATTTCATCAAACACAAAAGATCTGGATGTTAGGCCAGAAACTATCAAATACTTAAGGAAAATTCTGGCAGAACTCTTTTCATTCTAAATTTTATAGGCATTTTATGCCTTCAATGAAGGTGTCTTTAAGGAAGACAAAATAAAAAATAAACCAATGGGACTACATCCAATTAAAACACTTTTGTACAGCAAAAGAAACCACCACCCAAAAAGACTCCTTACAGAATGGGAGTTCGTTATATGCCATACATCAGACAGAAGACTAATAATCGAAATATACACATAGATCACCAAACTTAGCAACAAAAAATCAAATGACCTCATCCAAAACTAAGGAGATGATATGAACAGAATATTCACCAAAGAAGAGACACAAAAGGCCAACAGACATATGAAAAAATGCTCCAAGTCATTGATTGTCAGAGAAATGCAAATAAAGGCAACAATGAGATACCATTTCACTCCAGTGAGAATGTCATACATCAGAAATGATAACAAATGTTGGAGAGGTTATGGGGACAAAGAAACCCTCTTGCACTGTTGGTGGGAACGTAAATTGGTTCAGCCTCTGTAGAAAGCAGTGTGGACACCTCTCAGAAGTCTAGAAATGGACCTACTTTATGACCCTGCAATCCCTCTCCTGAGAATATATCCTAAGGAATCAAACACACCCATCAAAAAGATCTATGTATACTTATGTTCATAGCAGCACAAATTGTAATAGTCAAACCCTGGAAGCAACCTAAGTGTCCAGCAACAAATGAATGGCTAAGAAAGTTGTGATATGTGTGTGTGTGTGTGTGTGTGTGTGTGTGTGTGTGTGTGTGTAATTGTAAACAACAACTGAACAGGTATTTCATGTAGCTGTGGGATCTAAGCTCCCTAAAGACAGACTCATTTTTTTCATTCATACTTCTATTGCCAATGCCTTAGCACAACATCTGGTACACAATAGGCAGACAGTACATGTTTTCTAAAGGAATAAATGAAAGAAATGGCCACAGATACCCCCAATTCATGCATTCAGTTTTTTTTTAAATCTTTTTTACTACTAAACTCATATTTTTTTCAACATTTAAAGCAACTGGCATTTGGTTACTTGTTGTTAACCTCCTATTTGTGTCACAGCTGGAAGTGTTATGAGTTCTGACTCTAGTGCTCTAGCTACTTAATTAGTTACTGAGTTCCCATCTCTTGATGGGAATTATAGCTGAATCTATAATTAAGCAGGTTTTGTAAGACACAGTTAGACATAGTCCCTGGCTCCCTAAAAGACGTAGCATTCACCCAGAGGACCAGAGTTAGAGAAAAACACAGGACTGGAAAATATTTTATCATATTCCAGTATCATTGCTCCTCCTGGTTGTCATAAACTACTACAGAATGGGAAGTTGTCTTTTAAACCAATAAACATAGACTTTAGAAGGCATGCACTTTCAGAGTTTCTTTATTATTCACCTTAGAAATGAAACAGATTCTTCCACCTTCTGCTCCCCATAAAGATCTTTCATCCATATTCCCAGAGGGATAAAGAATAGGAAAACTTCCAGTGGAAGGGAGGGGATGTGGAACTCTGGTGGTGGGAGTTGTACCCCTCTTATACCACAATCTTGTCAATCATTATTAAATCACTAATACTTTTTTTTAATTTAAAAAAGGAAATAAAACCAATTTTGACTCAATAGTATATATTTATGTATTCATTTCTTTCCAGAAACTGTACTTGAAATGGTAATAAACTGAAAGTGTGTTGAGCATGTTATAGTAGAGAGTCTGCACACCTATACCTGGGAACCCGTCCTGCCTAACACTTTGGCACTCAACAAAACAGACTCAGCACTCTGTGAGTACATTGTTTTGAAACAGCATAGTCTAAAAAAATTGTTTCTCCCCACTTTCTAACTAAGGGATACATCCTCTGGGTTGGATCAACCAAGACTGGCCAAGAGGTTCAGTTATCCCAGAGTATTTTAATATGTTTGTCTGTTTCTCCATTTCTTACACGTATTTACTAATGGCTCTCCTGGGCTTAACCTCTGCATGGTACTGTGAGAGCTACAAGAGAGACAGAATACAAGCTTCTAGACTCAACAGGAGTTATTGGTAACACATCAGCAACTCAGGTGTGACCAAGAGACCAACAGCAACTGAGGTGGTGACTGAAATATTATCACCTCCAATCTGCACCAGTTCTGGAGAGCTTGAGAAGTCTTTCTTATTACTGTGGCCTGAGGAGTGTGATTCTTCCTTATTTCTCTCTGCACAGGGGGTCACCATAACAACACAAATGATCTTCTTACTTTGAGTGACACAGCACCCATGTTACCACAGTCCACACAGAGAGGTGTCAGTTCTTTACAAGTCAGCCAGCTGGAGAAGATGAAGAATCAGCACAACTTTGTGAATAATTCTCATTGCCTCCTACACTGAACTTGACCACTTCTATTCCAGCCTGCACTGAATCAACTCTGTTGTAATTTTTTTTAATGGTTGATAAAACTAGTTCTCCCAGAATTAAAATATTCTTTTTTTCTCCTGTTCTGGGTTTCTCTCCATAACAATCACCCCTGTCAAAATCTTTTTTTTTTAAACAGGGTTGGTTTTTTTTTTTTGAGCTATAGTTCACCTTTTATGAAGTATTCAATTCAGTGGTTTTTAGCAATTTTTTTGTTCAACATTGTCAATATCTGATTTTAGAACATTTTTATCACTTCAGAAAGAAATCACATACTCATTAACAGTCATTCTCTATTCCTCCTTTCTCCTCACCCCCTACCTTGTCAACTACTAATCTATTTTTTTTCTATTTTTCCCTTTATTGGGGAATTAATGTTTACATTTGACAGTGAATAGAATAGTTTGTCCATGCATACCATTTCTAAGTTTTACACATAATAATACAACCCCCACTAGGTCCTCTGTCATCATGTTCTAGGACCTATACTCTCCCTCTACCACCTACCCCAGAGTCTTTTACTTTGGTGCAATACACCAACTCCAGTCCAGGTTCCGCTTAGTGTTTTCACTTCTGATTTTGTTTTTCGACTACTGCTATGAGTAAGATCATCCCATGTTAATCCTTCTGTTTCTGATTTATTTCACTCCACATGATTTCTTCAAACTCCGTCCAATATGGCTGAAAATGGTAAAGTCACCGTTTTTAATAGCTGAGTAATATTCCATTGTGTATATATACCACAACTTGCTCAGCCACTCATCTGTTGTTGGACACCTGGATTGCTTCTAGGTTTTGGCTATTACAAATTGTGCTGCTGAGAACATAGGTATACACAAATCTTTTTGGATGAGTGTGTTGGGTTCTTTATGATATATCCACAGGAGAGGAATTACAGGATCATAGGGCAGGTCCATTTCTAGGCTTCTGAGAGTTCTCCAGACTGCTCTCCATAGAGGTTGGACCAATTTACATTCCCACTAGCGGTGCAAGAGGGTTCCTTTGACCCCATAACCTCTCCAGCATTTGTTGCTGTTACCTTTTCTGATGTATGCCATTCTCACAGGAGTGAAATGGTATCTCATTGTTGTCTTTATTTGCATTTCTCTGGCAATCAAAGACTTGGAGCATTTTTTCATGTGTTTCTTGGCCTTTTGGATCTCTTCTGTAGTGAATATTCTGTTCATGTCCGCTTCCCATTTTTGGATGGGGTTACTTCTTTTCTTGTTGTTGAGTTTTGCAAGCTCTTTATATATTTTGGTTATTAAACTCTTGTCTGATGTATGGCATGTATAGATCTCCCATTCTGTGAGGGGTCTCTTAGTTTGGGTATTGGTTTCTTTTGCTGTGCAGAAGCTTTTTAACTTGATGTAGTCCCATAGGTTTATACTTGCCTTAGACTTCTTTGTAATTGGATTTGTTTCATTGAAGATGTCTTTAAAATTTATGTAGAAAAGAGTTCTGCCAATATTTTCCTCTAAGTATCTGATAGTTTCTGGTCTAACATCCAAGTCCTTGATCCACTTGGAATTTACTTTTGTGTTAGGTGAAATATAGTGGTTCAGTTTCATTCTTCTGCATGTTTCAACCCATTGTTTTCAACATCGTTTGTTGAAGAGACTCTGCTTCCCCCATTTAATAGTCTGGGCACCTTTGTCAAAGATTAGATGTCGATAGGTGTGGGAGCTTACTACTGGGCTTTCAATTCTATTCCACTGGTCAGGGTGTCTATTCATGTTCCAGTACCAAACAGTTTTGATGACAATGGCCCTGTAATACAATTTGAGTTCTGGGAGTGTGATGCCTCCAGTTGTGTTTTTTCTTCTCAAGATAGTTTTGGCAATTCTAGGTCTTTTCTGGTTCCAGATAAACATTTGTGGCATTTGTTCTATTCTCCTAAAAATGTGGTTGGGATACTAATCTATTTTTTCTTATAAACTTGCCTATTCTGGGCACTTCATATAAATGGAGTAATATTGGTTATTTTGTTTTGTGATTCAATCAGGGTAATGTTTTCAAGGTTGGTCCAGCTGTATGTAACTGTATTAGTATTTCAAACCTTTTTTTTACCATCAGAAAATATTAACTTGTTCAGAAATACTACATTTCATTCACCAATCAGTGGACATGTGTGTTGCTTTCATTTTTGGGGTATGATGAATAATGCTGCAATGCATATTGATGTACAAGTTTTTGTTTGGGCACATTTCAGTTTTCTTGGGATCGTACTTAGTGGTAGAGCTGCTATACTGCCTTGAATTTCAAAGAAACATTTTCCTCTTTATTAGAGAAATAATGATCTAGAGGGTCGGGCCATGGCATACCGGGTTAAGAGCACGTAGTGCAAAGGACAAAGTACCTGAACAAAGATCCTGGTTCCAACCCCACAGCTCCCCACCTACAGGGGGATGCTTCACAAGCAGTCAACCAGGGATCTATCTTTCTCTCTCCTTCTCTATCTCCCCCTCCTCTCTCAAATTCTCTCTGTCCTATCCAATAAAAAAAAAAAAAAGGAAAAAATGATCGCCAGGAGCAGTGGATTCATAGTACAGGCACTGAGCCCCAGCAATAACCCTGGAGGCAAAAAGAAAAAAAGATAGAAATAATGATCTGTAAGACAGTTGTTACATGAGTACATTTTTTAAGTATAATTTTTATTTATAAAAAGGAAGCACTGACAAAAACCATAGGATAAGAGGGGTACAACACACATTTCCCACCACTTGAACCCCATATCCCATCCCCTCCCCTGATAGCTTTCCTATTCTTTATCCCTCTGGGAGCATGGACCAAGGGACATTATGGGGTGCAGAAGGAGGAAGGTTTTATGTCCCCCCCCCATAGGTGTCTGCCCACCACTCCCACCACCAACTTAAATCCTCCTCCACAATAATGCACCAGATCCACATAGCCCTCTCAGCCACCTCTTTAAATGACTTCCCCATTTAATGTTCTTGGATCTGTTGAAAATAGCCTCACCAGTTTTCACTCTGGATTCTCCCTTGCTTTCTCTGCTTCTTAAATTCTATCTTTTACTAAAATTATTCAGTATTTGGGCTTATCTCACTTAACATGTTGCCTTCAATTTCCATCCAAGATTTGGCAATGGAGATTTCATCACAATTGAGTAGTATTCCAATAGGTTTCCTAAGCACTCATCTTTTGTTGGGTATCTGAGTTGCTACCAAGCTTGGGCTATTACAGATAGTGCTGTTATGAATATAGGTGTACATAGATATTTTCTGATAAGTATTTTTGTGTTCGTTGAATAAATCCCTTGGAGAGAAATTGCCAGACCATAAGGTATACCTTTACTATCAAGGAAACATTTATAACAGTCTCCATTCTTCTGTGATTTCTAATGAATGAGTTTCTCTATAGTCATTAGACAAGAGTAAATGGCCCACAATAGGAACTTATGCACTAAGTCCTAGACACAAAACCTGCTTTCCCAAGTGCATACAAAACCAACTCTCCTCTCCAAATAACATGCATCTTTGAGTGATTATGGAAGCTTCAAGATGGAGACAAGTCACTGCAGTGACTCACATTAAATAGCAGCTTCAGACTTAGAGGAGGGAATACAGAAGCAGTCTTTCCTACTCAGGCTTTATTCTTATAAACAAAATAATATTTCCTGTTTAGATTTATCTATTTCAATCTTTTCTCTTGGATGTGTCAAAATCTTGGACTATATTTCCAAGGGTATGCGTAGGTTTAACCTGGGTATTTATAGCATGGAATAAGCAGTTTACAACCCTGAAATCCTAAATTGCCTTTCCTCATCTGCTCTGTAGGGCTCTGTCTACAACTAAAGTCTGCCCTCTGCTGGTCACAGGCCACCCAGAATGCAACACAATGTGGCCCCAGAGTCTACAGAACCATTTTGGAAATGACTAAATGTATTCAGCTACAGCATTACAGAGAGATGAAGCTTTCTGCAGAGAATTCATCTTTAATTTTTTCCATATTTTGTGGGTATTTCCTTTTATTCAACAGAGTCAGAATTGGGCTATTTTCTTTTATTCAACAGAGTCAGAATTAGTTTCTATTGCTTAGGAATTACATTCATGCATTATAAAATTTGTGTATTTATATGTAGATATCAATATTTGCATCTGGAAAATGCTAACAAGGTCCTTCTCCTCCTTTTTTACTCATGGGTCACTAAAAAGCTTTTGAATGGTAGATGTGGACAAGGACTGTTGGAGCTAGAGGGTAATATAGGTGGTCCATTGTCAAGTAGGGGTTTGTAGGCTATGGTTTTTAGACTAAATGGTGAGCCAAAAAAAAAAAAAAAAGACCCAGAATCTGATTGCCTATAAATTCTGTGGGATATCTGTTTGCCCTGCTAGCAAGCTGCATCCGACTCAACTACTCTTTTTTCCCTTTCCTTCAATATAAACCCTCTTCCCAGGTGGACAGATCCTGTTGGCAAATGAGTGGTGAGTGGGAAAGGAAGTCAGAGACTGGACCATGAGTCAATGTGAGCAAAAGACTGACCCAATGGAGAGGCGGTAGAGAGAGGTAAGGAGGATGAGGAAAAGAAACAGTGCTCAAGGTGGAAAGAGAAATGAAGAATAAAGGACTTTGTTTTTCCCAAGGCTGGTACTATTTTTTGTTAGTTGTGCAGTTAGTTGTCAAAGGAAGGAGAATTCTCTCTGATATTCTCATGGAGTCCTCAAGAATGACGCTATGCCTCTAACCTAATGTTTCAGGAACATTTATACTTTCTGCCCTGAGAGAAGAAATTTTGATTTTTAGAGAGATGGTTTGTTTTTCTGAGTAGCTGGGGTAGGTGGCTAGTACAAGAATCCCTTTTTTTTAAAATGAGCCAAGTATCATCAGAGGCCTGGACTTATGTCCTCCAGCCTCCAGGGGGAACCCCATGTGCAGCTAGAGTGGGGAGAGCACTACCTAAAGCTCCTGCTGGATCCATTGCTTACTCCAGAGCCACATACTAAGCATCTGACTACTTTCATCACTTGGGGCTGCAAAAGCTAGTGTTCAGCATGCAACAAAGGCTCCTTGTCCAGTACACCCTTATCTCTTCCTCTACCCTGTACCTCTTACCCCTTTTCAGCCTCTGTGACACAGAATACAATCACTTTAAGAAAGATAGGGATTAGGCTTCATTATCTTCTTATGGCTGAGTGTTACCTCTTTAAAATCAACATTCAGCTAAGAGAGAGAAAGCCAGATCGTCTGCCTTTCCTCCTAGAGATAAAAGCTATTCTTAGCAGTAAAATAGGCTTGGCATTTTGGGAGGCTTGTGTTTCTCTCCCTCCCACCCCAGGAGCTTTGCACATTGCAGTTCCTCTTGCAGAGAAGATGAAGGAGAGAGAGAAGAGAGAAAGGAAGAGGAAGAGCACCATTGCTATTGCCCTGAGAGCTTCTTCTCAGGACTTATTTGGATGACATTTGCTCAGAACTAGACAGTCCTCACCTCAGCTCCAGTTCCCAAGGGCCAGATTAATTCGAACAGTCACTTTAAAGAAGCCTTAAGGCCAAATTAGTTCCCTTCAGGCCTTTCCATAACACTTTATATATGGCACTAAATGTTTGCCCAGCCAGCCTCCTGAGGGCACTCTCATTAGTATGGGTCTCTCAGGACTGTTGACACTGGCTGTAAGCACCAAGGCCATAAAATCAGTCAGAACTTTTAGACCCTGGAACTCTTCAGAAAAACCTAGACTTGGGAAAAGAAAGAAAGAATAGAAAAGGGGGCTGGGGTGGGGAGTGGAATGGATCAGCAAAAGCACCAGAAAATTTACCAATTGCTATTCCATTTTGGACCCAGCTGGTGAAGTTCTGCCAAGTGGCCAGCAGGAGGAGCTCAGGCAGTGTGTCAGGACGCCAGCAATACAGTTGCCAGGAAATCAAAACCCCGGACAAACAAAAACAGTGAACTTTTTGTGCTTTCTCTGGGGTTCTTAATCCTTGGAGGCTCAATCCACCAAGGCCTGATTATACTAGGGGTTCTAGCTAGGATCCCAAGATTTTGCAGACGTGTTTTAATAAAGTCTGTTTCCACCCTTCACCCCCAATGGTTTTCTCCTTGCATTTCTCTGTATCAGACTCTTTTCTGGACACTTTCACTATACCTTTACATATATCTCTTTGTTTGCAATTCTTTGCTTTCTCTAAATCTGCTTTTCTATCTTTTCCTATTTCTTGCTATTTCTCTATATCTTCCTAGGTCCACTAGTAAGTGTTAATGAAAAATAAATGGAGATGCAAACACTCACAGGCAGAACTCTAACAGATGTCAAGACAACAACTAGCATTTTAAATAAAATGTAGATCACACAATACAAAAGAAATAGCTAATTCAACCACCACTTCACCATGCAGACTTGTCCTCCATATATGTGGTCCATCTGTCCTGTGCTCCTGCTCTCCTTGCCATCCTATAGCCTCTGGCCTCCCCACATGTTGCTTCAGGGCTGTCACCCACTTCTCCCAAATCATTGGCCTTTAGTAGTTGTCTTCCTCCCTAACCAAGACAGGACAAGGTCTTCTAGGTCTTTTAAAGATGATGTCCATGTATAGGATAGTTCTGCCTTTAGTGACACAGTTTTTGGTTTATTTGTTCCCTATGTAAAACCTAGCCTTCTCAACTTCCAGAATATACTGGGGCTTGAGGGTTTAGGTGAAAAATGGGGAGGCTCAACATTCAGCTCTACCTGGAACCTTGTCATGTTTTCCACATTCAAAGGCTCCTACTGGATCTGATCCACTCTACCAGAGTTTCTTTATTCAAAGTGATGCTCTATTAGGGATCTCCCTCATAGCCCTAATAGACTTCTAGATTTTTACACAATCTGTGTATCTAAACTCTTAGGAATTAGAGCTTAAATTCTTTTTCTGGATTCTTTAGATCATGTACTTCAGAAACATCCCATGAGGGACTGGGTGGTGGCGCACCTGCACATGTGGCAGTGCACAAGGACCCAGGTTCAAGCCCTCAGTCCCCATCTGCAAGGGGAAAGCTTTGCCAGTGGTGAAGCAATGTTGCAGGTGTCTCTCTGTTTCTCCCTCTCTATCACCCCCTTCCCTCTAGATTTCTGGCTGTCTCTATCCAATAAATAAAATAAAGAAAATTAAAAAAAATTAAAATAAAGAAAGAAAAAGAAACATCCCATGACAACAAAGAAGCACCCCTAACATTTTGACAGGTTACTTTGCCTGTGGCCACCAGAGGTCAAATGAAAGTGTTGGCCATGCACAGCAGAATGATGGTTTTGGGGCAGTACTGTTGAGTAGGAACTTGACTCTGTTCCCACCCTAAGTACTGTGAGTATGGTAGTAATGATATACTGTTCTTACCTGCAACTTTTCATGGTCCCTCCCTCCATATCTACTTTGTTAGATCTAGCTTCTCATTCTTTTCCAGCTTCTTATCAAGTGTATACATTAGAGCTGATAGTAATTGATACTGTCCAATCTTGGCATTTTAATTATCTTCCTGTATCTGTAGTCAAGGAAGGCAATGGTAGTTTGATCAGATCACATCTGTACTGCTGTCCTCCATACTCAGTTAACTAATATTATTTTCTAGTTCTGGAATCTGATTGAATCAAGCTTAACGCCAGAGTGGGGACTTGGGGTCTAATCGTCAGTGTAGTACCATCCAGCATATAAGAGCACTCCAGTCTTGCTTATCCTTGCTAGGCACTAACTGTATAGAGAGACTGAAGAAGACATAATCCTGTCCTTAGGGAGTAAATGCTTCTTTTGGATTGACCCACAGTGTCTCTGAACAAGAAGAAAAATGAAACTGCTGCAGAAAAACCCAGTGCTGCAAAGTGCTGCATCATCAGGTTGCCTCTGCGGTGCAATCTATAATCTCTGTGACTTCAGAACACAAAGAATTCCTTTCTAAATTAAGCTTTGCATTACTTTAGAAACGAACAAAGCATTCCTTCCCACAGACTGTTCCCAAATTAAACATTTTGTGCTCATACAGCTGCTCAAACATTGGTGAAGGGCAGATGGAAAGGATCTTAGGAAGGGAAGATGGAGAGGGGAGCAGTGCAGGGAAGTTTCGATGTAGGATGAGAGAGCTGGGGTCAGGAAGATTATAGAACAGTTGTAGAAGATTATAATCAAGTTAGCGAGTACATTAAATGTTTTTTAAATTATTAGGTCTACATAAGTGTAGGTTAAGGGAGCTCATTATGGTCAAGTATTTAAAAGCACATATTTAAGTGGAAAACTGGGAGCATAGCTATCCCCTACCTCTAATCAGTACATGTGGGAAGAAATAAACATCAACTGCTAAGGTGGAGTCTTAAGGTCACCGTGAGGCCCACTTTTCAAGATTTGACAACAGTGAAACTGGACTGTGTCACAGGGAAAGTCTGAACACCCTGGAAGTATTTGTTGGAAGAACAGAGCCTTTGTGTTTTGAAATGCTGTAGATGGCATCCAGCATAGAGATAGAGGCAGAGTCTGGGAATCTCCGGGTCTTGGGATATGGGGGTATTTGGGGGCTGGAAGGACTAAGTCTCCACAGACACTTCCAGATGGAGAAAGAAAAAAGTCGTAGGACATTGGAGGCCTTTAACAGTACTGGAGAGAAATTAATAGATAAGAGGTTCGTGCTCCCTACTGACTGACCACCTCTCACCAATACATCTGAGTTCTTCTATCAAGCTGCCTCTGTTGTCATCTGCTTTGTGAACTTATGCAGAGATGTTTGCTGTAAATATGTGAGCCATCTCATCAAATGAGATTCTGAAAATCCTTTACAGAAATTCTGTCTGCAATATTAGGAGTGGTTGTCTATTAGGCCTCTCATTTTTCCTCACAAATGGTCCCCAACTTAATTCTGGATCTCTTCCAGAAGAACATCAATTATTTGATGGTGATGTAACTTGAAACCCAGATTCCCTTTGGAAACTGTTTTTATAGGGTTTGGCTGAGTGGTAAGGAATGAAAATGGAGCTCTGAGCAGAGCAGATGAAAAAGTAAATAAATCCAGATTTAGCTAGATAGTATTTTCCCTGCAGCTCAGAGAGCAGGAGGCCCTGCCTGTAGCAGACAGGGTCCCAGAGCTCACAGAAGCAGGCTCCTCTATAACCCTCAGGGATCCAGGCAGAGTCCTGAGGAGGCTGTCCTCTGGTCTGTCATGTCTGCCAAATCTGGAAACTCTGGATCCTTTCTCCAGAAAAAAGCAAGGGGATTTTTTTTTTTTTAATACTCTCAAGCTTAACGAGGACCCCAGGTAAACTCTCCCTACTCTTGACTGTCCTTAAAAGTTCTTGAAAGTGTGTGTAAGCCTTGCTTCTCTAACAAGATTACAAATTCCTTAGAGGGGCCATGTGTTTTCTCTTCCATCTCACCACTCCCCATCCCACCGCCAGCCCCAGTTCCAGTGAATGTCACAGGACCAGGCACCTTCTGAGGGCTGTTATTGCCAGGAATAGGGGGAAGGAGAAGTAAAGTAAGAATGTAAAATAAGTAGGACAGATGTTTGTTTCCACATTTGATCATTTGTTCTACAAAAACTGGTATCCTTGTGCATGTTCTACCCTAGAGGATAATTTGCCTTCACATTATCCCCCAAATCCAAGAATATAACACAATTTTCCATGACAGCAGCCATTTTTTTCTTCCCCAGAATGATTTTCCAGGTACAAGAGAGATATGCAGCCATGGTCTTAAGGATGTCACACTCCAGGAGTGTGCTGTAAATAAGGAAGGCAGACTGGCTGCCTTGGTGGGAAGTGCAGGTGAATTAGTAGGATGTACTACTTAAGTTGGTGGGGGGAGTGGAATAATGTTGGAATAGGGCAGCCAGGGACATCTGATGAAAGCTACTAGAACATCTGTTTGAATAGGAAAAAGAAAAGTATTCTCTGGCATGGAGAAAATGGGGGGTGGGGGCTGGGTGGTAGCACAGCAGGTTAAGCACACATGGCACTAAGCACAAGGACCTGCGTAAGGGTCCCGGTTCGAGCCCCCAGCTCCCCATCTGCAGGGGCGTCGCTTCACAAGTGGTGAAGCAGGTCTGCAGGTGTCTATCTCTCCTCCTTTCTGTCTTCCCCTCCTCTCTCGATTTCTCTCTGTCCTATCCAACAACAACAGCTATAACAATAACAACCACAACAAGGGCAACAAAATGGGAAAAATAGCCTCCAGGAGCAGTGGATTTGTAGTGCTGGCACTGAGCCCCAGTGATAACCCTGGAGAGAGAGAGAGAGAGAGAGAGAGAGAGAGAGAGAGAAAGAGAAAGGAATGCACCAGCAGGGCTGAGCCTCAGGCCTGTTATCAGTGCTCTGACCACTTGTGAGCAGTTGGCACCAAGCCTCAGTACAGTCTTGCTTCATCTCCCTAGACCTCTTCACTTCAATCCTTTCATCAGGAGAGCTAGAAGGGAACACACTGTGATAGTTGAGTGGCAAGTACAATTGATTAGGTAAACAGAGGTGGTCTCAATTTAAGATATGTTCCCACTGTTACCCTACTATCTCTTCATTTTTCTATACCCTCAAGTCCTTACTTTCTCAGACTTGGTGGGGAAGGAGAAAGATTCCAAGAATGTTGTAAGCAGGACTACTCCCAATAAATGAGACCAGTGCACACCCAAGGGGCTGACTCAGCTGAGTTCCATTAGCCAGATGAATCTAAATTCCAGAATTCCAGCCAAAGAATCTCTCTCTCTCTCATAGGATGACAGAATATTAGAGACAGCAGGAACACTAGAGATTACATATTGATCCCCTCTCTTGCTGACAAATTAGAGAATTTAAGATCATGGTGTTGACATAAGTTCAAGGCCACCCAGAATGATAATGAAAGATTCTGGACTATATCCTGAAATGCTTGACCTAAAGGCACACTAGCTCTTCTCCTATCTTACCTGTCCCTGTTTCTTTCAATGCCAAAGCTTTCCACCCAGGGACTAGTCTGAATAGCTAAGAAAAGTCTGACTCTGCAAAACTTCTTTGTGAAAGCAACTATACTGTAGGGGACCTCTCCTTGAGGAGACTATGCCCAAGTACTCTGTACCTACCTCCTTGAATCTACCAGTGTGCTATTCTAAAAGCTTTTCTGACTGCCAAGCCTGCTCTAGCTGATCAAACACAGAGTACAATATCCAACTGGTGCATCTCCACCAATCAGACAGTGCTGGCACCCCCTCCAGGAGTAAGGGGCTAATTCTCTCTCTGGTACCCTGCAGAAGTAGCGGGCTACCTAGCCTAGCCACTTTATAAAGGCTCTATACATGAAGGCAAAGGTTCCAACTCCCCTGTACTCCCTTTCTACATCACTTTCAAAACATACAGCAAACTTTCATTCTATCAGTGGAGCAAATCAAGTAAGACAAACTGATGTTTTCGGAGCTGCTGTAAGAAAGGTAATATACCAGGCGCTGAGCTCTATGCAAAGAAAAACTCGAGTTCCTGTCTTCAAGTAATTCCCAGGCTGCCTGAGGGAGGCCAGGGCAGGAGATCACATTTGAATAATATCACAGGTAGAATATAAAATTTCCATGAAGTAATAAATCACACTTTGCAAAATTATTGGGCTAGATGGCATACCTATTGATATATAGTCAAAGAGAAGAGTATGAATTGAATAGTTCAAGGACGTTTTTGGAAAAGGAAATTTTTGGTCAAGACTTTAAATAATGGGTAGAGTTTAAAGGATTAAAGATAAGGGAAGAAGATTTAGAAATTAGTAACTGAAAAAAAGTAGAAGACTACAAGTGTGTCAAGGTGTGGATAATAATTGCAATAGTAGATTTGGTAGATGCTTATCCTGTGTCAGACAATGTTCTTAGCTAGCATCTACTAATTCTCTTGACTTTTAGACATCAAATTATGGCTGTCATTATCCCAGTTTTATAGGTAGAGAAACTGAGGCATAGAAAGAAATGGGCGAAGCAGCAGCAGATCTGTTTCTCTCCTCTCCTCTCCTCTCTTCTCCCGGATCAACTAGGAATACCAAAGGAGACCACCTGGGACTGAAACAAGACAGGACTAGAATGACTACAGGAACCCACCAAATCACCGGTGAGTGCAAAGACGTGGCTGGTGACCGAGAAGAGCCTAGGGAGAGACTAAGTGGCTGGTAGCAGTCCAACGCTCTATCAGTTGAGATACCACCTCCAGTCTGTCCCACCAACAAGGGGACAGCTGAAGGGAGGAGAGGACTCCCCGGAGACTCACCAAGTGCAACTCTGAGTCTCCATTGCTATTGCCCTCAGAATCTGGAGCAGCGGCAGAGAGGGGCACGGGGGGGACGGAGATCTAACCAGCAAATTCAGGAGAAGACCTATACCTCCGAGGCATAGCTGTGGGGCTGTGAAAGTCTCTTTGCATAACCACCGGACTATCTCTGCCACACCTTGCCTTATCTCTTAGTTAGGAGTCAGTGATTAAGTTAGAAGCCCTCAGGCTCCCATAGCCTACAGAGAAGAAAAAAAAAAAAAAGAGGCTTCTAAATCACTGAGCTCCAACTCAGGGATTAAAATACTATTGAAACAACTGTCAACTTCCACCACTGTGAACCCTTTAATTACCTTACTGTATTGACACAAGTCAATCTAGGAAATAGTGATCAGTAATTTGAAAATTACTAAGAGAGGGAACTCATAACATAATATATAAAATGAGTAAACCAACAAGAAGAAATATTGGAGAAACTAACCAGGACAACAGTCCAGCTAAAAGCCCCTCAAAGAGTGAAGCACAAAATAACGAGGTCAACATCCAAACATTAGCTAAGGAAATAATCACAGGAGTTAGTAAAGAGTTTGAAAGAATTGTAATCAGAAATACAGGAACAACAAATGAGACTCTGGAAGAAAACACTAACTATCTCAAGGTTATTAGAGAGCTGAAAGCTGAAATAGCTGAGCTAAGAACACAACTAGCTGAACAAGCTAAAACAGTATCAGAACAGGGAAACAAAATAGATGAACTCCAGATAACAGTAGAGGAGAGAGAGAATAGAATCAATGAAGCTGAAGACAGAATTAGCAAGATCAAGGACAAATTAGAGACAACTGAAAAAGAAGTAAGAGATCTCAAAAAGAGATTAAGAGATGCTGAAAACAACAACAGAGACCTATGGGATGACTTCACAAGAAACAATATACGCATTATTGGCTTACCAGAGGGAGAAGAAGAAAGCATTCTTCAGGCCATAATAGCTGAAAACTTCTCTAGTCTAGACAACATCAAAGACATAAAGATTCAAGAAGCCCAGAGGGTCCCAAACAAAATTAACCCAGACTTAAAGACACCAAGACACATCATATTTAGAATGGAAAGGAATAAGGATAAAGAAAGGATCCTGAAGGCTGCAAGAGAAAAACAAAGAGTCACCTACAGAGGAAAACCCATAAGATTAGCAGCAGACTTCTCCACACAAACACTACAGGCCAGAAGAGAATGGCAAGATATCTATCGAGTACTCAATGAGAAAGGCTTTCAACCAAGAATACTATATCCTGCTAGACTGTCATTCAGACTAGATGGAGGCATCAAAACCTTCTCAGACAAGCAACAGTTGAAGAAATCGACTATCACCAAGCCTGCCCTGAAAGAAGTTCCGAAAGGTCTTCTATAAACAGTCAGACCATCATAAATAGGACATATATCAGAACACTCTAAAACTCTACAAGAATGGCGTTAAAATATCTTCAGTCTTTGATATCAATAAATGTCAATGGCCTGAATTCACCTATTAAAAGACACAGAGTAGGAAGATGGATCAGAAAATACAACCCAACAATATGTTGTCTAGAGGAAACCCACCTAACTCAACAAGACAAACACAGACTTAAAGTGAAAGGATGGAAAACTATCATACAAGCCAATGGCCCACACAAAAGGGCAGGAACAGCTATTCTCATATCTGACATGATAGACTTTAAAATAGATAAGATTAAAAAAGATAGGAATGGACACTACTTAATGCTCAGAGGATCAGTCAATCAAGAGGACTTAACAATTATTAACATCTATGTGCCCAATGAGAAGCCATCTAAATACATCAAACTTCTACTGAAAGAGCTACAGCAATATATTAACAGCAACACAATCATAGTAGGGGACTTCAACACCCCACTCTCTCAACTTGACAGATCATCCAGGCAGAAAATCAATAAAGACATAAGGGAGCTAAATGAAGAGATAGATAAACTAGAACTATTGGACATTTTCAGAGTCATTCATCCCAAGAAACTGGAATACACATTTTACTCAAATCCACATGGGTCATTCTCAAGGGTAGACCATGTTAGGTCACAAAGACAGCATCAGCCAATTCAAGAGCATTGAAATCATCCCAAGCATCTTCTCAGACCACAGTGGAATTAAACTAACACTTAACAATCAACAAAAGATTAGTAATAGTCCCAAAATGTTGAAGCTCAACAGTACACTTCTTAACAACCTCTGGGTCAAAGAGGAAATCAAGGAAGAAATCAAAATGTTTCGAGAGTTCAATGAAAATGAAGACACAAGCTATCAAAATATTTGGGACACAGCTAAGGCAGTACTGAGAGGGAAGTTCATAGCTATACAAGCACACATTAGGAAACAAGAAAAAGCACAAATAAACAGCCTGATTGCACATCTTAAGACCTAGAAGAAGAAGAACAAAGGAACCCTAAAGCAACCAGAAGGACAGAAATCACTAAAGTTAGGGCAGAAATCAATAACATTGAGAATAAGAAAACCATACAAAAGATCAATGAAAGTAAATCTTGGTTCTTCAAAAGAGTAAACAAAATTGACAAACCATTAGCCAGACTCACAAAACAAAAAGGGAGAAGACCCAAATAAATCAGATAGTAAATGAAAGAGGAGATATCACAACAGACACCGCAGAAATTCGACATACATGTGAGGCTACTATGAACAACTATATGCCACCAAGCTAGAAAACCTGGAAGAAATGGATGATTTCCTAGATACCTACCAACTTCCAAAACTAAGAGGAAGTGGATAACATGAACAGGCCCATCACAGCTAATGAAATTGAAACAGTTATCAAAAACCTCCCCAAAAATAAAAGTCCTGGACCAGATGGTTTTATAAATGAATTCTACAAAACCTTCAAAGAAGAACTAATACCTCTACTTTTAAAAGTCTTCCAGAAGATTGAAGACACTGGAATACTCCCTGCCAACTTCTATGAAGCTAACATCACTCTGATACCAAAAACAGACAGGGACACAACCAAAAAAGAAAACTACAGACCAATATCTCTGATGAATGTAGATGCTAAAATACTGAACAAAATTCTAGCCAACCGGATACAGCAGTATATTAAAAAGATTGTTCATCATGACCAAGTGGGGTTTATCCCAGGCATGCAAGATTGGTTTAATATACATAAATCAATCAATGTGATCCACCACATCAACAAAAGCAAGACCAAAAACCACATGGTCATATCAATAGATGCAGAGAAAGCCTTTGACAAAATCCAACATCCCTTTATGATCAAAACACTACAAAAAATGGGAATAGATGGAAAATTCCTGAAGATAGTGGAGTCTATATATAGCAAACCTACAGCCAACATCATACTCAATGGTGAAAAACTGGAAGCATTTCCACTCAGATCAGGTACTAGACAGGGCTGCCCACTATCACCATTACTATTCAACATAGTGTTGGAAGTTCTTGCCATAGCAATCAGGCAGGAGCAAGGAATTAAAGGGATACAGATTGGAAGAGGAGAAGTCAAACTCTCCTTATTTGCAGATGACATGATAGTATACACGGACAAACCTAAGGAATCCAACAAGAAGCTTTTGGAAATCATCAGGCAATACAGTAAGGTGTCAGGCTACAAAATTAGCATTCAAAAGTCAGTGGCATTCTTCTATGCCAAAACTAAGCTAGAAGAAATTGAAATCCAGAAATCAATTCCTTTTACTATAGCAACAAAACCAATAAAATATCTAGGAGTAAACCTAACCAAAGAAGTGAAAGACTTGTATACTGAAAATTATGAGTCATTACTCAAGGAAATTGAAAAAGAAACAAAGAAGTGGAAAGATCTTCCATGTTCATGGGTTGGAAGAATTAACATCATCAAAATGAATATATTACCCAGAGCCATCTACAAATTTAATGCTATCCCCATCAAGATCCCAAGCACATTTTTTAGGAGAATAGAACAAATTCTACAGATGTTTATCTGGAACCAGAAAAGACCTAGAATTGCCAAACTATCTTGAGGAAAAAGAACAGAACTGGAGGAATCACACTCCCAGATCTCAGACTGTATTATAGGGCCATTGTCATCAAAACTGCTTGGTACTGGAACATGAAAAGACACACTGACCAGTGGAATAGAATTGAGAGCCCAGAAGTGAGTCCCCACACCTATGGACATCTAATCTTTGACAAAGGGGCTCAGACTATTAAGTAGGGAAAGCAGAGTCTTTTCAACAAATGGTGTTGGAAACAATGGGTTGAAACATGCAGAAGAATGAAACTGAACCACTGTATTTCACCAAATACAAAAGTAAATTCCAAGTGGATCAAGGACTTGGATGTTAGACCACAAACTATCAGATACTTAGAAGAAAATATTGGCAGAACTCTTTTCTGTATAAACTTTAAAGACATCTTCAATGAAACGAATCCAATTACAAAGAAGACTAAGGCAAGTATAAACCTATGGGACTACATCAAATTAAAAAGCTTCTTCACAGCAAAAGAAAACACTACCCAAACCAAGAGACCCCTCACAGAATGGGAGAAGATCTTTACATGCCATACATTAGACAAGAGTTTAATAACCAACATATATAAAGAGCTCACCAAACTGAACAACAAGACAACAAATAACCCCATCCAAAAATGGGGGGAGGACTTGGACAGAATATTCACCACAGAAGAGATCCAAAAGGCTGAGAAACACATGAAAAAATGCTCCAAGTCTCTGTCAGAGAAATGCAAATAAAGACAACAACAAGATACCACTTCACTCCTATGAGAATGTCATACATCAGAAAAGGTAACAGCAGCAAATGCTGGAGAGGGTGTGGGGTCAAAGGAACCCTCCTGCACTGCTGGTGGGAATGTAAATTGGTCCAGCCTCTGTGGAGAACAGTCTGGAGAACTCTCCGAAGGCTAGAAATGGACCTACCCTATGATCCTGCAATTCCTCTCCTGGGGATATATCCTAAAGAACCCAACATATCCATCCTAAAAGATCTGTGTACACATATGTTCTTGGCAGCACAATTTGTAATAGCCAAAACCTGGAAGCAACCCAGGTGTCCAACAACAGATGAGTGGCTGAGCAAGTTGTGGTATATATGCACAATGGAATACTACTCAGCTATAAAAAATGGTGACTTCACCGTTTTCAGCCGATCTTGGATGGACCTTGAAAAAATCATGTTGAGTGAAATAAGTCATAAACAGAAGGATGAATATGGGATGATCTCACTCTCAGGTCGAAGTTGAAAAACAAGATCAGAAAGAAAACACAAGTAGAACCTGAACTGGAATTGGCATATCGCACCAAAGTAAAAGACTCTGGGGTGGGTGGGTGGGGAGAATACAGGTCCAAGAAGGATTCAGAGGACCTAGTGGGGGTTGTATTGTTATATGGGAAACTGGGGAATATTATACATGTACAAACTATTGTACTTACTGTTGAATGTAAAACATTAATTCCCCAATTTAAAAAAAAAAAGAAAGAAATGGGCAACAGAGAATTGAGATACCTGAGGAGCTTGAATATTACATTAAAAAATACCAGGTTCCGGATGCCAGCATGATGCCGACCAGACTTCCCTGGACAGACAACCCCACCAATGTGTCCTGGAGCTCCGCTTCCCCAGAGCCCCACCCTACTAGGGAAAGAGAGAGGCAGACTGGAGTATGGACCAACCAGTCAACGTCCATGTTCAGCGGGGAAGCAATTACAGAAGCCAGACCTTCCACCTTCTGCAACCCACAACAAACCTGGATCCATACTCCCAGAGGGAGAGAATGGGAAAACTATCAGGGGAGGGGATGGGATATGGAGATCGGGTGGTGGGAATTGTGTGGAGTTGTACCCCTCCTATCCTACGGTTTTGTTAATGTCTCCTTTCTTAAATTAAAAACAAACAAACAAAAAATCAAAAACTTGGGCTTAATTTTGCGGGCAGTAGGAACCATGAAAAGTTTCCGAGCTGGGAAGTGGATCTGGAGTTAAGATTTTTGAACTGATATGTACACAAGAAGGGAACAAATAAAAGACCTATTCTCATAGAAAAAGGTACAGAAAAATTATTAGTATATATTTATAGATGCCCTTAAATTTCCTAGAGTGCCTTGTCCAGAGCTCTGGTGACCTTTTTGGATCTTAAATAATCAGTGGTTGAATAGAAACTATCAAAAGGCAAGAAATCCTTAAATCTACCCAGACATGTGCTCAAAATTTAGGAGTAGAAACTGATTTGGAGGTTGGAGTATAATAGGGAGAGAGAAGATATCAAGAGAAACTAAGAAATGTAGAGGGCAGAAGGTTTCAGAGAATAGATGAGAAGTTGGTAAGATAAGGACCTAACGAGCAATTTAGCAATATTTTTTAACGATGATCAAATCATAGCTTCATAAAGAGAAAATACAGGACCAGGAGGTGGTGTACCTGGTTCACAGCACACATTACAGTGTACAAGGACCCAGGTTCAAGTCTCTGCTCCCCACTTGCAGGAGGAAAGCTTCACAAGTGATGAAGCAGGGTTGCAGGTATCTCTCTGTCTGTTTCCCTCTCTCTATTTTCCTCTCTCTTTCAATTTTTCTGTTTCTATCCAATAATAAATAAATTTAAAAATTAAAAAATAAAGGGAAAATATATTACCAGCTATCTCCTTGATTATTTTGTAATAGTTAATCATTTCTGTAGTCCCTTCTGTCTTTTATAGGCTACAATAGAAGTTTTTTAAATCCACATTTTCCCCCTCTCTTTTTGAAGACTCATTTTTGCAAATACATTTCATCAAGTACTATAAAGCTGAACTTGTTCTCATGACCATCCACTATAATGCTTGTGGGACAGATGAAGTAATAGAACCTCTAAAAGGGTGGTAATTGAAATATGAGCACTTTTTTTTTTTCTATTTTCCAGGAAATATATACACAAAGGAGCTGGCTCAAACAAATGGAAAAAAAGACATTAGGTAATTTGAACCCAGAGTAGAGATTAGATAATTGTCTTGGATGGGACTTTGGGAGTAGTCACAGGAGATGAGACATCATCTTGTTGAGATGTTCTTCAGGGAATATCAGGTTTGTGTAAGTGTTGTTCAACTTCTGAGTCACAAAGAAAAGGCTGTGGAGGTAGGCTCAGCTGAGACTCCAAGCAAAATTATGTACTTATATCATAAATTGTGATATTTGATATAAGCACTGCTTCAATTTGTGACTATGCTTCCGTGGCCCCAATTTTGGAAATGGATTCCATATCTGAGTTCCAAGCAGCTGGTTTGTGTCTACCACAGGAAAACAACATATAAACAATGTAGGGGTAAGTGAGGAATGACTTGTGAATGACCAAATCTACTTCTCTTGAACATATATTTTTGTTTGAAAAATGAGTTGATTAGCTTCTGTTAAAATGTGGACGGAAGGGCTTGGGCAGTAGCATACCCAGTTGAGTGCACACATAACCATATACAAAGACTTATAAGGTTGCTCAATGTCAACTTATAAGTTTATAGTGTGAGAAAGCTTTTTCCCAAAATTAAAAAGTTTACACCCACTATCTAGGATAGCCAGTCCAAGGATCAGAATAAACAGGAGTGCTGAGCAAAGGGTACACAGAGTACTGAAAAGATCAGAAATGGCATTCCTGGCCCACAGCCAAAAACTGTTCTGCAAATACACAGCACAGGGCCTCTTTTCTGCACAGTGCTTGCGTGTGTACTGCCAAGTTATTTAGGATTTCTTGAGTTTGGAGCCAAGATAGCTCATCTGGATAGTGCAACTGCTTTGTCTTATATGAGACCCAGGTTTGAGCCCAGCCCCTACTACACTGAAGGAAACTTTGGTGCTGTGGTATTTTTTTCCCTCTTTCCCTCTATGTATTACTCTGACTGAAAAAGTCAGTTGAGAGTCATGAAGAAATAAAGAAGGAAAGAAAGGAAGAAAGAAAGAAAGAAAGAAAGAAAGAAGAAAAGGAGGAAAGGAAGAAAGAAAGAAAAGAAGAAAGGAAGAAAAGGTAGAAAGGAAGGAAGGAAAGGAGGAAGGAAGGGAAGATTCCTTGATGTTTTTTTCTGTTGCCCAAGATGAACACTTCCCCTTCTGTTCAACACGGCTCACTTTCACACAGTCTTGCTTCAGTCAAAGTTCAACTCAACTGATTAAATAACTTTAACTAAATAGCCTTTACATTCTTGACCTGTCTTCCTCTGATTAGTCCCAAATTTCATGTTTTGATTGGAGTTTTCTAAGATCCATGCATTTCCAAACAGTCTCTTGCTTCATTCCCACAGATGTCTAATCATATCCATCGTCCATGACTTCTACTACAATAGTTCAACCCAAAAGGTGCCCTTATCTCTGTGAGCTTAGGTCCATAGAGAAGGAGACTTCCAATGGTAGCTTCTATATCCTTCCAAAACCATTGTTATCAATAAAAATTTAAGCTCATTTTGTTAAGCAAGTTTCCTTTCCTGCTTGCCCCTAACCTAGGGAAGTTTTCTTAATTATTACATATATATGTATCTCATTCCTACTGATCTCTGCCTACCAAAGGTGGCAAAGCATAGATCAAAATATGAGGTTATGACAAGAAAATTATGACAGTTATTTATTATGGTTTAGAAAAGATAACACAGATAATTGGATGTTTGTTTTTTGCTTGTTAGCTATCTTTGAAGTTACAGCAACTTCCACTTACACAGACTGGTTAAGATGAACGAGGAGTTAATTAACCAAGCTGTCAAATTAAGTCAGAGATATAATATATAGCATAGTTGAACAATTATTTTCAAAGAATCATTAATGAAGCAGTTAATTCAAAACCTAGATTAACTGTAGTTTTTTTCTTTTTAATGCTCCAGAGAGAAGCGTTTAGTGAAGCATGTCTGATCTCTATACCTTTTATTATATTACAATCTGAAATAATATTTTCTCAAACTTTTCTTCTCAATCACCTAAATGCCCTCAATTTAATTTATCATTTTCACTAATATTTATGTACCAGTAAGAATCTGTATCACTTTAATCTCTTTGTGGCTTCAGCTCCCTCTTATATCACTTTCACTAATTTTGTTGGTTGTGAAGAAACTTCCCTCACCTAGTCAAGAATTTATATTAGTGTATTTCTGTAAGGCTTAGATTTAGTGTCTTCCACTCTTCTCTGTTAAAACATGCAACAGTTAGGGCAAAAACTTACAGTTTTTTAAGAATTGCAGATAGTGCAAACAGTAGCCAGTTACTTCCTATTGGGTTTTCAGACAAGTTATGACATATTTTTGCATAGAAAAAATACAGTAACCCCGGGAGTTGGGCTGTAGCGCAGCGGGTTAAGCGCAGGTGGCGCAAAACACAAGGACCGGCATAAGGATCCCGGTTCGAACCCCGGCTTCCCACCTTCAGGGGAGTCGCTTCACAGGCAGTGAAGCTGGTCTGCAGGTGTCTATCTTTCTCTCCTCCTCTCTGTCTTCCCCTCCTCTCTCCACTTCTCTCTGTCCTATCCAACAACGACAACAACAATAATAACTACAACAATGAAACAACAAGGGCAACAAAAGGGAATAAATAAAATAAATTTAAAAAAATACAATAACCCCATATTTCCCCCACAGTGTATCAACTTGGAGTCTCTTCTTTTTTTTTTTTTTCAAGGGGACTGAGCTCTACATTGATGTGACTGAAGTCTCTTAGCAGGATGTCTCTGGAATCCTTCACAATGACTGTGAGTCCCTTTTGAGAGATGTCAATAGTTTGCTTACTGAGAATGGTCTCCATTTTCAGAGTACATACAGCAAAGGTTATAATAGAATTGCAGAGTAGGGGCAATGCAAGAACAGAGGGATGGTGGAACTGGCTCAGTAATTTAGACTAGGCTTCTTTATATAACCAGGGACTAAAATAGCTTGGATTTACATGGGAGTAAGTATTTTGTACACTGGATAGAGTTAAACACACACACACACACACACACACACACACACACACACACACACACCTGGACAGAATGTATAGAGTAGCATTTTTAGGTTCTGAAAAATTAAATAGTAGCTGGCAATTGAGGAAGAGGACTAGAATTTGAAATGCAATAAAACTGGGGGTGAGATTTTTCATTTTTTTTCTTCCAAGTAACCAGATGGACTTGAATGTGGTATCTACATAGCAAGAGCAAGATAGTTCCCTCTAGTTCTGGTTCAAAGAGCAGAGAATTGTCTCTACAGATTAGGGGGGGTTCCCATCTTTTTTCTCCATTCCTCCACACCCCAGTCCCTAATAAATGCCACTGTGGCTTTTTTTTAAAACATGTTTGTTGATTTATTTATGGATAGAGAGAGGGAGAAATTGAGAAGGGATGGGGGGGATAGAGAGAAAGAGACAGAGACACCTGCTGCCCTGCTTCACCACTCATGTAGTTTTCCCCTTGGAACTGGGGACCAGGAGCTTGAACTTGGGTCCTTGTGCACTTAACCAGCCAAGCGCACCACTGTCTGGCCCCTTCCACTGTGGCATTTGGAGTGACTATAATGATAACTGGACCTAAACGACTCAAAAATTCCAAGGAAGAGGAAGTTTTCCTCTGACCAGAGAAATGTCCCATAGAGTGTGTGAAGTAACTCATATGACTCTCTCTCCTCTTGCTGGTTGGTTCTGAACATCACTGCAATTACAAAATATGTGAAAGACAGTAGATAAATATAGCCAAACTTTTGGATTGGAGAACTCTATATGATCAGAAAGTGCTAGAGGGTTTGCCATAGAGAAGAGATTGGGAAAGCAATTCCATAAATTGATTTATGAACTTCTAGGCTCATTTCCAAGTCACAAATATATGGATTTAACTCTAAATAGCTTAACTTAGAATTTAAGAATTGAGATATGGTGGTCAGGAGGTAGTGCAGTGGGTTAAGTGCACATGAAACAAAGCACAAGAATCCCGGTTCAAGCCCCCAGCCTCCCATCTGCAGGGTGGTCGCTTCACAAGTGGAGAAGCAGGTCTTCAGGTGTCTATCTCTCCCTTTCTCTGTCTTCCCCTCCTCTCTCGATTTCTCTCTGTCCTATCCAACAGCGATAACAATAGCAAGGGCAACAAAAATGGGAGAAATGGCCTCCAAGAGCAGTAGATTCGTAATGCAGGCACAGAGCCCCAGCAGTAACCCTGGAGGTGGAAAAAAAGTTGAACTATAAGATAGGCAACTGCCAAGGTCCCAAACCAATTGTTGGTGGTATACATGCAAGACAAATATAAATAGCTCTGAGAAGAATTTTAAATCAGAAATTATACCAAAACAACACAGAGTTGGTTGGAACTTATACCTGAATCCAGCTGAGTCAATTGTTAAAAAAAATGAATAAATAGAATTCCATTTTGTATTATTTAAGATGTCCAGGATAGAATACCAAATCATCAGAATATAGTGAACCTGCAAAATACTAGCCTTGCATGATGAAAGAAATTGAACAAAGGCCAATGCCAAAGTGACATGTTATAATATACTGATAGAGATTTCTCAGAAGCTGTTATAAAAATGTCCCCCAAGAAGTAAGGGTGAACACTTGTGGCATACAAAAGCTAGAAAACTTCAACAAAGAAAGTGAGGATACAGTAGATTTGGGGACTCAAAAATGGCAAGAGAAATGTTAAGTGGGAATTGAGGACCTATTGCTCTGTGCTAGAGGTGGATGATGGCTTGTTTGACAGTAAATTCTGCTGACATCTATCTTGGGGTAATGTGGAACTGAAGCCCTGTGACAAAAATCCTGAAAATAAATATTTCTTCAATAAAGTGTCCTATGCAATAACAACGATAGCAATAATAACAACAACGATAAACAACAAGGGCAACAAAAGGAAAGAAATAGCCTCCAGAAACAGTGGATTTGTAGTGAAGGCACTGAGTGCCAGCAATAACCCTGGAAGCAAAAAAAAAAAAAAAAAAAAGAAAGAAAGAAAATAAATAACAGGGGAACAGGCGGTACAGCAGCGGGTTGAGCACACATGGAGCGAAGCGCAAGGACCAGCATAAGGATCCCATTTTGAGCCCTGGCAGGGGGCTCACGTCACAAGCAGTGAAGCAGGTCTGCAGGTGTCTACCTTTCTCTCCCCTCTCTTGTCTTCCTCTCCTCTCTTGATTTCTCTCTGTCCTGTCCAAAAACAGCAGTAACAATAACAACAACAAGGGCAACAACAACAAAAGAATAATGACAGCAAAAAAATGTGTGGTTGTGGTAAATGCAGTTAAACTGTTAGAAAGGTTCTTGCTTTATTTAGAAAGTGACAAGAACAAAAGTATATAAAATAGATTATAATATATATCAGGGATGCTATAATCTCTAATTATGTAAGAGAGTATAACTCAAAAGTGAGCACAGGAGAAAAACTAAATTATAAAAATGTATTTGAAATTCAAATGAAGTTAAAAATGAGAAATAAACGGAAAAATCAAGAAACAAATAGCAAGATGTTAGATATCATAATTATTTAAAATGTGAATAATAGACCATCTAATTTAGAGACAGTTGTCTGACTCAATTAAAAAATGTTTTATTTACCATAGTGACCTATTACATAGATAGTAGAGAAAGACTGAAAATAAAAGTTTGAGACTCTGACAAAATAGCTCGCTTGGATAGTAGGCTGCCTTGCCATGTGCACAACCCAAGTTGTGCTCACCTGGCTTCCCCATCACTGAAAGAAGCTTTGGTGCTATGGCCTCCCTTTCTGTCTCTCTCTCTCTCTCTCTCTCTCTCTTTCTCTCCCAACCTCTCTTCCTCCCCATCCCTCTCTCCTTCTGTATAAAATAGATTAAATGATTAAAAAGATATTCTATGTACATACTGATCAAAGTAATGTGGTATGGTAAAATTAATATCAAATAAGGTAGATGTTAAGGTAAGAAGTACTGCTAGACACTAACAGAGACATTTCATAATTATAGAAAGATATTTTAAAATACTGTCTCTTGTGTTAAGTGCTATAGTTGTCTAATAATAGAGTAAGTCCATTCAGGCAAGATGATGGTTCCAAAATGCCTTGTCATTTCAAGTACAAAAATAAAGATGACACCGATTTTTTTTTAAATATTTATTTTTTATTTTATTTATTTCCTTTTGTTGCCCTTGCTGTTTTTTTTTTTTGTTGTTGTAGTTATTATTGTTGTTGTCGTTGTTGGATAGGACAGAGAGAAATGGAGAGAGGAAGGGAAGAAAGAGAAGAGGAGAGAAAGATAGACACCTGCAGACCTGCTTCACCGCCTGTGAAGCGACTCCCCTGCATGTGGGAAGACGGGGCTCGAACCGGGGACACCGATTTTTTAAAAGTACTGCCCAACCATGCATGATATTACACTTTCAAGAGTGACACCACTGAAAATGCTAACACTATTACATTTGTTGAATACCAAAGGTTTTATTTGCGCTTCTAGCTTTAGCATGTGTAAAAATACTCATTGTATCTGTCCTGTTTAATAATCTGTTTCGAGTACCTCTTCATTCTTCTAAAATCATGGGTAATGAATTCACCCAGAAAATAGGAGTCATCACTGTCAAAACAGACAAGTTCCATTAACTTAATGAAACAACTCAGAAACAAAATCTTCCTCAGCTATTGTGTGTCTGTATCAGATTCAGCCATTACCTGTCTTTAAAATAAAATTAAGCCTTACCATAGTTTCATATTCATCTCCTTCCCTGTATATACATACTTATTTTCTAGTATATCTTTAAAAAGAAAGTAATGAGTGGGAAACTATAGAATGATGTACAAATGTCAAGTTATGTTACCATTTTTCACCAAATTCTGAATGTCATCTTTCAGAAATACATATGGCTCAGAGAGGCAGTTTTGCTCATAGAACTCTAGTTTTTCTCAACAAGCAGGAGTCAGAGATACTGGGTGAGTACGGAACAAGAAATTTTCAGATAGAGCACTGTGTAGGATGAGAAAAATGTGTCTGTATTCAGTGACATCATTTGAATCAAAACCAGCAACAACAAAATGGAGGGGAAGCCATTTCTAGCCCATGTTTTGTAAGATAGTCAAACTGAAATTTATTGTAACTAAAAAGCAGCACACTGAAACAGGCAGATTTGAAATGTAATGAACAGCTTAGGGCCCTAGGAAGAGGGAGTGCTTATCAGAACCCAGGGACAATGATCTGCAAAGATCTGTAAGCAAAAAACTGAACAATTTTTTTCTGGGCTCTCAATTCTATTCCACTGGTCAGTGTGTCTATTCATGTTCCAGTACCAAGCAGTTTTGATGACAATGGCCCTATAATACAGTTTGAAATCTGGGAGTGTGATTCCTCCGGTTCTGTTCTTTTTTCTCAAGATTGTTTTGGCAATTCTAGGTCTTTTCTGGTTCCAGATAAACATTTGTAGCATTTTTCTATTCTCCAAAAAAATGTTCTTGGGATCTTGATGGGGATAGCATTAAATTTGTAGATGGCTCTGGGTAATATATTCATTTTGATGATGTTAATTCTTCCAACCCATGAACATGGAAGATCTTTCCACTTCTTTGTGTCTTTTTCAATTTCTTTGAGTAGTGACTCATAATTTTCAATATACAAGTCTTTCACTTCTTTGGTTAGATTTACTCCTAGATATTTTATTGGTTTTGTTGCTATAGTAAAAAGAATTGATTTCTGGATTTCAGTTTCTTCTAACTTAGTGTTTGCATAGAAGAATGCCACTGACTTTTGAATGTTAATTTTGTAGCCTGACACCTTACTATATTGCCCGATGATTTTCAAAAGCTTCTTGCTGGATTCCTTAGGTTTTTCCATGCATACTATCATGTCATCTGCAAATAAGGAGAGTTTGACCTCTTCCAATCGGTATCCCTTTAATTCCTTGCTCTGCCTGATTGCTATGGCAAGAACTTCCAACACTATGTTGAATAGTAATGGTGATAGTGGGCAGCCCTGTCTAGTACCTGATCTGAGTGGAAATGCTTCCAGTTTTTCACCATTGAGTATGATGTTGGCTGTAGGTTTGCTATATATAGACTCCACTATCTTCAGGAATTTTCCATCTATTCCCATTTTTGTAGTGTTTTGATCATAAAGGGATGTTGGATTTTGTCAAAGGCTTTCTCTGCATCTATTGATATGACCATGTGGTTTTTGGTCTTGCTTTTGTTGATGTGGTGGATCACATTGATTGATTTATGTATATTAAACCAACCTTGCATGCCTGGGATAAACCCCACTTGGTCATGATGAACAATCTTTTTGATACACTGCTGTATCCGGTTGGCTAGAATTTTGTTCAGTATTTTAGCATCTATGTTCATCAGAGATATTAGTCTGTAGTTTTCTGGTTGTGTCCCTGTCTGTTTTTGGTATCAGAGTGATGTTAGCTTCATAGAAGCTGGCAGGGAGTATTCCAGTGTCTTCAATCTTCTGGAAGACTTTTAAAAGTAGAGGTATTAGTTCTTCTTTGAAGGTTTTGTAGAATTCATTTATAAAACCATCTGGTCCAGGACTTTTATTTTTGGGGAGATTTTTGATAACTGTTTCAATTTCATTAGCTGTGATGGGCCTGTTCATGTTACCTACTTCCTCTTTACTTAGTTTTGGAAGTTGGTAGGTATCTAGGAAATCGTCCATTTCTTCCAGGTTCTCTAGCTTGGTGGCATACAGTTGTTCATAGAAGCCTCGCATGATATGTTGAATTTCTGCGGTGTCTGTTGTGATATCTCCTCAATGAGGCCCCACACCTATGGACATCTAATCTTTGACAAAGGGGCTCAGACTATTAAATGGGGAAAGCAGAGTCTCTTCAACAAATGGTGTTGGAAACAATGGGTTGAAACATGCAGAAGAATGAAACTGAACCACTGTATTTTACCAAATACAAAAGTAAATTCCAAGTGGATCAAGGACTTGGATGTTAGACCACAAACTATCAGATACTTAGAGGAAAATATTGGCAGAACTCTTTTCCGCATAAATTTTAAAGACATTTTCAATGAAACGAATCCAATTACAAAGAAGACTAAGGCAAGTATAAACCTATGGGACTACATCAAATTAAAAAGCTTCTTCACAGCAAAAGAAACCACTACCCACATCAAGAGACCCCTCACAGAATGGGAGAAGATCTTTACATGCCATACATCAGACAAGAGGTTAATAACCAACATATATAAAGAGCTTGCCAGACTCAACAACAAGACAACAAATAACCCCATCCAAAAATGGGGGGAGGACTTGGACAGAATATTCACCACAGAAGAGATCCAAAAGGCCAAGAAACACATGAAAAAATGCTCCAAGTCTCTGATTGTCAGAGAAATGCAAATTAAGACAACAATGAGATATCACTTCACTCCTGTGAGAATGTCATACATCAGAAAAGGTAACAGCAGCAAATGCTGGAGAGGGTGTGGGGTCAAAGGAACCCTCCTGCACTGCTGGTGGGAATGTCAATTGGTCCAGCCTCTGTGGAGAACAGTCTGGAGAACTCTCAGAAGGCTAGAAATGGACCTACCCTATGATCCTGCAATTCCTCTCCTGGGGATATATCCTAAGGAACCCAACACATCCATCCAAAAAGATCTGTGTACACATATGTTCTTGGCAGCACAATTTGTAATATCCAAAACCTGGAAGCAACCCAGGTGTCCAACAACAGATGAGTGGCTGGGCAAGTTGTGGTTTTATACACAATGGAATACTACTCAGCTGTAAAAAATGATGACTTCACCGTTTTGAGCCGATCTTGGATGGACCTTGAAAAAATCATGTTGAGTGAAATAAGTCATAAACAGAAGGATGAATATGGGATGATCTCACTCTCAGGCAGAAGTTGAAAACAAGATCAGAAACGAAAACACAAGTAGAACCTGAAATGTAATTGGCATATAGCACCAAAGTAAAAGACTCTGGGGTGGGTGGCTGGGTGGGGAGAATACAGGTCTATGAAGAATGATAAATGATATAGTGGGGATTATATTGTTAAATGGGAAACTGGGGAATGTTATGCATGTACAAACTATTATATTTACTGTTGAATGTAAAACACTAATTCCCCAATAAAGAAATAAATTTAAAAAAAAACTGAACAAAAAGAATTTGGGCAGAGTGCATTAAAAAGACTGAGGCAGGGAGCCGGGTGGTAGAGCAGGGGTTAAGCACAGGTGGTGCAAAGCGCATGGACCAGTATAAGGATCCTGATTCAAGCCTGGCTCCCCACCTGAGGGAAGTCTCTTCACAAGCAGTGATGTAGGTCTGCAGGTGTCTATCTTTCTCTCTCCCTCTGTCTTCCCCTCCTCTCTCCATTTCTCTGCCCTGTCCAACAAGGACATCAATAACAATAAGAAATCAACAAGGGCAACAAAAGGGAATAAATAAATAAATATTTTTTAAAAGGCTGAAGCTACTTTCTTCTCTCCATTTCATTTCCTAACAATACTCCTCACTGTCTAAAAACAACTAGAAGCCAGAAGGCAAATTGAGACAAGCTCTTTGGTTGCCAGGTAAGATTGAGAAGGTTTATAAAGGGACTCCAGAAGGGGATAGGGAGGTTACCCAGCATAGCAGCTCATGTTACTGTGTAAATAAGAGACTATACCAACTTGATGTGAGTCTCAGCTCTGCTATAAGCTGTGTGCTTTGTGACTCTATAGAAGTCACATAACTTCTCAGAGCCCCAGTAATAAAATGGGAATAATAATGCCTACCTTGGAATCTTTATGAGGATAAGGTTAGTATGTTGTCATGCTTAGCACAGTGCCTAACACATAGTAAATGCTAGATACGTAGTATTACCTTCCTTCTTCATTTCACTTATTTTCTACTTACGCCAGCCCTGGAGATCTATTTTCTTTCCAAGGTTAGCATGCCATAGATGGCTCTTAATAAGACAAAGAAGGCCCTGGAGAAGAGTCAGAATCATTCCCATGTCAGATACATTACAGTAATAATTGCCTTGTATCAGGTACTAGGTAAAAAAAAAAAAAAAAAAAGATGTTTTCTTTTAATCCTTACAAAATGCTGTACATTCTATAAAAGGGATTAATTTGGCTCTTAGCAATAATTCAACATAAATTACCACCTATTTGTCAGAAATAGTAATTTATCTGACAGGACCACTAGATACTGATAGCAGCTGTATCTCATTTATTTGTGACAGGTAATAAGATACTCAGCATGCAGAAACTTTTATCAGACTGTCTTTTGAGGAAATTGAATTTTCTATACCTCACTTGCTCATTCCAATTATTATATATATATATATATACATATACATATATATATATATATGTATAAACTATACACAATTTGTGATGTTCTCATGGAAGTCTATAATATATTGGTATAATTATCTAGTGTTTTTTATCTGTGGTCCCTCATCCTGGAATGCCTTCTGTTATTCCATTCACCTCTAGGGAATTCAAAACTACTGTGGTTACCTAGCTGGTAAGATATCCAGAGGAGCCTGGACCACACCCAAGATTCAGGCTTTCCCATTTGGGTGTAATGTCGATAGGAGGAGGAAAATGAGGGTATTGAGAGCAATACTGAGAAAGGTTCATGAAATGATAATAATGTTTACAGACACTTCACTTTCCACTTCACCAAGCAAATTCATAGCCATTATGTTAACTGAAGTGGGTAGGGATAATTACCTCCTTCCTCTATAAGGATGAAAAATTCACTTTCAGAGATATTAAAGTTCTCAATGATTTGGGTTGGCACAAGGATTAGAATATCCATTTTCCAATTCTAAAGTATTTGTCCATAGACCAAAAAAAAAAAGGTAAACTCCTTCTTTCTTTTTTTTTCTCTTTTGTTGACCTTATTGTTTTGTTTTGTTTTTATTTTTTTATTTTATTTTTTTTTATTTAAGAAAGGATTAATTAACAAAACCATAGGGTAGGAGGGGTGCAACTCCACACAATTCCCACCACCCAATCTCCATATCCCACCCTCTCCCCTGATAGCTTTCCCATTCTCTATCACTCTGGGAGCATGGACCCAGGGTCATTGTGGGTTGCAGAAGGTAGAAGGTCTGGCTTCTGTAATTGCTTCCCCGCTGAAGGTGGGCGTTGACTGGTCGATCCATGCTCCCAGTCTGCCTCTCTCTTTCCCTAGTAGGGTGTGTCTCTGGGGAAGCTGAGCTCCAGGACACATTGGTGGGGTCTTCAATCCAGGGAAGCCTGGCTAGCATCCTGATGGCATCTGGAACCTCGTGATTGAAAAGTGAGTTAACATACAAAGCCAAACAAATTGTTGTGCAATCATGGACCCAAAGCGTGGAATAGTGGAGAGGAAGTGTTAGGGAGGTACTCACTGCAAACTCTAGTGTACTTCTGCTTTCAGGTATATATTTTGCAGTAGTTTATGGATACGTGTGAACATAAGCACTCTCTCAGAGAAACTGGTGTATATCTAGGTTTTGGGACTTTGTTTGAAAGTTAACCACAGGAGATTAAATTAGAGTATACTATAAAAGGAAAGGTCTCACCCGAGTAATGAAGCTGAAGGGTTGTCATTCCATACGTGAAGTCTCTGGACACAGTCTGAGGTGAAGCATGTTGAGGTGGCAATCGTTGCGTTGGTTAGGTTGTGGTCGGCGGATGCAATATTATTTGATATGGATTGGGAGAGGCATACAGGAAAGTGGGCCCTATCCAAGGGTTCCAGGACTGGGGGAAGTAGGGGCTCTCTAGTGGAGATGTGAGGTTCCTGCTGTCTTAGGGTTCAAAAAGACAATCGATAGTTAATGTTATCATCACATTATTTGGTAATTGGGTTAACTTTGAAAAGTCCTTTTGTTAGGGTTTGCTGTACAGTACCCAGTATCTTGTATATAGCTGTGCAATTGGATGCTTCTAATCTACTTGGTCTAGGCTTTTGAGAGAGTCCGCATATCAAATACACAGCCTATATATTAAAAAGATTCAGTTTGTGTTTTGAAAAACTTTGAGACATACAATTGATTTTCCCCCTCTCATATTAATTAACTACTGATTTATATGTCTACATTTTGCTAGGAGTGTACATAAACACCATTCCCACCACCAAAAGACTGTGACCCATCCCTCCCACCCACTCCCACCCCCCACTGGCCCAGGAAGCTGCATGTCTACCCCTCACCACAGGGTTTTTATTTTGGTGTCCTACTTACAATTTGGTCAGGTCCTGCTTTTAGTTTCCCTTTCAGATCTTCTTACTCAACTTCTGTTGATGAGTGGGATCTTCCCATACTTGTCTTTATCTTTCTGACTTAGCTCACTTAACATAATTCCTTCTAGCTCTGTCCAAGATGGGTCAGAGAAGGTGGGTTCATTGTTCTTGATAGCTGCATAGTATTCCATTGTGTATATATACCACAGCTTTCTCAGCCACTCATCTGTTGTTGGGCACCTGGGTTGCTTCCAGGTTTTAGCTATTATGAATTGTGCTGCTATGAACATAGGAGTACATACCTCTTTTTGGTTGGGTGTTATGGAGTCCTTGGGGTATAACCCCAGGAGAGGAATTACTGGATCATATGGAAGGTCCATGTCTAGCCTTCTGAGAGTTTTCCAGACTGCTCTCCACAGAGGCTGTACCAATTTACATTCCCACCAACAATGTAAAAGGGTTCCTCTGTCCCCACAACCTCTCCAGCATTTGTTGCTGCTGTCCTTTTTGATGTATGCCATTCTTACAGGAGTGAGGTGGTATCTTAGTGTTGTCTTAATTTGCATTTGTCTGACGATCAGTGACCTAGAGCAGTTTTTCATATGTTTGTTAGCCTTTTGGATCTCCTCTGTAGTGAATGTTTTGTTTATATCCTCTGCCCATTTTTGGATGGGGTCATTTGCTTTTTTGCGGCTAAGTTTGCTGAGCTCTTTATATATTTTGGTGATTAGTTTCTTGTCTGATGTCTGGCATGTGAAGATCTTCTCCCATTCTGTGAGGGGTCTCTCTGTTTGTTTAATAGTTTCTTTGGATGTGCAGAAGCTTTTCAATTTCATGTAGTCCCATTGGTTTGTTTCTGCTTTAGTCTTCCTTGCAATTGGGTTTGATTCATCAAAGATGTCCTTGAGGTATAGGTGGGAAAGTGTTTTACCAATGTTTTCCTCTAAGTATTTGATTGTTTCTGGTCTGACATCTAGGTCTTTGATCCAATTGGAGTCGATTTTTGTTTCTGGTGAGATAAAGTGGCTCAATTTCATTCTTTTGCATGTTACAACCCAATTTTCCCAGCACCATTTATTGAAGAGAGCCTCCTTCTTCCATTTAATCCTTTGGTCCCCCTTATCAAAGATTAGATGTCCATAGGTGTGGGGATTTATTTCTGGGCTTTCAATTCTGTTCCACTGGTCTGTATGCCTATTTTTGTTCCAGTACCATGCTGTTTTGATGATGATGGCTTTATAATATAGTTTAAGGTCTGGGAGGGTGATGCCTCCATTTCTGTTTCTTTTCCTCAAGATGGTTTTGGCAATTCTAGGTGTTTTCAGGTTCCAGATAAATGATTGTAGTGTTTTTTCTATTTTCTTAAAGAAGCTTGGTGGAACTTTGATGGGTATTGCATTAAATTTGTATATGGCTCTGGGGAGAATATTCATTTTGATGATCTTTATCCTTCCAATCCATGAGCATGGGATATCTTTCCATTTCTTGATATCAGTTTCTATTTCCTTTAGTAGTGACTCATAGTTTTCAGCATACAAGTCTTTCACTTCTTTGGTCAACTTTATTCCTAGGTATTTGATTGATTTTGCTGAAACAGCAAATGGGAGTGATTTCTGGATGTCTTCTTCTTCAGATTTAGTGTTTGCATAAAGAAATGCCACTGATTTTTGTACATTGATTTTGTAGCCTGATACCTTGCTATATTGCCTAATAACTTCCAGTAGTTTTCTACTGGATTCTTTAGGTCTTTCTATGTATACTATCATATCATCTGCAAATAGTGAGAGCTTGACTTCTTCCATTCCAATCTGTATTCCTTTGATTTCTTTCTCTTGCCTGATTGCTATGGCAAGAACTTCCAATACTATGTTGAAGAGTAACGGTGACAGTGGACAGCCCTGTCTAGTCCCCGATTGGAGGGGGAATGCTTTTAGCTTCTGTCCATTGAGTATGATGTTGGCTGTAGGTTTGCTATATATAGACTCCACTATCTTGAGGAATTTCCCATCTATTCCCATTTTTTGTAGAGTTTGGAGCATGAATGGGTGTTGGATTTTGTCAAAGGCTTTCTCTGCATCTATTGAGATAATCATGTGGTTTTTGGCTTTGCTTTTATTGATGTGGTGAATGACATTGATTGACTTATGGATGTTGAACCAACCTTGCATTCCTGGGATGAATCCCACTTGGTCGTGATGAACAATCTTTTTGATATGTTGCTGTATCCGGTTGGCCAAGATCTTGTTTAATATTTTGGCATCTATGTTCATCAGAGATATTAGTCTGTAGTTTTCCTTTTTTGTTCTGTCCCTATCAGCTTTTGGTATCAGGGTGATGTTGGCTTCATAAAAGGTGGAAGGGAGTATTCCTGTTTCTTCAATCTTATGGAATAGCTTAAGAAGTATGGGTATTAACTGTTTCCTGAAAGTTTTGTAGAATTCGTTTGTGAAGCCATCTGGTCCAGGACTTTTGTTGTTGGGGAGATTCTTAATAACGGTTTCAATTTCTTTGTCTGTGATTGGTGCATTTAGATTTTGTAGTTCTTCTTGGTTCAGTTTTGGAAGTGCATAGGTTTCTAGGAATTGTTCTATTTCTTCCAGATTCTCTAGCTTGGTGGCATATAGTTCTTTATAGAAGTTTTGCAGGATTCTCTGGATTTCTGTGGTGTCAGTTGTGATATCTCCTGCATCGTTTACAATTCTATTAATTTGAGTCTTCTCTCTTTTTTGTTTGGTGAGTCTGGCTAGGGGTTTGTCAATTTTGTTTAATCTTTCGAAGAACCAACATTTGGCTTCATTGATCTTTTGTATGGTTCTTTTATTTTCGATGTTGTTTATTTCTGCTCTAACTTTAGTGATTTCTGTTCTTCTGGTTGCTTTAGGGTTCCTTTGTTCCTCTTCCTCTAAGTCCTTGAGGTGTGCAGTAAGGTCGTTCATTTGGGCTTCTTCTTGGTGTTTAATATGTGATCGTATGGCTATAATTTTCCCTCTCAGTACTGCTTTAGCTGTGTCCCAAATATTTTGATAGGTTGTGTCTTCATTTTCATTAGTTTCCAGGAACATTTGAATTTCCTGTTTGAGTGAGTCTCTGACCCAGTGGTTCTTAAGGAGCATGTTGTTTAGTTTCCAAATTCTATGTCTTTTAATAATTTTCCGTTTGTTGTTAAAAGTTAGTTTTACTCCACTGTGGTCTGAGAAGATACTTGGGATGATTTCAATGCTCTTGAATTTATTGATGCTGTCTTTGTGGCCTAACATGTGGTCTATCCTTGAGTATGTGTTATGTGGGTTTGAAAAGAAGGTGTATTCCAGTTTTTTGGGGTGGAGGAGTCTGAAAATGTCCAAGAGGTCTAGTCTGTCAATCTCTTCATTCAATTCTCTTGTATCTTTATTGGTTCTCTGCTTTGTAGATCTGTCTAAGTGTGAGAGTGGGGTATTGAAGTCTCCCACTATTATTGTATTACTATTGATGTATTTTTGAAATTCTTTCAGTAGATGCTTAATGTATTTAGATGGTCCCTCGTTGGATGCATAGATGTTAATAATTGTTAAGTCTTCTTGGCTGATTGATCCTCTAATCATTATGTAGTGTCCTTGCCTATCTTTTATTACTTTATTTAATTTAAAATCTATCGTGTCTGAGATGATAATGGCTGTTCCTGCCCTTTTTTGTGGACCGTTAGCCTGTATGATAGTTTTCCATCCTTTCACTTTAAGTCTGTGTTTATCTTGTTGTGACAGATGGGATCCTTGCAAGCAGCATATGATTGGGTTATGTTTTCTGATCCATCCCCCCACCCTGTGCCTTTTGATGGGTGAGTTTAAGCCATTGACATTTATTGATATTATGGATTTAATGTATTGTAGTGCCATTGTTCTAAAAAACAGTTTGTTTGCTCTGATATATTGCAAGTATTATAGTGATGTTCTTGTTTATAAGAGGTCTTTTAGTACCTCTTTCAGGGCCGGCTTGGTGATGGTTGCCTCCTTTAACTGTTGTTTGTCTAAGAAGGTTTTGATCCCCCATCTAGCTTGAATGAAAGTCTAGCAGGATATATTATCCTTGGTTGAAACCCTTTTTCATTCAGGGTTCGATAGATATCTTGCCACTCCCTTCTGGCTTTTAGAGTTTGAGTGGAGAAATCTGCAGATAGTCTTATGGGTTTTCCCTTGTATGTGACTTTTTGTTTCTCTCTTGCAGCCTTTAGGATCCTTTCTTTATCCTTACTTCTTCTCATTGTGACTATGATGTGTCTTGGTGTCTTCAGGTCTGGGTTGATTTTGTTTGGTACTCTCTGGGCCTCTTGAACCTTGATATCCTTTCTGTTATTCAGGTCTGGGAAGTTTTCTTGTATTATTTCCTCTAGAATGTTTGCTTCCCCTTCCTCTCTTTCTTCCTCTGGCAGGCCAATTATACAAATGTTACTTCTTTTGAGATCATCCCATATATCTCTGTTGTTGTTTTCAGTGTCTCTCAATCTCTTTTTAAGCTCTTTTACCTCTTTCTTAGTTTTCTCTAACTCATCCTCTGTCTGACTAATTCTGTTTTCTGCTTCTGTTAGTCTGCTTTCCCTTGCCTCAGCTTCTTTCTTCATTACAGCTATTTCAGCTTTCAGTTCTCTAATTGCCTCAAGATAATCAGTATTTTCCTTGGGGGTCTCAACTGTTGTTTCCCTAATACTGCCATTCCTTTCCTCCAGTGTTGTTTTCATTTCTGTGATTAATAATTTTATTATTGCTTGCATACTTTTCTTATCTATGGTTACTTCTGACTGATTTGTGGTTTCTTCTGGGCTCTTGTCTTCATTCATTGGAGTAGCAGTTTTATTTGTTTTTAATCTACCCATTTTTTTTGATTTATGTGTTTCTCTTTTTTTTATGCTCTGTTGTTCTTCAGTTGTTGTGTCTTGAGTACAAGTAACACTGTACTAAATACCTTTATGACAATTGCACTCATGAACCTCCGGAATTACAGTAGCAACTGAAGTAAGTATTGAAGTAGTTTAATCGTTACCAGTTAGCCAAACAATTTCTCCAGTCCGTGAAAAAATAGTAACCAAATCCCAGTGAAGAAAGAGAAAAGAAAGGGAGGATAGCAAGAATAGACAGTTATGCAAATCTACTATCCAGTTTATATTCTAGGTGTAACAAGAGGGGAAAGGGAACTAGAGCAGAGATACACACATAGAGAGTCCACTCTGAGTCATATTTCTTCCCCAAAGTAATTCACAAATTCAGAAAGGCAGAGAAGAAAGAAGTGTATGACAAGATTAAAAAAAAAGAGAGAGAAAGAGATAAGAGAGAGAAAAGGGAGAAGATAAGAAGAAGAGTTGTAATTAAAGAGCAGTGTAAGGAACTTCCCGAATGCGTATCAGTGAGTTAAAAAAAAATACCCTGTTTGGTGGTATGGGGTATCCTGCTAGTAGCTGGTCCCAGGGACTGCTTATGGGGGGGAGGGGCAGCGGGAAGGATGTATGCTTGAAAATTAAAAGGAAGAAAAAATAATTTTTTTCCCTACTCTAATTCTTAACCCAAATTAAGTTATAGTAGCCTCCTTGGTGTCTAAGGACACCTTATTGGCTGGCCTGCTAAAGGCAGAAAATCTTATTGTCTCCAGGGGAGTGCGTTTGGAGCTCAGAGGCTAGCAGCTTCCGGGAACCCCCCCCCCCCCCAGACTTTTTTAAAGGATTTCTCGAAAATGGAAACTAGCTCCAAGTCCTTTGATCCAATGAGAGCTATACTCAAGAAGTCTTTGGATCCGCCTTCAGGGTCGCGCTGGACCCTGGAGACTCCCAAGAGAAAGCCCTGGAGCTAAAGTGCTCTCTCCGGGTCCTCTGCCCGCCGTGCTCTGCAACCGGCGGAGGAGCCGCCTTCCCGGGCGGAGGACAATGCCCGGCTCACTCGCCTTGCCCAGCGCCTGGGAAGTCTGGAGCCCTGCTAGTCCGTGTCACCTTTACTCTAATTCTTAACCCAAATTAAATTATAATCACCTCTTTGGTGTCACCCCTTATTGACTGGCCTGCTAAAGGCAGAAAATCCTACCGTTGCCAACGATGCGATCAGAGCACTCGCTGTTAGCAGCTTCTCAGACCGCCATCTTCCCGAAATCCCCCAAAATGTGGAAGCTTTAACCACTACTAGGTCAAAGAGGAAATAAAGGAAGAAATCAAAATATTTTAAGAGTTCATTGAAAATGAAAACACAAGCTATCAAAATATTTGGGACACAGCTAAGGCAGTACTGAGAGGGAAGTTCATAGCCATACAAGCATACATTAGGAAACAAGAAAAAGCACAAATAAACAGCCTGATTGCACATCTTAGAGACGAGGAAGAAAAAGAAGAAGAAGAAGAAGAAGAAGAAGAAGAAGAAGAAGGAGAAGGAGAAGGAGAAGGAGAAGGAGAAGGAGGAGTGTTGTTTTCGCCGGACTATGTTGTTTTCGCTGGGCTGGCTTCACGGGCAGGTAACAGACGACCAGGGACTCATTGTTGAGCTGTAGGAAGTATCTCTTTATTCATGCAGGACACAGCACAATCTAAGCTGAGCTAAGCTAAACTAACCTAAAAACTACAATCTCGTCCTTATAAATATACTAGCCCAGTAGGGTGGGAACAGGATGCGACGCAGAGAGGGTGAAGACAAAAGTGACTGGTGAAAATCAGAGTGTGACAAGGAGAGGGGGCGGGGCAAAAACATATCATGAACCAGTGGGGATTGAACCAGTGCCCTGGAGGGAGGGTGGTGCTTGTTAACAGCGGTTATGTAAATAGAATGAAGTGGTTATGTAAATAGAATACAGTGGTTATGTAAATATAATACAGTGTTAAGCGGGGGGTATTAAACCAATGAAACAGAAGGGGTCTCATGCATACCAACAATTCCCCCTTTCTTTTTAACTAATGGCCATAGTATTAGGAGTGTGGGGTGAACAGAAACCTATATCGTACAGACATTTTCAAAAGAACTGGCATAAGACATGGAAAACAAAATAGGCGAGCAGCAATAACCAGTGTGATGCCAAGGGGAACGTTTTTTGCCTCAAAGGGCAAGGCCTAGCAGGCGAAAGGGCATTTCTTGCCTCTCGGAACACTTCATGCCTCTGGGGGCATCTCTTGCCTCAAAGGGCGTTTCCTGCCTCTGTGGGCATCTCTTGCCTCTTGGGGTGCTTCATGCCCCTGTGGGCATAACCTAATAAGGAGGGGGAGTTTTCTGATTCTGGGGACAGAGCCTGCAGGCGAGGGTACATGGTCTATAAAGTCTCAAGGCAATTGGCTGAAGTTAGTCTTTGAGAAACACAGCAGCGTGTACCAGTAAGTCCGATGGAGGTGTCAGTCCAAAGTAGCTGACCACAGAAGAAAATGCCAAGGGATGAAACACTGCATGTCTGTCTCGATAGGGAATGTCAGCCACCAGAATTCTGCTTTTCTGTAGAGAGTGATCTTTGGAGTCTGTGAATCTGTTTCTTCAGGTCGTGCCAGGTCACATCATTGGTTTCCAGGGGTGTGTTGTAGTCATTCCATCTTGTGGGTGATGTCAGAGAACAGGGGTCCAAATGGATTTACAGGAGTTCCATTTGAATAGATGTTTTTCAGGTGAATACTTGACAGCTGAAATTCACTTACTTGTCAAACAAAACTTGTAGCAGATTAGAAGTTTACTATAATTGATAACTCCATTATAATTGGAAGTCCTTTTTAATATGATTTTAAGGTTGTTTAAACAGTTTAAACTCAATAAAATGTGGAAAGGTAAACAGAAGAATCACAGTTAAAAGCCTCAGGCATGAGAATAATTAACATAATCATTCCACTATCTGCCCCACCCATAACTCATACCGTTTCAGGATTAAACGTTTCAGATTTATGCCAAGACATAAAAAAGAAATCAAAGGAGAGAAAAAACAATTTTTTTGGAAAATCAGGGTGTGGCAAGGAGAGGATCAGGGCGTGACAAGGAGAGGGGGCAGAGCAAAAAGATATCATGAACCAGTGGGGATTAAACCAATGCCATGAATACAGTGGTTATGTAAATAGAATGCAGTGTTAAGCAGGGGGTATTAAACCAATGAAACAGAAGGGGTCTCATGCATACCAACAATATTTGGGACACAGCTAAGGCAGTACTGAGAGGGAAGTTCATAGCCATACAAGCATACATTAGGAAACAAGAAAAAGCACAAATAAACAGCCTGATTGCACATCTTAGAGACCTAGAAGAAGAAGAAGAAGAAGAAGGAGAAGGAGAAGGAGAAGGAGAAGGAGAAGGAGAAGGAGAAGGAGAAGGAGAAGAAGAAGAAGAAGAAGAACAACAACAACAACAACAACAACAAAGGAACTCTAAAGCAATGAGAAAGACAGAAATCACTAAAGTTAGGGCAGAAATAAATAACATTGAAAATAAGAAAACCATATAAAAGATCAAAGAAAGTAAATGTTGGATCTTTGGAAGAGTGAACAAAATCAGCAAACCTTTAGCCAGACTCACAAAACAAAAAAAGGAGTGACCCAAATAAATCATATCATAAATGAAAGAGGAGATATCACGACAGACACCGCAGAAATTCAACTTATCATGCGAGGCTTCTATGAACAACTATATGCCACCAAGCTAGAGAACCTGAAAGAAATGGATTGTTGTTTTCGCCGGGCTGGCTTCACGGGCGGGTAACGGACGACCAGGGACTCATGGCTGAGCTGTACGCAGTATCTCTTTATTCATTCAGGACACAGCGCAATCTATACCAAGCTAAGCTAAACTAAACTAAAAACTACAAACAATCTTGTCCTTATAAATATACTAGCCCAGTAGGGTGGGAACAGGATGCGACGCAGAGAGGGTGGAGAGAAAAGTGACTGGTGAAAATCAGGGTATGACAAGGAGAGGGGGCGGAGCAGGTGAGAATTCTACCACTAAACCACCAATTCCCTGGAGGGAAGGTGGTGCTTGTTAACAGAGGTTATGTAAATAGAATACTGTGTTATGTAAATAGAATGCAGGGGGGATTAAACCAAATGAAACAGAAGGGGTTTTTAAAGCATACCAACAATGGATGATTTCCTAGAAACCTACAAACTTCCAAATTTAAGTAAAGAGGAACTAGATAACATGAAGAGGCCCATCACAGCTAATGAAATTGAAACAGTCATCAAAAACTTTTCCAAGAATAAAAGTCTTGGACCAGACACTTTTACAAATTAATTCTACAAAACCTTCAAATAAGAACTAATACATCTACTTTTAAAAGTCTTCCAGAAGACTGAAGACTCTAGAATACATCCTTCCACCTTCTATGAAGCCAACATCACTTTGATACCAAAAGCAGACAGGGACACAACCAAATAAGAAAAGTACAGACCAATATCTCTGATGAACACAAGTGCTAAAATATTGAACAAAATTCCAGCCAACTGGATACAGCAGCTTATTCAAAATATTGTTCATCATGACCAAGGGGGTTTTATCCCAGGGATGCAAGGTTGGTTTAATATATGGAAATCAATCAAAATCATCCACCACATCAATAAAAGCTAGACCCAAAACCGCATGGTCACATCAATAGATGCAGAGAAAGCCTTTGACAAAACACAATATCCCTTTATGATCAAAACACTACAAAAAATAGGAATAGATGGAAAATTCCTGAAGATAGTGGAGTCTATATATAGCAAACCTACAACCAACATCATACTCAATGGTGAAAAACTGGAAACATTTCCCCTCAGATCGGGTACTAGACAGGGTTTCCCACGATCAACATTATTATTCAACATAGTGTTGGAAGTTCTTGCCATAGCAATCAGGCAGGAGCAAGGAATTAAAGGGATACAGATGGGAAGAGAAGAAGTCAAATTCTCCTTATTTGCAGTTGACATGATAGTATACATGGAAAAACCTAAGGAATCCAGCAAGAAACTTTTGGAAATCATCAGGCAAATCAGTTAGGTGTCAGGCTACAAAATTAGCATTCAAAAGTCAGTCGCATTCCTCCGTGAAAACACTGTTAGAAGAAGATGAAATCCAGAAATCAATTCCTTTTACCGTAGCAACAAAAACAATAAAATATCTAGGAGTAAACCTAACCAAAGAAGTGAAAGACTTGTACACTGAAAATTATGAGTCACACTCAAGGAAATTAAAAAAGACACAAAGAAATGAAAAGATATTCCATGTTCATGGGTTGGAAGAATTGGCATCATCAAAATGAATATACTACCCAGAGCCATCTACAAATTTAATGCTATCCTCATCAAGATACCACAACATTTTTTAGGAGAATAGAACAAATTCTACAAATGTTTATCGGGAACGAGAAAAGACCTAGAATTGCCAAAACTATCTTGAGAAAGAAGAACACAACTGTAGGCATCACACTCCCAGATCTTAAATTGTATTATAGGGCCATTGTCATCAAAACTGCTTGGTATTGGAACATGAATAGACACACTAACAAGTGGAATAGAATTGAGAGTCTGGAAGTAATCCCCCACACCTATGGACATGTAATCTTTGACAAAGGTGTCTGACTATTAAATGGGGAGTGCAGAGTCTCTTCAACAAATGGTGTTGGAAACAATGGGTTGAAACATGCAGAAGAATGAAACTGAACCACTATATTTCACCTAACACAAAAGTAAATTCCAAGTGAATCAAGGACTTGGATGTTAGACCAGAAACTATAAGATACTTAGAGGAAAATATTAACAGAACTCTTTTCCCCATAAATTTTAAAGACATCTTCAGTGAAATGAATCCAATTACAAAGAAGACTAAGGCAAGCATAAACCTATGGGATTACATCAAGTTAAAAAGCTTCTGCACAGCAAAAGAAACCACCCAAATCAGGAGACCCCTCACAGAATGGGAGAAGATCTTTACATGCCATACATCAGACAAGAGGTTAATAACCAACATATATAAAGAGCTTGCCAAACTCAACAAGAAAACAAATAACCCCATCCATAAGTAGGGAGAGGATATGGACAGAATATTCACCAAAGAAGAGATCCAAAAGGTGAGAAACACCTGAAAAATGCTCCAACTCTTTGATTGCCAGAGAAATGCAAATAAAGACAACAATGAGATACCACTTCAGACCTGTGAGAATGTCATACATCAGAAATGGTAATGGCAGCAAATGCTGGAGAGGGTCAAAGGAACCCACCTGCAATGCTGGTGGGAATTACATTGGTCCAACCTCTATGGAGAGCAGTCTGGAGAACTCTCAGAAGGCTAGAAATGGACCTACCCTATGATCCTGCAATTCCTCTCCTGGGGATATGTCCTAAGGAACCCAACACACCCAATCCAAAAAGGTCTGTGTACACATATGTTCTTGGCAGAAAAATTTGTAATAGCCAAAACCTGGAAGCAACCCAGGTGTCTAACAACAGATGAGTGGCTGAGCATGTGTTGGTATATATACACCGTAGAATATTACTCAGCTATAAAAAAAAATGGTGACCTCACTGTTTTCAGCCAATCTTGGATGGACCTTGAAAAATTCATGTTAAGTGAAATAAGTCAGAAACAGTAGGGTGAATACGGGATAATCTCACTCTCAGGCAGAAGTTGAAAAACAAGATCAGAAGAGAAAACCCAAGTAGAACCTGAACTGGAATTGGCATGTTGCACCAAAGTAAAATACTCTGGGATGGGTGTGTGGGAGAATACAGGTCCAAAAAGGATGACAGAGGACCTATTGGGGGTTGTATTGTTATATGGAAAACTGAGAAATGTTATGCATGTACAAACTATTGTATTTACTGTTGAATGTACAGCATTAATTCCCCAATAAAGAAATTAAAGAAGAGAGAGAGAGAAACCTGTAGACCTGCTTCACTGCTTTTGAAGCAACCCCCTTGCAGGTGGGGAGCCACGGTCTTGAACTGGGTATATGGTCCTTTCGCTTTGCACCACATTTGCTTAACCTACTGTGCTACTGCCTGACTCCCTGGACATTCTTATTAATTTAATTTCCTGCATAGTAGGAGATACAAGGTTAATTAGAGAAATGTCTCAGCAGGTAATTTTGTCTAAAGTGAATTAGTGTGCTTTTCATGTTAATTTATTACTAAGTATTCATTCTACCTAATGATAGTAAGTAATGGTTTTTAAAAGACTATAGTAAGTTTAAGAGGCTTCCCACAGATCCCTGGATGAAGGGGCTCACTGAATTGTCCTGGAAAATAGGAAAAAATAAATTACTATAGATTGTCATTCAGAAGTAGACCCCCTTCTCAAGTGTTAATCAGTTTGCTGCTAGTTCAAGCCTATTTAGACCATGGGAGCAGGGGTTTAAGATACAGAAGGAGGGCAGTCTTAAAATAGCTTTCTCTTTTTGCTTCACAGGTAATGAAGCAGGTCTGTAGGGGTCTGTCTTTCTCTCCTCCTCTCTGTCTTCCCCTCCTCTCCTCTCCATTTTTCTCTGTCTTATCTAACAATGACGACATCAATAACAACAGTAATAACTACAACAATAAAAACAACAAGGGCAACAGAAGAGAAAATAAATAAATAAATAAATAAAATAGCTTTCTCAGAGGCCCCAGAATTAGTAGCTCTAGTGAAGATGTCTGTCATATGATATTATTGGCTCCCATTGGGAGAAACAAGTAGGAAATCTCACCCAGCCCAGGACTGTCAGCTTTTTGGCGGGGTGATCTCCAGGAGAAAGGTAACGGACCGGTTCTTTCTCACTCATTCAAGGGACGACACGAAGTAAAGACAATTGGAAGACTGCAGCGTGCTCAGATCTCATTTATTAGCAGGTGGGCAAAGGTTTAAATAGAAAACAAAACAAGAACATATTTCAAACATGTCAGGAATTACAGGTTTCTTAAAGGTCAGCTTGCCCCTATGGTAGGGGGCTGGTATGACAAATTGATGAGATACATAAAGGTCAAGACAATTATTCTCCATGATGCAAGTAACTTAATTATCCAAAGGTATTTGAGAGAACATAGGGGTTAAGTCAGCAGGGTGAGATAGAGTAAAGATAAACAGAGCATTTGTAGGTATCAAAGCTATAAGGAAATAAAGTTTGGTGCTTCACTGACTGTTGTCAGGGAGGTGTGTGATGGAGTATGCTTTCTCTAGTGATCAAAAGTGGGGTGGTTGTGTGAACTCTGGGTGACTATGTGAACTTTGAATGAACCTTAAGGCAGGCAGCCATGTGGCCCGCAGTTAATGGAGAAGGGTATTAAAGTTTCTGTGTGCTTGAGAGTCAAGAAGGGAAGAACTCAGTCTGAGAGACAGTTTCTCCCCTTTGCTCACCTCGGTTGAGAGAGACTAACAAGAGGGTATCTTCTCAGACCTCCATCCAAAGATGGGAGGGAGTTCTCCCTAAGCTCCATCAAGCTTACACATAGCCCCAGCACAGGACCCTTTTTTGGCAAAAAAAATTATTAAATAACTGTTATTCTTGAATCTTTCTATAAGATACCTTGAGATACCACAGAGAGGTTTGATGAATCTTTTAATGAGACAAGTTGTCTAGGGGTTTCTATGTGTACTTGGAATCAGGCTGCTTTGGTCTACATTATACTTCTCTATTTCAGTATTTGAAAAATAGTGGACATAATAGCACTTGTCTCATGTAGATTCTTCACTTGTTCAATCAGTCTCTGCACTGGATTGGCTTAAGTGTCAGCTATGACTAGTAATGAAATTATCTACTTATGAAGGAAGATTTTAAGATTGAGACTACATACTCTGAGAAAAAATGCTATAAACCTGGAGATTGGATGCTTTTTCTATCTTTTGCCTAAGTTGTTAACCGAACATGTACAAAGTGGTCACTTTCTTAAAAGAGAGAGTGTTAAAAGTTTGATGACCACCTAACTGGGAAATGTGCCATCAAGGTTGACTGAAGAGAATATCCTGATGATAGTTAATTTGCTCTCCCAGATATTTATACTGAGACCTCCTATTCAAAGGCTCTGATCAAAACATGGTTTTCCTTTTAAAGCAGAAACATAACCTTTATGAGATAGGGATGTTCTGGTAAGGCTGGATCATAGACAGTGAGAATAACAAATGGGGAAGTAAGCACAAAGAATACCACCAATCAATAGACTCTAACATACAAGCATTCCTTTTAATCTCTGTAGTGTTGTGACTTGCCATTAGAAAGGATAGGTTTAGACCAGATAGTCTTAAAAATTACACTGGGAAAAAAAAATAAAGATCCAGATCAGTAGAGTTTGTGCAAAATTAACTCTTAAAAAGCTGCTAAGTGGAAGAAACTATCTAATGGACTCAGGGAATCCAGGAGGTTTTCCCATGAAAGGAGATGCAATAATGCAAAAGCAGCCCTTCAGCTAGTGACTGGACACAGCAAAGGTGCTGAGGCCTGGGCCCTTTTTGGCCCCATTACAAGGCACCCCTAACAAGCAGTCTTTGCTCTGTGCTACATTGGCCAAATCTTTGTTGGATCTGTAGCACAGTTTGAGAGCCTCCCTGTTCACATTTGCATCTTCCCTACTTTCCTTTCCCAGATGTAAGAACTGCCTTAGTTTGAAGTTATTCCCAGCCCAAGTCTATGTCTTCCCCCTTTATCTTCAGTCTTGAATGCTTGACTCTGCATCCTCATGCTTCCCAAAAAAGCCAAAAAAGAGACACAAGACTCAGTGGCCATTAAGTCTCCTCCAAGAAAGAGTCCATTGGAGACATGCTCAGAGAGAAAGACTCCTGAGCTTCTGGCTTGGGGGAAAAGATTTACAGGGTGAGGACTGACTGTACCAATAGTATCATGGCCTTTACAGTAGAAAATTGTACATTTGGAATGTTACAAAAGCTACTGAAAATTTTTAAAGTGTCCCAGAAGATAGTCTCAGTATTTTTTCTCTCAAATATGATTTGTCAATATAATGCCAAAAGAAAAGATGCATGGGAAAGCAAGAAATGTATATTAGGAAGATTAGAAAAGAAATATTTTAGGGATAATGGCTAATAGTCAAAAGGCTTCACATGAAGTTTGAAGAGATATGAGGAAAAAGTTCAGAAACCTCCAAATCACAGAAATGAAATTTACCATGAATAGGGAGTTGGGCAGTAGCAGCGGGTTAAGCGCACATGGTGCAAAGCACAAGGACCAGCATAAGGATCCCAGTTCAAGCCCCTAGCTCCCCACCTGCAGGGGAGCCAATTCACAGGTGGTGAAGCAGGTCTGCAGGTGTCTATCTTTCTCTCCCCCTCTGTCTTCCCCTCCTCTCTTCATTTCCCTCTGTCCTATCCAACAACAAACGACAGCATCAACAACAACAATAATAACCACAACAAGGGCAACAAAAGGGGGGGGAAGGCCTCCAGGAGTAGTGGATTCATGGTGCAGGCACTGAGCCCCAGAAATAACTCTGGAAGCAAAAAAAAAGAAAAAGAAAAAAAGAAAAGAAATTAGCATGAATCAAATAGAATGAAGAGCCACAATGTGAGAATGTGAGAAAGAAAAGCCCAGTAATTCTAAGAAAATAACAGAGAACTAGATTGGACATTACCAGTCCCTGTTCGGGTGCCAAATGCCAGGCTAGCTTCGCGGGTGGGAGACAGATGACCAAGGACTCATGGCTGAGCTGGGAACACAATGCCATGCTGGCTTTATCCATCTGCATTTATACTCTCCAGGAAGGAAGTGGTAGAGTGTAAAAAGAAGTACATAGGATAAGGGGGCAGAGTGGGAAAAGAGCGTGAACCAATGGGGATTAAACAGTGGAAAACAGGATGTGACTAGGAGAGGGGGCAGAGCGAAAAGAGAGTGCGAACCAGTGGGGATTAAACCAGTGCAGGTCTCAAAGAAAACAATGGTTATGTAAATAGACCACAGCATTAAGCAATGTAAGTGAACCTAACGTGATGATTAAAACAGAAGGGGTCTTAGAAGCAGAATTAGAAGCAGGCCAACAGTACATACTACTTAAGTCTCAATTATTCACATGTCAACTCACAAAAGAATGCAATATAAATGAAACTTTAAGAGAAGCAGCTCATCCCATATTGGATTTCTCAGGAAACAGACCCTGAACTATAGATTAGTTTGCAGGAAGTTATTATTATTTTTTTAGGGAGTTCTTTAAGGATTGGTACATATGGAAAGGAAGGGAGGGATCAAAACAAGCAGAAAGAAAATTAGAGTGCTGATAGCATACCAGTAGAATGCATTAGACAGACCTGGTAGAGTTCTGAAAATGTGGTGACTTTTCAAAGTTGTCCTGAAGGAGGTCAGAGGATGTGGCCTTTTTGCCCTCACACCAGTCATTTGATTTACTCCACCCTGGAATAGACATGGCCTTGGAAAATGAGATGGCTCTTTCCAACTGAAGCAGTCCACAAAGAAATTTTTTTTTTCTGGAAGTGAAATGTATGGGGCATTGCAGCATCCAGCATACAGATAAGTGTAATTTCCTTGGCATTCTTGTGACTTGGGAAAATGGAACTGGTTTCAGCAATGAAATGGTATGTTTTTCAATATAAACATATGTGATAAAAATGGATATATAGTAGTACCACCATGTGTCAAAACTGCAAATATATGGAACTCCCAAGCCTAGCATGGAGCATATGGAGAGGATTACATGAGACTAAGAACATACTGTTATTTGTGGGATCATTCTAAGAATACCAAACTAAATGGCAGAACAGGAGGATGCTTTCCTAAATCAAATCATAAAAATGTCATAGAGGCAAGATGTAATATTGATGTGTTACTTCAATTACTTAGACATCTGTTCAAAATGTCTATAACAACCTTAGCATTTAATGCATTCTTGACTTGTCTTCCAAATAATTTCATTTTTCAAAAAGTTCAAGAAATAATGAAGACTATTCAAGACCAGTTTTGAGCAGCAAGAAGGATTTGCAGTTGACATTGATGTGATAGAAAAATTTTAGCAAAATATAAGATGAAATGCAGTCCTTACCTTGCTAAAGATAAAAGGTACAGTGTCATTCTAGAATCTGTAATAGAAAAAAAAAACTATTGGCATCATAGACATATAATTAAGACTTTAGGAACATAAACTTCAAAAAAATTTAAAGAAGTACAAATATAACCCCAATGCCAGGGACAATAACAATGAATATATTATGGGGGGATTATTGTGAAATTAAGCATTGTACTAATTACCTGCAGAATTTGACCTAGCATGGAGTTCTTTAATGAATCTGTATTTTGAAATAACAATAAAAAGGTACATAAAAGGGTACAATCCAAGGTGGTTGAGGAAGTTATATAAACCCTAAGAAACCAAAGAAGGTAAAAATCCAGAGCAAGCTGAGGAATGCCAAAAGATGAGGGTTTCACAAAGGGCTTTAAACACACATATATTTGAAGTAAGATAAAAGAAAGAATAAGCTAAAGGGTTAGAGAAGATACTATTAAATGATAACAGAAAAAAAAAGTCAGAGTTTCTCAATTGCTTGTTTCTTCTCTAGCAAGGAACATGATCTTCAAACTGAGAAGGGTATAACAGATATCACAGAAAATAAATTGAAGCCCAACCTAAATGAGAAGAGAGTCTGAGAGAGCTGGGGACACAGGCTTTGCACACTGAATAAAAGATTATAGACCTCAGAACTACTGCCTCTCATCTCAGAGGAATAGAAAATAGTGATAGGTGTCAAAGATGTAAAGTCAGGCAAAAAAATTAACAGATAACCAGAATCTACAGAATTAGTGAGCTCAACACTATTTTTTGCAATATTCCAGAATGAAGATTGTATAAACACTGGTGAGTTTATCATTTATCATAAACTGACTACATGAAGTTAGTTTAGTCAAATATCTAAAAGATCAAATAAAAGAGTACCAAGCAAAATATATTGGTAAAGATGTTAATAATATTCATTTGAACAAGATGGAAAGATGTTGCCGATTTCATAAACTGGTTAGAGAGGCCCACTGCTGACCAGGCAATAGTATTCAAAGATCTGATAGTGGATCTTTGGCCATCATAGAGGAAGGCCTTGTGGACTGCAACATGGTGCTCTATATACATTCTTGTCTTAATAAAACACTCTTTTGGATGTACATTTGAAAATAATACAAATGACTATTATGAGTACTATAAAAAGAATAAGAGTAGTTTAGGAAAGATTTAATATAAGATGCTAAAATCATAGTTGAAACAATTCAGACTTGTAAAAACTAAAGCAGGTGTGAGCCATGCAGTGCTGCACCTGGTTAAGGGAACACATTACAATGCACAAGGACACAAGTTCAAACTCCTAGTCCCCACCTGCAGGGGGAAAGCTTCATAAGTAGTGAAACAGTGTGGCAGGTGGTTCTCTGTCTCTCTCCCTCTCTATTTCACCCTCTCAATTTCTCTCTGTCTCTATCCAATAATACATAAAAAATAAATATTAAAAAATACCAATTGTTACTACTGAAAGCATGGGGTTAATGCCACTCTGTATATGTTAACAAGAATATACAGTGATAGGCCTACTGGGAGAACAATTTTGGCATATAGTATCAAATCAATTAATTCATTAATTCATTACCACCAGGGTAATTATTAGAGCTCACTACGAATCCACTGCACCTAGCAGGCATTTTTTCTTTTCTTTTTTTTACAGTTTTTTTAAAATTTTTTATTTATAAAAAGGAAACATTGACTAAACCATAGGATAAGAGGGGTACAACTTCACATAATTTCCACCACCAGAACTCTGTATCCCATCCCTTCTCCTGATAGCTTTCCTATTCTTTAACCCTCTGGGTATATGGACCCAAGGTCACTGTGGGATGCAGAAGGTGGAAGGTCTGGCTTCTGTAATTGCTTCCCCACTGAACATGGGTGTTGACAGGTCGATCCATACTCCCAGCCTGTCTGTATCTTTCCCTAGTGGGGAAGGGCTCTGGGGAAGCAGAGCTCTAAGACACATTGGTGGGGTTGTCTGCCCAGGGAAATCTGGTTGGCATCATGCTAGTATCTGGAACCTGGTGGTTGAAAAGAGAGTTAACATACAAAGCCAAACAAATTGTTGACCAATCATGGACCTAAAGGCTGGAATAGTGCAGAGGAAGAGTAGGGGGGCCCTCCATTTTGTAGATAGCTAGTAGGCATATTTTAGTTATATTCCAAAGGGCCTGTGGCTATACTAGTGCTTTTTTTGTTTGTTTTGTTTTGTTTTTGCCTGAGCCTGAAATCTGATATGCTGGTGGATCCTAATTATTGTTTGGGGAGGTGATGTCATGGCTGGCAGAAGGACCAGAAAGCTGGATCAGGAAAGAGGGTAGCTCCCAAATATAGGAAAGGTGTATAAATGTTATTGACTGTAAACGACATTTATTTGATGTGATCTGGGGCCCATATTCAGCTTAGGAGCCTATGTGACCTCTACATCCCTGTAGATCTGTGCTCACATTCTGTGGTCATAAGCTGGAACATTCCAAGCTGCCCCAATATCAGGACCCATCTTCCTCAGGTGTAGCATAGAGTATATTGTCCAGCCTCCTTTCAAAGGATGGAAATTCTCTACCATTGTTAATCCAAGTTGAGGGCAAGGTCCTATGGGGGCCCACAAAGGGGTATATTTTGTTGTTCCTAATAGAGATGACTGGTAACAATGGAGAGAGAGATTTATTCAAGGTCTAGGCCCATCATATCTGTTTGGGAATCTCAGGACTCCCTGATTAGGGCCCCAGCTGATGGGGTGGTCTGATAGTGACTAAAGAGTCATTGTTAAAGTATGCCAGTCTCTTGCCCTTATTCAGCTTTTGCTGTTCTTGCTTTCATGAGGTTAGCTTTGGAGTGAGTGAGGGGACTGTAATAGGAAGTAGGTGAGGAGGGTATCTAAGTCTAAGTAGACGCTATTTCATTATGAACTTGATACTGACTCACTACAGACTATTTGTGTATTTTTGCTTTCAGGAATATATTTTGCCCTAATTTATGGATACATATGAACATATGCTCTATCTTACGGGACCTGTTATATATCTAAGTTTTGGGACTTTGTTAGGAAGTGAAGCTCCTGGAATGGAATTTGAGAATACTATAAAAGGAAAGGTGTCACCCGAGTAATGAGGGTGAAGGTCTGACATTCCATGCCTGACATCTCTGGACACAGTCTGAAGTGAAGCATGCTGAGGTGGTACTCCTTGTGTCAATTAGGTTGGGATTGGTGGATGCAATATCATTTGGTATGAATTGAGAGAAGCATGCAGGAAAGTCAGCCCCATCCTAGAGTTTCCAGGACTGGGGGAAATATAGGCTCTAAAAAGGAAGCGGGAGGATCCTGCTGTCTTAGGGTTTAAGAAGACAATAGATAGTTATTGCTATAATCACATTATTTGGCAATTGGGTTAACTTTGAAATATCCCTTTGTTAAGATTTGCTGTATTATACACAACATCACCATAATTTATGTCCTTTGACATTATTTGCATATAGCTGTGCCACCAGTTGCTTCTGTTCTCCCTGGTCTAAGCTTTTAAGAGAGTCAAGATATTAAAAACTCAGCCTATGTGTTAAAAAGATTCAGTCTGTGATTTTAAAAGTTTGAGACATGCAATCAATTTTCCCCTCTCATATTAATTAGTGATTTATCTGACTACAAATTGATAGGAGTGTACATAAGCACCATTCCCACCACCAAAAGACTGTGTCCCATCCCCCTACCACCCCCCTTACCTCCCTGCCCCATGAAGCTGAACATGCACCCTCACCCTCAACCCAGGGTTTTTACTTTGGTGCCCTACTCCACATTTTTTCTTTTCTTTTTTTCTTCTCTCTCCTCTCATTTATTCTTTCATTCATTCTTTATTTCTTTATTTACTTGTTTCTTTCTCTCCTTCTTGCTTTTCTATTTTATTGGATAGGATTGAGAGAAATTGAGAGGGGAGATAGAGAGGGAGAGAGAAAGATGAACACCTGCAGACCTGCTTCACCACTTGTGAAGCTTCCACTTCGCCAGTGGAGCAAGGGCTGGAACCTGGGTCCTTGTACATGGTAATATTTGCACTTGATTGAGTACACCACCACTCAGCCCCAATTTTGTTATTTTAAAAGATTTATTTGTTAGAAAGCAAAAAGAGAAACAGAGCAGCACTATGGCACCTGTGATGCTGGAGATCAAACTCTGGACTTCATGCTTCAGAATGCCATGCTTTATCTACTATACCACCTCAGATTTTAAAGGTACATACTTTCTCAACTAGCAATTCAATTTCCAAGTATCTAACCTAGAGAAATGCCCACACATGATCATGATTAAAATATTTATTAAAGTCTTTTTAAAGTGCTATCTTAATCTCTGTTAACAAAGGAAACGTTAGACTATATATGTTTCTACAATGAAGCACTGTGCATCAGATCAAAAAGTGATATATGCAAAAGCTGACATGAAAAGGACTCTAAATGTAAAGTTAAAAAGGTGAATTGTAGGGGGAAAAAGTACAATATCATACCCCACATCATGAACTATTTCCAGGAGTAAGTAATTTTCATGGGAAATATCTTGGAAAATGTGTCCCATGCTGAGTTGGGTGAATACCTTTGGAGAGGAATTTAAATTTAGAGAAAGATCCAGTAGGAATATTCACTGAGTCTGGTATTTGACTTTATGTAACACTAACATGTTTAACATTTTAGCTGTACAATTTTTTAAAAAATGTAAAGACTTTTTAAAGTTGGCATTTTAAAGAGAGAAAGGGTACCAATGCAGTAGTCTGAAGAAATGAATCTTTGTCTTGGTTCTGCACTTCTGCACTTTCTAGCAAGTTTCTTTAATCCTCTGAGCTTTTGTGACCCCATCTCTAAGGGAAATACTAGAGCTGTCTTGAGAAGATAAAATCAAGTGAAAGAAAAAACAAGATTTTGCAAATTTCACAAGGCACTAAAATTATATTTAATTAACATATATCAGAATTGATATTTCAGGTGACCAAAGTTGGGAGGGAAGCTAACAAATTGAAGGGCTAAAACAGAGCTCAGATTATTTTAGTAAATTGGAACCAAAGGCTTCAAGTAATCAGAATACTTGAATAGGGGTGAGTAGAGATTTTATTTAGAGATTAAAAATTGCATAAATACAGGATATACTAAATCATTGTTTTAATCACTTGTGAAATCATTTTAGAAATAGTTGTCCAACATAGATGCTGAAAATGAAACACAATTTCAAGTCATGTTAAGAAAGGACTTGGTAAGAGAGGCATGGCCACAGTTGTCAACTGGATCATCTAGTAAAATTGACTGCTCTAATCCAACCCAGTAAAAAGACTGAAATGTATATCATTTAGGAGCATAATTATTTCTCTGAACTTCTTCCTGCTGAATGTCATACAATGAAACATTTAATATAATGTTAATAATTTTCACTGTTATTTCCATTTTATTATAAGCTCCTTGAGTACAAACACCATATATCATATATCCCCATTCTCCATAAAACTGAAGAAGAACCAGTCATGTAAAAGTCACTTATTAAATACTGAGCATAGAAAATAAATTTCTTATATGGAGAGGCAGTCATGCACCCAGTTAAGCCACACATTACTATGCATGAGGACCCAAGTTCCAGCATCCACTCCCAACCTGAAGGGGGGGAAGCTTCATAAGCAGTGAAGCTGATCTGCAGGTGCCTCTCTTCCACTCTCCCTCTCTGCCTTCCCTTCCCCTCTAAATTTCTGTATTTCCTACAAAAAGAGAGAGAGAGAGGAAGGAAGGAGGGAAGGAAAAAAGGAAGGAAGGGAAGAAGGGAGACAGAAAGAAAGAAAGAAAGAAAGAAAGAAAGAAAGAAAAGAAAGAAAGAAAGGAAGGAAGAAAGGAAGAAAGAAAGAAAGAAAGAAAGAAAGAAAGAGGAAGAAAAGAAAGAATGAAAGAGAGAGAGAGAAAAAATGAAAAAGGGAAAACAGTTGTCAGGAGTGTTGGATTCATTGTGCAGGCAGCGAGCCCCAGCAATAATCCTGGTGGCAATTAAAAAAAAAAAGAAATGAAACATGTTAAGACTCAGGATAATGCAGTTTTCATATTCATCATTTTGAAGATCATTGAAATGTGAGATCACATGTTAATCAAAGAACCTATACTGCCATTTAATTCTATTCTATGTTATCTCTATATAACCTTGTTTTCTTAGATCTTTTTTTTTTAGCAGAACACAAAAGAAATCCCAATTGATTCATTGCTGCATCATATTACTAAAGATTTTAGTGCAGAGGAATTTCACATTACAGGTGGTAAAAATGGCTAAGACATCTGTTAAAATGTAAGGGGATGTTATTCATCAATTAGAAGTAATTGGGAGAAAACAACTATTTAAACTAGGAAAACTTATTCAGAATTTTATGAGAATTCAGACATATAATTTATTTCCTTACCTTACCTCCCTTTTGCCTGAAACTCAACACATGCGCAATTACCTGGCTCCCAGGTCACTTTCTTCATTATTCTTACTTGAGATGTGTGTGTGTGTGTGTGTGTGTGTGTGTGTGTGTGTGAGAGAGAGAGAGAGAGAGAGAGAGAGAGAGAGAGAGAGAGGAGAGAGTTGTGCCACACCACTGGAGCTTTCCCCAGTGTCATTATTCTTACTTGAGATGTGAGAGAGTGAGAGAGAGAGAGAGAGAGAGAGAGAGAGAGAGAGAGAGAGGAGAAAGTTGTGCCACACACTGGAACTTTCCCCAGTGCCACGGAACTGCCATGTGGTACCACAGTTCAATTCCAGGCCCTGTATCATATCCTACTAGGTGAGCTATGTCCCTGCCTTTAAGTTATTCTCTTTAAAAATATCCACTGGGGGTACTAGTTTTAGCTTTCTCTTAGCCGAGGTCCTACTGTGGGAGATAATATGTCTATTGGAATATGTAGAAAATATGGAAGCAATACTTACCACCTGGAAGGTTTTTCCTTCAGTGCCTCCTTAGCTCTTTTTTTTGCCTCAAGAACTTTTCAGTATACATTTTTTAAAAATAGATAGCTGTGGCCTGGTCTTTCTCCTCCTAAACCCCCAAATTCATTATTTTTTTCCTTTTTCAATTCATGATTTTCTTTGAATTTCTTTATTGGGGAATTAATGCTTTACATTCAACAGTAAATACAATAGTTTGTACATGCATAACATTTACCAGTTTTCCATATAACAATACAACCCCCAATAGGTCCTCTGTCATCCTTTTTGGACCTGTATTCTCCCACACACCCATCCCAGAGTATTTTACTTTGGTGCAACATGCCAATTCCAGTTCAGATTTTCTACTTGTGTTTTCTCTTCTGATCTTGTTTTTCAACTTCTGCCTGAGAGTGAGATCATCCCATATTCATCCTCTGTTTCTGACTTATTTCACTTAACATGAATTTTTCAAGGTCCATCCAAGATCAGCTGAAAACAGTGAAGTCACCATTTTTTTATAGCTGAGTAATATTCTATGGTGTATATATACCAACACATGCTCAGCCACTCATCTGTTGTTGGACACCTGGGTTGCTTCCACGTTTTGTCTATTACAAATTTTTCTGCCAAGAACATATGTGTGCACAGACCTTTTTGGATTGGGTGTGTTGGGTTCTTTAGGATATATCCCCAGGAGAGGAATTGCAGGATCATAGGGTAGGTCCATTTCTAGCCTTCTCAGAGTTCTCTAGACTGCTCTACACAGAGGTTGGACAAATTTACATTCCCACCAGCATTGCAGGAGGGTTCCTTTGACCCCACACCCTCTCCAGCTTTTGCTGCTATGACCTTTTCTGATGTATGGCATTCTTACAGGTCTAAAGTGGTATCTCATTGTTGTCTTTATTTGCATTACTCTGGCAATCAAAGACTTGAGCATTTTTTCATCTATTTCTTGGCATTTTGGAACTCTTCTGCGATGAATATTCTGTCCATGTCTCCTCTCCATTTTTGGATGGGCTTATTTGCTTTTTTGTGGTTGAGATTGGAAGTTCTTTATATACTTTAGTTACTAGCCTCTTGTCTGATGTATAGCATGTAAAGATCTTCTCCCATTCTGTGAGGGGTCTCTTGGTTTGGGTATTGGTTTCTTTTGCTGTGCAGAAGCTTTTTAACTTGATGTAGTCCCATAGGTTTATGCTTGTCTTAGTCTTCTTTGTAATTGGATTCGTTTCATTGAAGATGTCTTTAAAATTTACAGGGAAAAGAGTTCTGTCAATATTTTCCTCTAAGTATATGATTGTTTCTGGTCTAGTATCCAAGTCTTTGATCCACTTGGAATTTACTTTTGTGTTAGGTGAAATATAGTGATTCAGTTTCATTCTTCTGCATGTTTCAACCCATTTGATCCAACACCATTTGCTGAAGAGACTCTGCTTTCCCTATTTAATAGTCTGGAGAACTTCGTCAAAGATTACATGTCCATAGGTGTGGGGGCTTATTTCTGGGCTTTCAATTCTATTCCACTGGTCAGTGTGTCTATTCATGTTCCAGTACCAAGCAGTTTTTATGACAATGGCCCTATAATACAATTTGAGATCTGGGAGTGTGTGATGCCTCCAGTTGTGTTCTTTTTTTCTCAAGATAGTTTTGGCAATTCTAGGTCTTTTCTGGTTCCAGATAAACATTTGTAGCATTTGTTCTATTATCCTAAAATATGTGCTTGGGATCTTGATGGGGATAGCATTAAATCTGTATATGGCTCTGGGTAGTATATTCATTTTGATAATGTTAATTCTTCCAACACATGAATATGGAATATCTTTCCACTTCTTTGTGTCTTTTTCAATTTCCTTGAGTAGTGACTCATAATTTTCAGTGTACAAGTCTTTCGCTTCTTTGGTTAGGTTTACTCCTAGATATTTTATTGTTTTTGTTGCTACGGTAAAAGGAATTGATTTCTGGATTTCATTTTCTTCTAACTTAGTGTTGGCATAGAGGAATGCCACTGACTTTTGAATGTTAATTTTGTAGACTGACACCTTACTGTACTGCCTGATTTCCAAAATCTTCTTACTAGATTCCTTAGGTTTTTCTATGTATACTATCATGTCACCTACATATACAGAGAGTTTGACTTCTTCTCTTCCCATATGTATCCCTTTAATTCCTTGCTCTTGCTTGATTGCTATGGCAAAAAATTCCAACACTATGTTGTATAATAATGGTGATAGTAGGCAGCCCTGTCTATTACTCGATCTGAGGGGAAATGCTTCCAATTTTTCACCATTGAGTGTGATGTTGGTTGAAGGTTTGCTATATATAGACTCCACTATCTTCAGGAATTTTCCAGCTATTCCAATTTTTGTAGTGTATTGATCATAAACAGATGTTATGTCAGAGGCTTAGGTTATGTTATTGTCAGAGGCTTTCTCTGCATCTATTGATATGACCATGTGGTTTTTGGTCTTGCTTTTATTGATGTGGTGGATAATGTTGATTGATTTCCATATATTAAACCAACCTTGCATCCCTGAGATAAAACCCCCTTGGTCATGATGAACAATGTTTTGAATAAGCTGCTGTATACAGTTGGCTGGAATTTTGTTCAATATTTTAGCATCTGTGTTCATCAGAGATACTGGTCTGTAGTTTTCTTTTTTGGTTGTGTCCCTGTCTGCTTTTGGTATTAAAGTGATGTTGGCTTCATAGAAGCTGGAAGGGAGTATTCCAGTGTCTTCAATCTTCTGGAAGACTTTTATAAGTAGAGGTATTAACTCTTCCTTGAAGGTTTTGTAGAATTCATTTGTAAAACCATCTGGTCCAGGACTTTTATTCTTGGGAAGGTTTTTGATAACTGTTTCAATTTCATTAGCTGTGATGGGCCTCTTCATGTTATCTAGTTCCTCTTTACTTAATTTAGGAAGTTTGTAGGTATCTAGGAAATCGTCCATTTCTTCCAGGTTCTCTAACTTGGTGGCATATAGTTGTTCATAGAAGCCTCACATGATATGTTGAATTTCTTTTTTTATTATCCATTTATTTATTTTAAAAATGAGGCATTAATAAAACTGTAGGATAGGAGAGATACAAATCCACACAATTGGGAGTCTGGCTGTAGCGCAGCGGGTTAAGCACAGGTGGCGCAAAGCACAAGGACCGGCATAAGGATCCCGGTTCGAACCCCGGCTCCCCACCTGCAGGGGAGTTGCTTCACAGGCGGTGAAGCAGGTCTGCAGGTGTCTATCTTTCTCTCCTCCTCTCTGTCTTCCCCTCCTCTCTCCATTTCTCTCTGTCCTATCCAACAACGACAACAACAATAATAACTACAACAATAAAACAACAAGGGCAACAAAAGGGAATGAATAAATAAAATAAATATTTAAAGAATAAAAAACAAAAAACAACAAATCCACACAATTCCCACCACCAGATCTCTATATCCCCTGATAGCTTTCCCATTATTTATCCCTCTAGGAGTATGGAAACAAGGTCATTGTGGGTTGCAGAAGGTGGAAGGTCTGGCTTCTGTAATTGCTTCCCCACTGAACATGGGTGTTGACTGGTAAGTCCATACTCCCAGCCTGCCTCTCTCTTTCCCTAGTAGGCTGGGTCTCTGGGGATGCTGAGCTCCAGGACACACTGGTGGGGTCATCTTTCCCGGGAAGTCCGGTCGGCATCCTGCTGGAACCTGGAAACTGGTGCTGAAAAAAGAGTTAACATACAAAGCCAAATTGTTAAACAATCATGGACCTAAAGGCTGGAATAGTGCAGATGAAGTATTGGGGGCTACTCACTGCAGACTACTTGATATGTTGAATTTCTGAGGTGTCTGTTGTGATATCTCCTCTTTCATTTATGATCCGATTTATTTGGGACTTCTCCCTTTTTGTTTTGTGAGTCTGGTTTGTCGATTTTGTTTACTCTTTCGAAGAACCAACATTTACTCTCATTGATCTTTTATATGGTTTTCTTATTTTCAATGTTATTTATTTCTGTCATAACTTTAGTGATTTATGTCCTTGTTGCTTTAGGGTTCCTTTGTTCTTCTTCTTCTAGGTCTTTAAGGTATGCAATCAGGCTGTTTATTTGTGCTTTTTCTTGTTTCCTAATGTGTGCTTGTATGGCTAGGACCTTCCCTCTCAGTACTGCCTTAGCTGTGTCCCAAATATTTTGATAGCTTGTGTCTTCATTTTCATTGAACTCTTAAAACATTTTGATTTCTTCCTTTATTTCCTCTTTGACCCAGTAGTTGTTAAGTAGTGTACTGTTGAGCTTCCACATTTTGGGAGAATTACTAATCTTTCGTTGATTGTTAAGTATTAGTTTCATTTTACTGTGGTCTGAGAAGATGCTTGGGATGATGTCAATGCTCTTGAATTTGCTGATGCTGTCTTTGTGGCCTAACGTATGGTCTATCCTTGAGAACAACGCATGCGGACTTGAGTAGAACGTGTATTCCAGTTTCTTGGGATGGATGACTCTGAAAATGTCCAATAGTTCTAGTTTATCTATCTCCTCACTTATCTCCCTCATGTCTATATTGATTTTCTGCCTGGATGATCTGTCAAGTCCCTTACTATGACTGTGTTGCTGTTAATATATTGCTGTAGCTCCTTCAGTAGATGTTTGTTGTATTTAGATGGCTTCTCATTGGGTGCATAGATGCTAATAATTGTTAAGTGCCCTTGATTGACTGATCCACTGAGCATTAAGTAGTGTCCATCCCTATCTTTTTTAATTTTATTTATTTATTTATTTATTTATTTATTTTTGCCTTCAGGTTTATTGCTGGGGCTCAGTGCTTGCACTATGAATCCACTGCTCCTGGAGGCCATTGTTTCCCTTTTGTTGCCCTTGTTGTTTGTTGTTGTTGTGATTATTATTCTTGTTGCTATTGATGTCATTGTTGGATAAGACAGAGAGAAATGGAGAGAGAAGGGGAAGACAGAGAGGGGAAGAGAAAGATAGACACCTTCAGACCTGCTTCACCACTTGTGAAGTGACCCCCTTGCAGGCAGGGAACTGGGGGCTCAAACTGGGATCCCTATGCTGGTCCTTGTGCTTTGTGCCATGTGCTCTTAACTTGCTGTGCTACCACCCACCCCTAAAATTTATTTATATTAAAGTCTATAGTGTCAGATATGAGAATAGCTCTTCCTGCCCTTTTTTGTGGGCCATTGGCTTGTATGATAGTTTTCCATCCTTTCACTTTGAGTCTGTGTTGTCTTGTTGAGTTATGTGACTTTCCTGTAGACAGGATATTGTTGGGTTGTGTTTTCTGATCCATCTTCCTACTCTGCGCCTTTTAATAGGTGAATTCAGGCCATTCACATTTATTGATATCAAAGATTGAAGATATTTTAATGCCATTCTTGTATATTTTTATAGTGTTCATATATGGCATATTTATGGTGATCTGGCTGTTTATAGGAGACCTTTCAGAACTTCTTTCATGGAAGGCTTGTTGATAGTTGATTCTTTCAACTGTTGTCTGTCTGAGAAGGTTTTTATGCCTCCATCTAGTCTGAATGACAGTCTAACAGGATACAGTAGTCTTGGTTGAAAGCCTTTCTCATTGAGCACTTGATAGATATCTTGCCATTCTCTTCTGGCCTGTAGTGTTTGTGTGGAGAAGTCTGCAGCTAATCTTATGGGTTTTCTTCTGTAGGTGACTGTTTTTCTCTTGAAGCCTTCAGGATTCTTTCTTTATCCTTATTCCTTTCCATTCTAAATATGATGTGTCTTGGTGTCTTTAAGTCTGGGTTAATTCTCTTTGGGACCCTCTCGGCTTCTTGAACCTTTATGTTGTCTAGACTAGAGAAGTTCTTTTGGAGAGAAGAAACAACCTGTAACCCTAGCTAAAAGGAAATTGGATGGCCAAATTCCCAAAGCTCATCCTTCAGCAAACCTCTCATCTTCTGCCATGTGTAGTGCAGAACTCAACAGTCACAGCCCCCAAAGTGTGAACTTGGCATTTCCTGAATGTCAAGAGTGACAAAAGTATCTATTGTTTGTTAATGACTGTGTGGGATGAAGACATATTTTGCCTCTGTCCGGCAATGCACAGGGGATCAGAGAGAGAGAATGAAGCAGTTGCAAAAATTTTATAAAATTTAGTGAAATGAACAAGTCAAGAAATACTAAGAAAAGGGTAAGATGGACAGTTAAAAAGGAGTCATCTGTCTCACAAGTATCAGAAAGGAAAGAACTAACTAACTGCCTGCCAGCCAGACAGGAGTGCCTTGGTTATATATGTTTCAGTGAAAATTGGGTCTGTGGGAAATTAGATGAAGGAGTGTGTCAGTACACAACCTGGCATCAGGGGCAGGTCTATTCAATTGCCTCCATTTAATGGCTTGGAGAGAAAGCCTTTTCTTTTGATATGCAGAATGGCTAAGAAGCTGAATGTTACATTTTTGCCTTGCAAATGTCTTAAGCCTAGGAGTTTTCACAGGCTGTTGCTATCTTGTCAGCCCATCATAAGCCTTATTTACAAATTATTTTATGACACGTAGGGAAAAATACCTAAGGATGAAGGCTAGACTGGTGGTTAAAGATTAAGAATTTTCTATTGATGCCACACTCCCTGCAAATCTGGATAGAAAAAAGGGACCGAAGGTCAAATCAATCACCAGTGGCCAGTGAGTTAAGAGTCATTCCTGTGTAATTAAATCTCCATAAAAACTCAAGAGAACAGGGTTTGGGTGGAGGGGAGGGCTAGAGGGGAAGCATAGTTGGGTGAACACTTGGAGATTGGGGGAGAATGGGAACTCCTGAGGAAGACATGGAAGCTCCAAGTTTTTCCCCATAGCTTACCTTATGCATCTCTTCCAATTAACTGTTTCTGAATAAAATTCTTTGCAATAAATCCATGACATAGTGAATTAGTAGGCTTCCTAAGTTCTATTATAAGAAATAAAGGTTGTTTTATTTTCAAAGAAAAATATATATATATAATCAAAATAGGACATGTTAAAGAATCTCACACAACTTTGTGAATAGGATCACATAGGCTAAACCAAACCCCTGTCATAGAAAAGAGTCCTCATCCCCCCTCTTCTCTTAGTCAATTATGTTAAGACTGTGAATCTGTGTCTCCAATTCATGGAGAACAGAGCAGTTTCAAATTTTGCGATAGGAAATAAATATAGCCTCTGGCCAGAGCGTGCCTACACGATGGACACAGGTTGGGTCGGCGCCTGATTATGTAGCATCAAATAAATTGTTTCACTTCCTGCCTTTCTCATGTCTCTCAAGTCTGTACTTGGGGGTTTTGGTTAAAATTTTATTTCTAATATGATGAGTCATTCTAGAACATTAATCAATCAGAAGAGAGGGTTGTGGAGACCTCTGATTTACAGCCTGTCAGTAAGAGGCACAAGTGGCATCCTGGGCTTCCAAGTAGTGTCTGGAGTAGAAGGAGGTTGGTCTGATGAAACTAAGTCCTGTAGAATTTTATGTAGTACTTAATGCCAGAAAGTAGCTGAATTGAGATGAATTCTGGGTCATCCTGCTGGAGTCTGATAATTGCTTGCTAGTGTTGGGTAGGAATTGGGGGTCAGGAACCTTTGCAGCACCAAAGTGGCATTGATACTTATGGGCAATTGTAATTTTAGTAAAGCTGAGTCCTGTAAGCATCTATTTCAGCAGAGCATAGAGAGTTCTATGCTTTTGGTTGTAGTGCTTTTGTCAGTAGGCTAGTTCTAAAGCCTGGAGTCCAGTTTCTGGAAACTTATCCTCAGGCCTGAATATTTATCCTTCCCAACAATTTTGTGAGCTACACAAAACCCTTGTTTGTATAAAGCACTTACCTGCTCAATCATCCACAGTCAGTTTCTAATGCTTGTAACTATAGACCTTGAAATGTTCAGTTCTTCTCTTTTCCAATCTAGCCTTATTTTTTAATCTCTTAACTTTATCTAAAATAGACGCTTAATAGAGTTGGGGTATGTGAGAGCCAGAATATGGGGCATCCTAGAAAACTCTAATTTCTATCTGTAGGAAAAAAATGCTGAATATATACACATTTGCATTTGAAAAAGCACACAGTAGATTGAAATTGAGACTTTGAGAAACCTGGATGAGATTTCGTTTTTGAAATGCCTTCGCTTTATAAATAATTAAGCACTGCAGTAAAAATCATTTTTATACATCCTAGTTCTTTCACTTCTGAAATATGCTACAGAAAACTTTGTTGGAGAAATACAAACTTACAAGAACCTGATTATTCAAATTCTATCTTTGCAACCAGCATACCATGTAACCTTGAGCAAGACCTTTTATTTCTCTCTTAAGTCTTCTTTTTCAGGTCCAGACATAATGGACCAACAGTATATGGTGCCTGATTTTCTGTTGAGTTCTAAAATACTATTGTGACACATATATTTAAATGATGGGATAATTGTTTAGAATTTTAGATCTTGAGAGACCAGCAGATTTGCAAATCATTCCAGATACAGAACTCTTGATCCACTGAGAATAGTTTTACTGTCAGTCATTCATGCCCTGATATTTTTATAATCAGCAAGTCATTCTATCTATGTTAATTATAAGAGTACCATTTTGTCTTTAAATATTACAGCCATTGCCTTGGTACTAATTAGTGGTCATCTATTATTCACAGAAAAGTGAAAGCGTGACAAGGCAGATTTTTAAAAATATCTAGCTGTTGGATTTCTAATAAGCTGGTATAGGAAGTTTACATTTTAGCATTACTATTCTTTTCCCCTGAACACATGGCAAAGATAAACTATAAACAGAGAAAACAAAAATAACATTGCAGCATTTGAATGAGTGAAATGTGCTATTTCCATGGAGGAGAACAACAAACAAAAGCAGAATGCCACAGAATAAGGTAAGTTAAACCCATGAGCCAGCTGGTCTCTGGGTCCAGGATTAAGTGACAGCTATATGACTGAGTCTGCTTGAGACAAGGGTCTGAATTAGGATCATTGTCTTGTCAGAGGCGGCATGAAGTCTGATTTAAGAGATGGGTATATACTTTGGGATGTGAGAGAACATAGATCCACTGTTGAATACAGGAAAAAAAAAAAAAAAGCAGCCACATTGCTTTAGCCTAATAACAAAGGAGACCTGAGATAGCTATAACTTCTTCTTCTAGCGTTTGCCCTTCTTCCGTAGCCAGTCAACAGCATCAGGTTGAGCCTGATGTAAAGTTTCGAGACCTCCTTTGAATCTGGAGAGGTGGCAGTCATTGACTGTGTGGGTCATAGTCTGTCTAGCTATAACAATCACCAGAGTCAAGATCCCTAAACTGGGGTTTGTACAACATCAGGTTCTGAAATGAATTCCATGGTTTTGGAGGAGAGACAAGCAAAGAGACAACCACAAAATGAATGGATTTAGAGAAATGGACACAGGGAAGGAAGAGAGGAAAAACCAGACCCAAAACAAAGGCTCATTGTCTAAAAGCATGTTGCCGAGGTCAGAAATGACAGGAAGTATCCAGAGGAACACAGATACAGCTGCACCATACCAGAATAATTGTGTGGAATGAAGCTGAAAAGTTGACATTCCACACCTGATGTCTCTGGACATAGTCCAAAGTGAAGCATGCTGAGGTGGTACTTGTTGCATTGAATAGGTTGGGTTCAGCAGATGCAGTATCAGTTGGTATGACTTGAGAGAAGCATGCAGGAAAGTGAGCCCCACCCTAGAGGTTCCAGGACTGTTGGTCATTATGCCAGGTCCCCTGCATTGCTTAACAGCTGTGGTCTATTTACATAATCATTGTCTTGCCTGAGACCTGCCCTGCCTGCAGGGTATTGGTTTAATCCCCACTGGTTAGATGGAAGCTTGCTACTTTTGTGCTCTTTTCTTCTCTCCACCCCCTCTCCTACCCATTTCCTTTTCCGACCTGCCACTTCCATTTCAGAAGATATAAAGGTGCTTTCTCTGATCAATAAAGGCATTGCATTGCGTTCCCGCTCAGCCACAAGTTCCAGAGTCTCCCTCTCCAGCAACGCTAGCCCAGCACAAGACTGGAAGATGTATGGGCTTTATAGAGAAAGTAACCCTCTTATCCTATGGTCTTGTCAATATTTTTATTTTATAAATAAATTTGAAAAAAAAAGAGTTGAAGGTGGGGCATGGATATTTATAAGCTAGACCTGTGGGTATGGTGCTGTCTCTCTCTCTCTCTCTCTCTCTTTCTCTCTCTCTCTCTCTGCCTAGGTTGGCCTGCCATTATGTGAGTAAGGGCTCTCAGGATTTCTCTCTTTCTTTCTCTTGGCCCACATGCACTCCAACATATGGGTGTTCTCAATTTTCCTGAATAAAGTTTTTAAATTCCTGGAAACCATGCTTTCTCCTTAGTTCTTTGTTGGGATTATGTGTGATGAACCTTCAAACATATGGGGAATGATCTCAGCCCAAATTTCCTGCAATACAATGTCAATTCAAAATAAACTTGTAAATAAAAATCCCAAGATCCTTGAAATCTAACCCTGAAAAATTACAGTCTGTATAATATGAAACCAGAATATGAATTCACTCAAGAAAAAATAATTTTAATGAAGAAATATAACAATGAGGCTGGGTAGACAGCATCATGGTCATGCAAAAGACTTTCATTCCTGAGGCTCCAAACTTCCAGGTTCAATACCCATAACCACTATAAGCCAAAGCTGAGTAGTTCTGGTGTTTATCTCTGATTTTTCTATCTGTATCTCTCTCATTAAAGTAAAATAAAATATTTTTTAAAAAACATAACAATGATTGAAACAAAGAAACTCAAAGACATAAATATAAAATAGAAAACTATCATATAGAAAATAGCCAGGCATACATGAAGCAAGAATAGATGAGTATTTAAAATAACCAAATAGAACTCTTATAAGTGAAAAGGTAGCTTTTGAAGTTTTGAAAATTCTTACTAGATGGAAGAAACTCAGCAGAGAAATGAAGTTCTGGTCACTATGAAGATCATACTGAGGAACTCACCCCAAATTTAACATAAAGTGACAAAGAGGTCAAGTATCCAAAAGAATAGTTTCATGCACAGAACATGAGTGTCACAGAAGGAGAATGGAAAGAGTGACAGAGAGGTAACATATGGTCTTTAGAAATAATGACTGGCAATTCTTCAGAGAAAAATATATAAATCATGAGACTGGAAATCCAGTCTTGCTAACAAAACAAAATAATAACAACAAAAGGATTAATAAACAATAAACCCCTATTTAGGAATTTTAATGAAATAGGGAAAAAGAAAATCTTAGATGTACTGAATGAACAAATTCTTAACTTAGAAGATAATATTTACCTAACCCATGATTGAAGTAGTAGAGAAAAATTAAAAGGTTTTAGATACATAGAACTGAGAACTCCGCTGAGAAATAATTGCTTTGTCAACATGCTTTTTTCTGGCCCTTCCTCTGTAGTTCTCCACATCCAGACTATACTGTCTCACTGAAGCTCTTGTTTGTGCCATGCTAGGGACCCTGATCATGCCTGATTAACATTTTCTTCCAGCCTCTCCCTACTCTTCCCTTGCTTATTCCCACAGCATGGCATCAAGTAACAATGTTCTCTTGTATCTCAACACCATCTAAGCAAGCCATCTTTGCCACTGTGGCCTAGAGTTTCTCTATCCCTAAAGCATGCAAGCTGGGCAATCTAGAATTGGGAGCATAGAGAAATAATACCTTGCTATCCTTCATGTATCATGTTTGTGTAAGAAACAGAGTTAATGTAGGGACTATTAGTGCTAGAGAGAAATGAAGTGCTCTGGGCAAAGAGTTGTGATAGGAGGAAACAGAATTTAGCTGTAAGTCATGACCTTAAATGGCTTTTTTTTTTTTTTTTTAAATAGGGTACTACTCAGCTCTGGTTTATGGTGGTATAGGGAATTGAACCTGGGACATTAGAGCCTCAGGCATGAGTGTCTCTTTGCATAACCATTATGTTATCCCCTCCCAAAATGGCTTTCTCTTTATAGCCATGGTGTGTGTGTGGGGGAGGTGCATTTAGAGTGAGACTGATTTTTTATATATGTCTTAACTCAGAAGAAACTTTAGTTTCCTGACAATTTGGCATAATGGAATTTCTCATCCAAATGACATTCTCATTTGTGCTGTGAAATTGCCCCGAGTCAGAATCATCATACATAGAAATGTATTGACCTAAGGTGGATCTCTTTGGTGCACATTCTTATTGGCTTCAACTGTCCATCTTCACTTAAATAGCTTGGTCTGTATTCTGTTTGCAGGAGCACCGTGACTTAGCATGTGTGTCTCCTTTTCAGTCTTCATGCTGCTTTGAGGATGGAATTTGCCTAGAGAGGTTTTTGTAGTAATAAAGACTGTCATATTTCAAGCCTGGTGGTCCCTTGACCAATTTAACAGGCAATTAGCACCACCTAGAAACTTTTATTACAGGGTTTCAGAGGAAAAAAAGTAAGGCCATTTCTGATGACTTTGGCACAATTCAACTAATTTTTCCAAAATATTGCATACATAGAGAATAGAAAACTTCCAAATATACTAGAGTGACAGATATTTGAGAAAGATTTGTTAAGAAGTATAGAATTTGTCTTATGTGAAGTAATTTGAAAGTTCTTACATAAAAACAATACAGGAGGACAGACAACCCCACCCATGTGTTCTGGAGCCTGGCTTTCCTAGAGCCCGTCCCCACTAGAGAAAGAGAACGACAGGCTGGGAATATGGATCGACCTGTCAATACCCATGTTCAGCGGGGAAGCAATTACAGAAGCCAGACCTTCCACCTTCTGCATCCCACAGTGACCTTGGGTCCATACTCCCAGAGAGTTAAAGAATAGGAAAGCTGTCAGGGGAAGGGATGGGATACAGAGTTCTGGTGGTAGGAATTGTGTGAAGTTGTAGCCCTCTTATCCTATGGTTTAGTCAATGTTTCCTTTTTATAAATAAAAAATTAAATAAAAAAATTTAAAAAAAGACAGGAAAATATGCTTGATGTTAGTGACTAAGATGGCTACATCAACCTTAATTCACCAGCTTGTGATTAGTAAACTCTTCATTTCCATCTTGAAACATTAGACTTGTTTTTTACAATTCTAGTTTAACCAATAAAAAAGCAAAAACATGGGCACCCCATAGGACCTTGCTCTCAACTTGGATCAACAATGGTAGAGAATATTCCATTCTCCAAAGGAAGGATGGACAACATACTCTATGCTACACCTGAGGAAGATAGGTCTATATTGAGGCAGCTTGGGATGTTCCTACTCATGACCACAGAATATGAGTTCAGATCTAGAGGGATGCAGAGGTCACATAGGATCCTAAGCTGAATATGGGCCCCAGACCAAATCAAATCAATGGGACTTACAGTCAACAATATTTATACCCCTTTCCCATATTAGGGAGCTACTCTCTTCCCTGATCCGGCTTTCTGGTCCTTTTTCCAACCATGACATCATCTCCCCAGACAGTAATTTGGATCTATTGGCATATCAGATTTCAGGCTCAGGGGAAAAAAAGAAAGAAAAAAAAAAAAACTAGTATAGCCACAGGCCCTTTGGAATATAACTAAAATATGCCTACTAGCTATCTACAAAATGGAGGACCCCCAACTCTTCATCTGCACTATTCCAGCCTGTAGGTCCATGGTTGGTCAACAATTTGTTTGATTTTGTATGTTAACTCTTTTCAGCCACCTGGTTCCAGATGCTAGCATGATGCCAACCAGACTTCCCTGGACAGACAACCCCACCACTATGTCCTGGAACTCCGCTTTCCCAGAGCTCCACCCTACTAGGAAAAGAGAGAGGCAGGCTGGGAGTATGGATCGACCTGTCAACACCCATGTTCGGTGGGGAAGCAATTACAGAAGCCATACCTTCAACCTTCTGCATCTCACAATGACCATGGGTCCATACTTCTAGAGGGTTAAAGAATAGGAAAACTATCAGGGGAGGGGATGGGATACGGAGATCTGGTGGTGGGAATTGTGTGGAGTTGTACCCCTCTTATCCTATGGTTTTGTCAGTGTTTCCTTTTTATAAATAAAAAAAAATTTAAATTAAAAAAAAGCAAAAACAAATCCTGAACTGACTTATATCCCAAGTTTTGATGCAGTTAAAATTAATTTTGATGAAGGGCTAGGAGATAGGGTAATGGGTATGCAAAGAACCTTTGTGTCTGAGATTCCAAATCCCAGGAATAATTCCCAGCACTACAATACAGAGTAGAACAGTGCTCTGGTGGTAGTAATAATAATAATTTGAGAACTATTCTCCTAGAACTTTTGATTTTATTTGGTTGATTTGGTTTGGTTTTTGCTTTGTTTCTCTAACTGTTCTTGGGCTTTCTTATTGTCAGTTTATGGTTAATTTATCAAATCTGTAATGCAGATTTTAATTAATCCCATAGTTGAGTCAAGTTGAATTCTGCAAGACTTAATTGGAATTCTGGAAAAACTTGATGGGTATCTTACACAGTTCAATTCTATTTAATACGAGTGGGAGTGGGGTAGGGAGAAGGGCATCTTTGGCTCATGAAAGTGCCGACCTTACATTAACATTCTCTTTTAAATCCCAGCAGGCAGAAAATGAAGTCATTTTGGACCAAAGCCTAAGAACACAATGACTTCAGAACACAAAATCTTCACTTAGGGAGGAGTTTATAATAGTCATCCTAACAAGAAAGTAGAATGTAAACACCCCCCTGACATAAGTCAGTAAAACTGCTTATGTTTAAATAGTTCCTCTTAACTTCCACTCCCACCCACCCCCAAAAGTTGGGGGAATGGAAACATAGAGTTTTCTCCTGTGTGCTTATTTCATTTCATTTATTTTACTTCATTGGTGTTTTTGGTACCATAGTATCTAAATGCACAACCGTAGATTATAATAGTTCTTTTAATTTCATGGCTATTAATAAGAAGAGAGAAAATTCAGTTTCATCCTAGTCAACCGAATTACTTATAAAGTAAACCTGGTAATTAAAATAAACTCTTTTTTTCTGAATACAAATAATAATGTTCTGAGTGTCTTCGGTTTCCAAGGTGCAAAAACTGAAAAATGAAGTTTATAGCTTTTTGCAACAGCAGTATATCTTAAGATGTCAAATTTTCTGGCTAGAAACAGGTAACTGAAGGAAACAAGCATAATGAAACTAAGAATTTCTGAGTCAAGCCTTAGTACTTTTAGCAGTCCTTACTTCTAGAAAATGATTATCAGTTTTTAATAAAGACCAATTCAAAGTCAGAAGCGTAGAACTTGATGTTGGTGGCAACTTTTATAATCCTGGTTTGTTTTTATATAAATCTCTATGGTTTAATTTATAAAAATCAGATCATATTGCAGACTCATTAATATTTTACATGAATTCAGACTAAATAGAGGCCACAGGAATAAAGAGAGACCTTCAGAAGGCTGGTGAAAGGAACACAGAAAAGAAACAGAAACTGTGGAGAGTCAGAGAGGTTTGCATCAGAAAGAATTCTAACCACACGCTAGCCCTGTCACACCTAAGTCAGAGCACCAAGTGAGGAGCACAGAGCAAGGATAAAAACACCCCCATGTTATTTCTCTCTCCATACACACACGCACACACACAACCTAAATTATATCATCTTCCATTATACATTGCAAACTCAACTGATTAGTGCTAGGAGATTAAGGGGGAAATGTCTGGGCAGTGTTTGGGGGTGTTACTCTGACTGCAGGGAGAAAGAACAGAACCAAGACCTGATAAGATAAATCTGGGCTTATTGCCAAGTTGTACCTTCTAGAAGGCTGACTGGGCTTCTCTTAGGGAAGATGAGCATGTAAACCACTAAGATGGCAGAGTCCTGTACCCTGACTCAATGGCAATACCAGAGGAAAAAGAAAAAATATCACTTTAAAGTTTACAAAGCACTTTCATCTTCCTTCTCTCAGTTCTAGTCTATGGACCCTCTACATTACCAGTTGTGTGTGAACTCTTAAGAGAAACGATGCCTAGAATAGTGTGCCATTCCCAAGTTGCCCAGGAAAGATGCAGTCAGGGGTTCCAAGCAAAAGCATGATAGGTGCAGGTTTTGAGGAAGCTGTGAGCACAAAGCAGTGTGCAGCTCCATGGATTTGCTGAGGGCTCACTCAGTAGGTCCAATTTTGTTCTATTCTCTTAAGACTATTAAAAGTTAGCATATCCTACTACTTGTGGAGATGAAATGTGCAGGCTAGTCTGACCCAGAAAGCCTTGGGAAAAACTCAATACTTATAAGTGTTCATTTCTTCCCTAGGTGGACACATGGCATCTCCATAGACTTAGAACACAATTCATCCATTTTATTTATAATCTAGAATGATTTCTGTCACAAATAGGTGATTTAATGACCAAGACTGAACCCTCCCACACTTTAGATTCATGTTGTGTGATTCTGTTCTGAGGAAGAAGACCGGCTCCGGTTGATAGAATAAGCTTCATGACGTTTTATGGGCAACATACACCTTCTGCTGCCAACTCTGGTCTTCATTATCACAGATCTGCCAGCTGCTGATGCAGATTTACTCCACTGATAAAGGTCATCTATTCCTGGAGAATCGTTTTAGCCAAAGTCCACAACTCCTCAGTTCGCTAGTGCGAGCTCTGGTCTCATCCCTATTAAGAAAGCCTTTGTCCTTCAAGGGTTCTAGATCTTGGATGCAGTAGCGCCAGCAACAAGAGCCTGAAGTTTTAGTTATTTTTAGCATTAATACCTGTGATATAACAGTAACAGCTTATTGATATAATGACTTGAGCAACCATCCCTTAGATCTGTATGACTATAAGATACCCTATAGCAATAAACATTGGGAAACTTTGTGAAAATAGATATAGAGACATGAGAATTATACAGTAATATTGGGATGGTAATGGTCTGGAAAGGGGATAGTCAAGAGAGAGCAATGGTCAGGGACCTTGTTTTTATTATAGATGAAGGAGAATTAGGGTTTGCCATGATTTATGTGTTTATTTACTTACCACCAGGGTTATCACTGAGGCTCAGTGCCTGTATACCATCATTCCTGGTGGCCATTTTTTCAACCTTTCTTTTTCTGATAGAGACAAGGAAAAATAGGAAGAGAAAAAGAGAGATCTGTAGCACTACTCCACTACTCATGAAGCTTTCCCCTTGCAGGTGGGGACTGAGAGCTTGAACCTGTGTTCTACCACGTGGTGACGTGTGTGCTGCTACTGATGCTACCTGGCACCCTGGAGTTTACTCTTTATTGGTGCATTCAAACCTTCAGAGTAAGGATTTAAAGTGTGTGTGTGGGGGGGGTGGAGGGTGGCACAACAGAAGGAACAAAAAGAACAAAAGAAAGGCATATGTCAGTCCTGACTGAATTGTTACATTGTTTATAGCCAGGACCTATAAAGTAAAAGGAACCCTAACTTGGGGGTAAGAGGCAGTTTAGCCTCTGTGGCTGGCGATAGGTTTGAGTTGGCTATCTTTGAAGTAGTAGAAATCTTTGATATGGATGCCTCAGCCATCAGGAAAAATCAGCTCTGGAAGTTTATGACACAACTCTATTCTTTTTTTTTTTTCACATTTTTTTTCTATTTTTTTTTATTGGGGAATTAATGTTTTACATTCAACAGTAAGTACAATGGTTTGTACATGCATAACATTCTCCAGTTTCCCATATAACAATACAACCCCCACTAGGTCCTCTGAATCTTTCTTGGACCTGTATTCTCCCCACCCACCCACCCCAAAGTCTTTTACTTTGGTGCGATACACAACTCTATTCTTAAGGGTACTGGGAGTCCTGAGCTTTAGGAGGGGTGGGCAAAGCATTCACAGAGGGCCCTCCTCTTGCCCTCTGTTCAGGCATAAATAAATCTACATTCAACCCCACATCTCTGAGAGTAATGGAAAGCTCCTGAGGTTTGTGGAAATGGATTAGGAGTTCCCTAGGCCTTTGGGAACAAGTTGCTTACTATATACTAATTAGCAACAACTGCTGGGAATGCTGTTAAGCCAGGTGAGAGATGAGTGGGGCTTCAGAAGCACCACCCCCCCCCCAGCCCACTAAACACGTAATAGGGCAGGACTTGCCTGGAACTTCTCTGTTCTTAGTGCCACCTGTATTATCAGTTGGCATTGGTAAAGACAAAACCCAGACTTAGACAGAAATAGCAAAGGAGAAAGAAATTTGGAGAATGAACAATTGAAGGGGACACATGTAGGAGAGGGAAAGAGGATTGAGAAAAAAGCAGTAGCTGCACGCCATCTGTGGCCCTCAGTGTCTGATGAACAGTCTGCATCTTACCTTTCCAGCAAACATCTCAACTAAGTTTTTTTTTCATAAGCAGAAGACTATCCATATTTGATCTCACATGGAGAGTAGGGGCTGAAGTGCTTTTGCCCAAGAACACACAGTGAAGCAGTTAGAAACATCCTCTGGCCTTTGGAGACTGTGCCTGTTGATTGAGTTGTAACCATTTTATGTTCTCTGAAACACTCATCCTTATTAAGTTCCCAGATATAATCTTCCATTACAGTTCTGGATGTATCTTTGATAAAAAATAATAAAATAAGTAAAACATGATATTATTGTTTCTCCAGAAATGTACTGAAGACTAAGAATAATGAAAATCTATTATAGATTCTGAGAGATGGAAGCAACTTTTGAGAGCACTGCACTCAGCTTCCTTATTTTCTAGATTATAAACCTGAGTGCATGCAGAGAAGTCTGTCTAGAGGTCTACCCCAATTCACATGGCTGTGCAAGGAATGCTGGAACAGCAACTTAGTTATCTTAATTTATAAAAAAAAAAAAAAAAGAAGAAGAAGAAGAAAGAAAGAAAGAAAAAGGAAAAGAAAAAAGAAAAGTCTACCCAAGACTCTTATGAGACATGGATTTTTTTTTTTTAAATACCCAATACAGAGTAATCGACATTCACAGAGAATTCCAAATGAATGAACAATAGCAAAGAACTCTCTGCAATCCAAAGCACTGATTGCTGATACTTCTTCAAGGGTGTTTCTGGCTTTCAATCTGCATGAAGAATATTGAATTTAGTAAAGAACATCGAAGTTTTCTGTGCAACATGTTAACAACAGCTGAAACCAATTAAAGGCTAATCAATTTTACCCTGTCTGATGCAAAGTGGAAAAAATGTTCCTGAGGTCTCTCCACCCTGAGATGTTCTTGGCAGTAGGTCTCAGTACTGTGGGCCCCCTCCAATCCCCCTTAGTCATCTACTCTCAGGAAGAGGAAACCTGGCCAGCTCCCTTCAAATCTGAGAGTAAAAGCCAATCCAGATTTTTCTCCTGAAATAAATATCTTGGGAAGAGAAAGGCTGAAGAAAGAAGAGACAGTGCACATATCCCAATCATGGGAATAAAAAGGACTGAAGTCTAACTATATCACTAACCCTTTGTGTTCACCTTGTGGACTTTGCCATGTGCTTCTATACCTTATCTCCAAATGACACTTTCCTCAAAGCCCCCTTTCTCTTATGGAAGACAATTAGTAGAGTAGATTATTATTACTTGTTTTGCCTCCAGGGTTATTGCTGGGGCTCGGTGCCTACACTACGAATCCACTGTTCCTGGAGGGTATCTTTTTTCCATTGTTGTTGTTGCTATTATTGTTGTTGCTGCTGCTGCTGTTGTTGGACAGGACAGAGAGAAATTGAGGGGAGAAATATAGACACCTGCAGACCTGCTTCACTGCTTGCGGAAGTGACCCTCCCCCCCACCCCCTGCAGGTGAGGAGTCAGGGGTTGGAACCAGGGTCATTGTGCAGGTCCTTGTGCTTCACACTATGTGCATTTAACCAGGTGCACTACCATCAGGCCCCCAGATGATTTTCATATCTAGAAAACTGGGGTTTGAATTTGGACTTTGCATTTGTTAGATATTATTTTAAGTGCTGGATGTGAGGGCGATCTAGCTGCGACATCTGTCACCCCATTGATTGCCAGGGTTGATTTTAAGTGCATTACTTAGCTTCCCTATACCTCCATTTACTTGTATGTCCAAATGGAGTAATGATGCCAAACTCTACGAGTTAAATGAGAATATCTGTAGAGTATCTGAAACCATGGTGGGTGATTAGCAAATGCTACTTGTACTCCTCATCGGGACTCCTAATTAACTCTTTAATAACTTATTCTGTCCTATATTCAAGTAGGTTCTGTTACTTTTATTCTTGTCGCAGTGTATAACTGTGTGTGTGTATCAAATGTGTCATTATCTGATTTGACTTGCTGTATCTATTCTGGAAGACAGATTGATGAGTGTATGTGTATTAGGAAAGCATAAATCAAAGTGCTCTGATCCACTGCATATGTGAAGAATAGAGGACACATTACTCTTGGTTTTGCCCAGGGCTTTGTGTTCAGGGCATCTGTCAACTTCTATCCCTGGGGCCTGACATTCCAAGAGCCCCTGGATGATACTCACTCACAGTTCATTGATTTGCAGCCGTAGTCTTTGTGTATATATTTGTGAATCTGTATGTAGTGTCAAATGCCTCTGTAAAAATGATGTTGGAAACTCAACTAAAACTGGAGTCTAGAAGACCTGTAGAGGGAGCGCTCACACACTACCACTGAATTTTCATTGATCCCCTAACAGGAAATCATCAATTACATCAAACATCATCTAGGTTCAGAGTTTCAGGCCCCATCAGGAGGAGAGATAGTCCTCCTGCCCAGCAATGGAAATCTGCTGCACAGCCAAGCCAATGAGAAGCTATTGTCACCTGAACTTGTACTTTCCTCTAGTGAACTTCCATTTCCTCTTGCTGATTACTTCTTTGTCCCACCCTTCTTTCTATAATAACTTACCAACTAGTGTAAATCCATGCTTGTCAAGTGAGTTGTTCCAGCATTCATGAATGATTTCATGAAGCCAGTTAAATCTTCAAATTAACTCAAATTTTGTTTTTTAGTTCTTGTTAGTATAAAAAAAATGTCTACATAGGTAGAAAGAGGTCTCTTAAAGTATATTATTGTTTTAATTTTTAAAAATACACCCACCTGGGAGTCAGGCGGTAGCGCAGCGGGTTAAGTATACGTGGTGCTAAGCGCAAGGAGTGGCGTAAGGATCCGGGTTCAAGCCCCCGGCTCCCCACCTGCAGGGGAGTCGCTTCACAGGCGGTAAAGCAGGTCTGCAGGTGTCTATCTTTCTCTCCCCCTCTCCATTTCCCCTCCTCTCTCAGTTTCTTTCTGTCCTATCCAACAGCAGCAAAAACAGTGATGATAACCACAACCGTGATAAAACAACAAGGATCAGTGGCTTCGTGGTGCAGGCACTGAGCCCCGGCAATAACCCTGGAGGCAAAAAAAAGGGGAAAAAAATACACTCACCCGTTGATTCATTAAATAGATGTACTACATTAATTAATTAAAGTCATAATACTAATTTGATGCTTTTATTCTTTTATGTTAATATGAAAGGTTAAAGAAAGAAGAGGAGAAATTATAGACCTGAGTGAAATCACCAAGAGACTTAAAAGAGATTTAAGACTTAAAAAAAGGCCCAGTCTCACACACACAGTAGGTCATCTGCCTTGCTATTTGTGCTGAACCCAGATGCTAACCCTGACACCACATGGGAACACCATGACACCCAGGGAAACCTCCCCCCCACCCCAGCACATCTGAAAACCATGACCATAAAATTAAAACAAACATAAGAAGATTGAAAGGAGTGGAGAAGAAAAGACATTGGGAATGGAGAAATGGCATCATGGTAAATTTATGAGTTTTCTTTTTGTTTCATGAATCTCAGATTTGGGATGAAAAAACATGCAATTTGAGAATGCCAACAGATGCAGACAAAAGACAGTGGATAAAGTGTTGGACTCTCAAACATGAGGTTCTGAACAATGCATGTGCCAGGGTGGAGTCTGGTTGTCTTTCTCTCTCTTCTCCTATCTCTCTCATTAATAAAGAATTGTTCACTATATATTATTATTAATAATAATAATGACTCTTTCAAAATAATAATAATAATAAGGGGGCTATGGAGCAGTAACGGTTGTGTTTCTCTCCTATCCCAGGTCAACTAGGAATACCAAAGGATCCCACCTGGGATGGCAACAAGACAGGACTAGAACAACTTCAGGAACCCACCAGATCACTGGTGAGTGCAAACACGTGTGGCTCATGGACAGAGAAGAGCCTAGGGAGAGATTAAGTGGCTGGTAACAGTCTGACAGTTTACCAGTTGAGACACTACCTAGAGTCTTGTTTCACCAACAAAAAAGACAGCTGAAGGGAGGAGAGGACTCCCGTAAGACTCACCAAATGCAGCTGTGAGTCTCCATTGACACTGCCTCAGAAGATCTATACATCAGTGGCCTATCAGTGGGGCTGTGAGAGTCTCTTTGCATAACCAGTAGATTATCTCTGCCCCACCCTGCTTTATCTCTTGGTCAGCAGTCAGTGATTAAGCTAAGAAGCCTACTTATAGTTTAAAAGCCCTAACTTTCCTACTTCCTGCCTGTGCCAGGGGAGGAAATTTCAATGCCCCATTCAGTCTCACCTTCTAATTGGTGTGGGCATCCAAGCAACTCTTTCTACTCTCCCCCCCCTCCCCTGCATCCCGATACCTTGTTTTTTAATATCACTATCCCCAGAAGCTGCTTTTCACCATCTATAAATACATCTAAGTCTTCTCCCATCTGAAAAAAAATTAAAAGGTTCAGAAATCTGACTCCCTCCTCATGCTGTCACTCATGAGTATCTTTACTTCCTCACTTTTTAGTTGCTCCTCCACCAAAGCACTCTGCCTTCTGTCACTGTCTCCCACTTAAATGCCTTGCAGTAAGGTCAGCAAATCCCAGATGATCAAATTCATCATGTACTTCTCTTACCTGACCTCTTGTTAGATTTCAAATTTAAAAAAAGAAAGAAAAGAAAGTGTCCAGTGGAGGAGAGCTAGCAGAATAAGCCAGAGAGGTATGCATGGAGGAATCCACATAAGGGACTTTTTGGTCAGGGGCAGGCATCAGTCAGTTCAAGGTCAATTTGGAGCCTGGCTTGGCCTTAGCAAAATAGCTCACTATGTCTCCTGCTGACTCCAAACCCAGGGATCTGAGATCTGGCTCCCTAAGAAGTTAGAAGAACTGGGGCAGGGCAGTGGTGCACCCAGTTGAGCATGCACATCACAGTGCACAGGGACTTGGGTTCAAGTTCCCAGTCCCCACCTACAGGGGAGGAAGCTTCATAATTTGGTGAAGCAATGTTGTATCTCTCTCTCTCTGTCTCTCTGTGTGTGTGTGTGTCTCTCTCTCCCCTCCTTCCCTCCCTCTCCCCCTCCCTCTCCCACTCCCTCTCCTTTACCTCTTTTTAAAAAAATTTTTTTGCCTCTGGGGTTATCGATGGGGCTTGGTGTCTGCACTAGGAATCTACTGTTCTTGATGGCCATTTTCCCCCCCATTTCACTGTATAGGACAGAGAAAAATTGGGGGGGGGAGAATATGGCAAGAGAAAGACACCTGCAGACCTGCCTCACCATCTGTGAAGTGACCCTGCTGCAGGTGGGGAACTAGGGGCTAGAACCACTAGAACCTGGATCCTTGACCTTTGTACTCTGTACACTTAACCCAGTGTGCCGCTGCCCAACCCCCTCTCCTTTACTTCTTAATTTCTCTGTCTCTATCCAAAATAAATAAAAACATATTTAAAAGAAAAACAAAAATTATCAGGCACTGCTTGAGATACTGGTCTTGGCAGTTAGTGGAGCTGAATTTCTTGAACCATGCGTGCAGTTATGTCTTATACCTGTAGCTCCAAGATCAGACTGAATTTTTTTTTCCAGGGCTGGTAAGGAGCACTCTGACAGAAAACAGACATAGTAGGACAGTCTGATTCATATACATTAAAAGGGCTTCTTCTCACCAAAAGAGGGGGAGGAATTAATAAATAGCTGACTGTACAGTGAGGGAAGCAAAAGCCTGAGGAGTTTACTGTACACGTGAATCATGGCAGCTTAAAGGCAAGAGTATCAGGACAACCTTCCTCCATTCCACCTGACAAAATCTTTTCTTCAGTTAAGACCCTTGCTCTCAGCAGCCCTTTAAGAGATCCCATCAGAATGCTGAGCTACCCCTTCAGCCATCTTCCCTTAGCACTTACATTTCCTCACACTTACTCTAGACTGTTCTCCACTCGATCAGATCCCTCCACCACCACTTACCACACAGATTACAAACTGAATTCTAACAAATTTCAGCCAGAGGATGCTTGTTGAGTGCATCCAAAACGGTGAAGCATGTCTGTAGGTGTCTATCTTTCTCTCTCCCTCTCTTTCCCCCCTTTCCTCTCAATTTCTCTCTGCCCTGCCCAATAAAAAATGGAAAAAATGGCTACCAGGAACAGTGGATTCGTAGTGCAGGCCCCAGCGATAACCCTAGCGGCAAGCAAACAACAACAACAAAACAAAAAGAAATAATTAAAAAAATGTTTTTAGTTATATGTGATAAGACTTAAATGTATAGGTTAAGAAATGAGTATTAGATACTCAGAATATTGGATTATCCAGAACTTTTTTTCCAAAGTCTATGAATACTTGAATGTCAATGTAAAAAACTTGCATCTTATTTCCTTTTTTAATTATCCACTCCAAGGACCTCAGTTCCTTACAGCATGCACCAAGGCTTCTTACAACCACCTCAGAAACTTAAAAAAAAAAAAAATCATTATGGCCTTTATTACTTTTTGCCTGAGCTTGACATCTGATATACAGGTGGACCCAAGTTATTGTCTGAGGAGATGATGTCACCGCTGGAAAAGGGGCTAGAAAGCTGGATCATGTACCCCTCTTATCTTATGGTCTTGTCAGTGTTTACATTTTATAAAAAAAATAAGTAAATTGGGGGTCGGGCGGTGGCGCAGTGGGTTAAGCTCATGTGGCGCAAAGCGCAGGGACCGGCATAAGGATCCCAGTTCGAGCTCCCAGCTCCCCACCTGCAGGGGAGTCGCTTCACAGGCGGTGAAGCAGGTCTGCAGGTGTCTATCTTTCTCTCCCCTTCTCTGTCTTCCCTTCCTCTCTCCATTTCTCTCTGTCCTATCCAACAACGAATTGCGTCAACAAGGGCAATAATAATAGCCACACGAAGCTACAACAAGGGCAACAAAAGGGTGAAAAAAAATGGCCTCCAGGAGCGGTGGATTCATGGTGCAGGCACCGAGCCCAGCAATAACCCTGGAGGAGGGGGAAAAAAAAAGTAAATTTAAAAAAAAATCATTATTGCCAACCTGACTTACCTGGGCAGACATCTTCACCAATGTGTCCTAGAGCCCTGCTTCCTCAGAGCTCTGCCCCACTAGGAAAAGAGAGGGGGGGGGGCGCTGGGAGTACTGATCAACCTGCCAATGACCATGTTTAGCGGGGAAGCAATTACATAAGCCAGACATTCCACCTTCTGCACCACATAATGACCCTGGGTCCATACTCCCAGAGGGTTAAAGAATAGGGAAGATAACAGGGGAGAGGATGGAATACTGAGTTCTGGTGGTGGGAACTATGTGGAATTGTACCCCTCTTATCCTATGGTCTTGTTTCCATTTTATAAGTAAAAAATTTTTTTAAATCATTATTTTATTTTTTTAATGCTGATTCTTTTTTTTAAAGTTTCTTTAGTTTATGTTGATTCTTAATCAAGAAAAATAATGATAAAATTTTAAAGACATTTTCAATGAAATGAATCCAATTACAAAGACTAAGGCAAGCATAAACCTATGGGACTACATCAAATTAAAAAGCTTCTGCATAGCAAAAGAAACCACCCAAACCAAGAGACTCCTCAGAATGGGAGAAGATCTTTACATGCCATACATCAGACAAGAGTGTAATAACCAAAATATATAAAGAGCTTGCCAAACTCAACAACAAGAAAACAAATAACCCTATCCAAAAATGGGGAGAGGACATGGACAGAATATTCACCCATCCAAAAAGATCTGTGTACACATATGTTCTTAGCAGCACAGTTTGTAATAGCCAAAACCTGGAAGCAACCCAGGTGTCCAACAACAGATGAGTGGCTGAGCAAGTTGTGGTATACATACACAATGGAATACTAATCAACTATTAAAAACAGTGACTTCACCGTTTTCGGCCGATCTTGGATGGACCTTGAAAAATTCATGTTAAGTGAAATAAGTCAGAAGTGACTCCCCTGTAGGCTGGGAGAGGGGTGGTTGGCCCTTTTACCAAGATCCTTAGTGCGTTTAACCCAGTGTGCCACTGCACAGCCCCCAATTTCTGTTTTTTAAATTATCTTTATTTATTTATTTATTTGGATAGAGACAACCAGAAATCAAGAGGGAAGGGGGTGATAGAGAGGGAGAGAGACAGAGAGACACCTGCAATACTACTTCACGATCTGCAAAGATTTCCCCCTGCAGGTGAGGGCTGGGGACTAGAAGCCAGGTCCCAGCACATTATAACATGTGTGCTCAGTCTGGCACATCAATACTCAGTTCCCTAAAAACTTATTTAAAAGATAATATACTTGATTCTTCAACAGTAAATATTAAAAACAACTCAATCTTTTATCAGTGGCTAAAGGTGATATAATGCAACAGAACTAAGAAAAGGTAACACTAAAACAAAATTCATCTACCGTTTATGTGATGATCCCACACTCAGTTCTTTGCACAAGAATGTAATCTCAGGTAATCTATATACCTTATTTGAATTTTATAATTGAGAAAACTGTTATTGCAGGGAAATGAAGTAGACTATAACTTCGGATAATCTTCTTTGTGGTAGGTCCCAGGATTAGAAACTATGTTCTTTCTGCCATACCAAGCTGCACACATAGAGGGAAGCATTGAATTCAATTCTGAATTTCCCTGGAGAGCTTGGAAAAAACCCTGGTTGCTCTGTGAATGAATTCAAAAGACTCAGGTGAGTTAACAGTAGAATTAATAAAAAGTTGATTTGGGGGTTTCAAGGCAGTTTTTTTTTTATTTGTTTGCTAGGACTGCCATGGCAGAATATCATAAACTAGATGGCTTAAACAATTCTTCTTCCAGCGTTTGCCGCTTAAACAATAGAAAGTTATTTTATCATAGTTTTCAAGGCTGGTTATCTAAGATCAAGATACTGGCAGGACTGGTTTCTTTTGAGGCCTCTCAGCTTGCAGATGGCCACCTTCTTGTTGCATCCTCATGTGATCTTTTCTCTGAACCCAAGACACTGAATCTCCCAGTGTCTTTAAGCTCCTCTTATAAACACACCATTTAGGTTGGATCACATCTACCCTAGTAACCTTAAAAGACTGAGATAGGTCTAAATATATTTTGAGGTATTGAGTATTTGGGCCTCAACATACAAGTTAGAGGGAGATAGTGGCCAGCCTATAACACAATTTTGGGAAGAAAAAAAGGATTGAGATCTTAAAGTATGACAGTTATCCAACACAAGTGCCCCCAAAGGCATAACTCATGTTACACTGTTAATGCTCTGTCATGATATTAAATTATAAATTCTGTATGTAATATTTTGATTAGATTCCTCTGACTTTCTACTGAACTCTAGAACAATGGTAAATTACAGTCTTGGCTACAGGAATAAATGAGAAGTTTAGAACAAGTTATCTTTACACTGAAGTCTGATAGCACTGATATTTGTCCTCTGCTTTTGTTGTCCTTTTGACTCCTCCATGATTATCACACTATCAGTGGCTGTTTTTACTGTTTGTAAAGTTCAACCTGATCCTTCTTTCACTCACCATCCCCAATATAACCTAGAAACTTGATAAATGAGTAATTTTCAATCTGTAAGAAAAAAAAAGGTGAACTTTATTTGAGGGTTTAAAGTGTTACTATGAGTTCTTAGCTACAATTGACTTCTGTGAAGTCTTATTTAAAAAGCAAACAAGGTTTCCCCTTTTGCCCTATAACCTAGGGATCAAATTATCTCTCCCTGGGTCTGGTGTTAAATCTGCTGTGGTGAAAGGGTCAGGATGCACAATACTAACTCTTCAGCGCCCATCTCTTAGTATGGAGGACAACCTCAGAGGCATAGCTGTTTTTTTATCCCTTTTATTGTCTTTATTTATTTACTGGATAGAGACAGTTAGAAATTGAGGTGGGAAGGAGAGATAGAGAGTAAAAGAGACAGAGAAACACCTGCCGCACTGCTTCACCACTCACAAAGCTTTTGCCCTCCAGGTGGGGATGGGAGCTTGAACCTGGATCCTTGTGCACTGTAACATATGCACTCAGCCAGGTGCACCACCACCTGGACTTATTATCCATTTTAGATTAATGCTGTATATGTTAATATGTTCATACATATATTTATGCATGCAATACTACAGGCACATATGTATATACCCCTTTAAACAATGTTAAATGCATTAAATTTTTAATGTGTCAATATCATAGACCCTTGAGTGTGTCTAGTAGCTAAAGCCACAAAACTGAAATGCTAGAGGTCTGCTCTCTTTTACAGATCTACCTCGATCAGATATCTGAAATGTTTTGTTCTTGATCACTTTCAGATATAATTTTAATATTGGAAGGTTCAGAAATGAAAAAAATCACGTGCAGGATTCAGCGCTTAGGGGAAAAAAAAAAACCCAGTTAAATAGCTAGCAGTAATTTAGTACTCTCTATATTGAGTACTATACCATTTTAATACACTATTTGATTCCACACTCACAAATACTTTGTGGGATAATTTATTATTATAATTTACATTTTACAGAAGAAACTAGGACACAAAAAGCTTAGGTACCTGACCCAGCCACTGGTAAATTGCATATTTCTAATACCCCAAAGTCTGTAGTTGTAATCATTACCTTGTATTCAAAAGCATAACCGTGTCCTGAATGCTCAAGGAAGCTATTCATTTTCTTTCCCCCGTGGAGAAAGAATATTGGAACACATTTTTAATAGCAAAAGATGGCAATGACTCCAACACTAAAACCGGAGAGTTTCCAACAGCCTTTATCACTTTTACTGCAGAAAGCTCACTAGGGAGCAATCATTACAGAGCATGTATTCTTGTGCTATTTAGCACCATCTCTGAACAGCCCCAAATACTTCAAGTTCAACTAGAAGGTCACATGTCAGATAAAAAGAGGTTATCCTTTTCTTAAGAAGGTGACCATATTGGAATGGAACCATCCTTTCTCATCATAGTTCTCCTTTAGCCAACAGCATGTCAATGGAAGTGTCTAGAGTGCTTATCCAGATGACAGGAGGCATGTTTCCACACACAGTTCTGAGGGGGCTGCCATAAGAATCTCCTGGGCCACTCAACATCCATGGAGTACACTTGTACTTACCCTCATCCTAGCAGAGTCCCAAAATACTGACTTGAGTTATATTTAATCCACTGATGAGTTGATAAATACACAATGTCTCTGAATCTGATTTGGATGTAAGATTTGAATACTTCCTCCCACTGAGCTAATTGGGATACAAGTTAGCACATCAAGCAAGGCTTGTAGGGAGCTTCTGGGGCTCAAATGCTTAGAGGCAGTTTTCAACTTCATATCTCTGCTTGTATCTTCTTCAAGAGGTCCTCTTGCTCCAGACCATCCTGGATTGATCTTACCTGGGAACGTAAGGCCAAGGAAGTGGTTACATCACAGGAAATCATTGTTTTTCCTGATATTCAACTCATAGAATAGGAGTTGTTTTATTTTATTTTTTTAAATTTATTTCTTTATTGAGGAATTAATGTTTTACATTCAACAGTAAATACAATAGTTTGTACATGCATAATGAGGAGTTGTTTTAGATATATTAAACTTTTTCCTCTGATTAAAACCATGCTAATCATTTTTAATATTTTCTCTTGAGCCTACTTGTGTTTTCTACTTTGTAAGGGAGTGGGGCTTTTGTGTCCTGGACCCCCACCTCCCCAGAGCTCTGCCCCACTAGGGAAAGAGAAAGACAGGCTGGGAGTATGGACTGACCTGTCAACACCCACATTTAGCAGGGAAACAATTACAGAAGCCAGACATTCCACCTTCTGTACCCCATAATGGCCCTGGGTCCATACTCCCGGACAGTTAAAGAATAGGAAAGCTATCAGGGGAGGGGATGGGATACAGAGTTCTGGTGGTGGGGATTGCGTGGAATTGTACCCCCTCTTATTCTATGGTCTTGTCAGTGTTTCCATTTTATAAATAAAAATTAAAAAAAATAAAACAAATGAAATACTTTTTTCATTGTAAGTTAACACTTCTTATTATGACCCTAAACTGTTCTTTTTCAAAAAATTCTCTTAGACAAAAACTGCTCATTTCAGTTGTCAAATCTCTTTGGAAAGGGAATTTTACCACTGCACTAGCTAGACTCTCTCTTGCTGCTTAGAACAGACACCCTTGATAGTGAAGGAAATGCATTACTACAAGAATACCTTTCTATTATTGGTTCATCTCACTTGACATAATTCCTCAAGTTCCATCCAAAGTATTGCAAAGGAGATGAATTCACTACTTTTAACAGTTGAGTAGTATTCTTTTGTGCAAATATACCACAATTTTTTTTATTCACTCATTTGTCATTGGGCATCTAGGGTGCTTCCAAGTTTTCGTGATTACATTGTGCTACTAAGGACATAGGTATACATGGATCTCTTCTGATAGGTGCTTTTGTTTTCTTTGGATAAATCCTCAGGAGAGCAATTGCTGGGCCACAGGGCAGGTCCATTTCTAGTGTTCTGTGAAATCTTCAGACTGTTTCCCATAAGGCTTGAATCAATTTATACTCCCATCAGCAGTGCAGAAGTGTTCCTTTTCCCAAAAGAGGGCAAAAAGCAAATGATTGCACTTATTAGTGGGACTAACAAATAGAGACAGGAAGGGAGAACACAAAATGAAACTGGACTGGACACAGTGTATTGTAAAAGGACTTTGAGGAAGGAGGTGGAAAGAGGGTGGAAGAGAATTTGGGGGGCTTGATGCATAATGAAATCATATTCATGTGTCAGTGACTATACTATAAAGCACCCTTTAATAAATAAATAAACTAAACTTAAAAAAAGAAAGGAAGAAAGGAAGAGAGACAGAAAAAGAAAGAAAGAGGAAGGAAGGAAGGAAGGAAGGAAGGAAGGAAGGAAGAAAGAAAGAAAGAAAGAAAGAAAGAAAGAAAGAAAGAAAGAAAGAAAGAGGGGGCCTGGTGGTGGCGCACCTGGTTGAGCGCACATGTTACAGTGAGCAAGGATCCGGGTTCGAGCTCCCAGCCCCCACCTGCAGAGGGAAAGCTTCATGAGTGGTGAAGCAGGACTGCAGGTGTCTCTCTCCTCTCTCCATTCCTCTCAATTTCTGGCTGTCTCTATCCAATAAAAATAAAGATAAAAAAATTTTTAAAAATTAAAAAAAAAAGAAAGAAAGAAAGAAAGAAAGAGAGAAAGAAAGAAAGAGTACCCAAGGACATGAGGCAGGAGGATCTTCTCCATTTCAGTCACAGACCACCAAGATTGAGAAGCACTGATTTGAAGAAAGCCTAGATGAATAATTCAACACTGCTCTAACTCAGTCTGAGTTTGAGTCATGTGTTTGCTGTTCATTTGTTTTTGTTTCCAGAACACTGCTCAGCTCTGGCTAATGGTGATGGGGGGGGGGGGTTGAACCTGAGACCTCTGGTGCCTCAGGCATGAGTCTATTATCATAACCATTATGCTATCTCCTTACCCCCATCCCACCCGACCCCCTGCTGCCCAAGTCATGGTGTTTAGTATTTCTAAGTACTTCCAAACACAAAGAATTGAACTACTTTGACAACACCTACTATGGAGCTTGCCTGTGATTCTTGGTCTTAATCATGTCCCGCTCTCTCCATTAGTCTTTATTCTGTCATTTATGGCCAGGATAGTAGGATAAGTACATAGCATGTAAGTATCATTTGGGAAACATCTGGGGACAAGACAGACATTTGAAACATTGTGGTGTAGCTTCTCATATTTATTTAATGAGCTATGTTTTATAACTTCAAGGTTGCTTCAACTTGGGAAATACCTATGATCATTGACAAAGTATGTAAGAAAGGGAAAAGGAAAGTTCTGTTGTCACTGAGTGCAGGAAAGAATTAACACAGCATACCAAACACTGTTATCCTTAGAAAGTCTTGATTAGAATGTTGGACCATGGTTCATATCAAGAGACTGAAATTTTAGGAGGGTTTCTGTGAGTCCCAGAACAGATAAGAGAGGTTCATCATGCCTAAACTGTGCAAAAAATGTGATTTGTGCTAAACCCTTGTGAATCTGAAATTCTGTCATATTCTAGTGCAGTGAGTGACTACATTACCAGCCCCCCAAAGACCCTGAGCTCTGAGAATCTAAACAGTTTCTCTGGCAGGCAGTTTTTCAGATGTGTTTTTCTAGTTCATTAGTAGAGGAACTAAATGTGTCTTGTGTGACTCTACTGGGAGAAGAGCCTTGGAAGTTTGAACCTGGTTTCTGCCCATTTTTGCCATACACACATTTCCCCCTTGGCTGATTTCACTGTGTTTCTTTTCACTGTAATAAATCTTACCTATGGGACTGGGTGGTGACATACCTGGTTGAGCGCACGTGTGACAATGTACAAGGACCTGGGTTTGAGCCCCTCATCCCCATCTGCAGGAGGAAAGCTTTACCAGTGGTAAAGCAATGTTGCAGGTGTCTTTCTGTTTCTCCCTCTCTATCACCTTCTTCCCTCTAGATTTCTGGATGTCTCTATCCAATAAATAAAATAAGGATAATTCAAAAATAAGAAAGTTCTGGTTCAGCTACAATGGCCAGATTTCTACTTAAAAAATTAATAAAATAAAATAAATCTTAGCTATAAACACAGCTCTGTGGCCAGTCCTGTGACTCCACAATCAGTAAAGCATCAAACCTAGGAGAGGTCTTGAGGACCAGATTTGTCCATGGGATATGGGACATTGGTTATGTCCTCTGACCCTGACATCGGAGTAAACAACTGCCTTTAGAATATGAATGAACTGCTGGTAGGAATGCAAACTGGTATAGCCACTTTGGAAGACTGGATAGAGAGTCTTTAAGCAAATAAGAATGGAAGTACCTTGTGATCCAGCAATATTCTTGGGCATTTATTCAGTGGGCACTCAAGCACTAATTGAAGGGACATATGCACCCCTATATTTATAACTGCATTATTCACAATAGCCAAAGAGTGGAAGCAGCCTAGATGTGCACCAACAGATGACTGGCTAAAGAAGTTATATATTCAATGTAATACTACTCTGCAATCAAAAAAGATGATATTGTATTCTTTGGGACAACATGGATGGAACTGGAGGTGATTGTGCTTGAAAATTAAGTAAAGAGATGAAAGATAACTACCAAATGGTTTTACTCATATATGGAATCTAAATATCTGATTTACATAAACTTACCAAAAAAAATCCAAACAAAACAGAAGCAAGCAAACTGTAAGACTTATGAGAACTATGGTGGTTATCTTTGGGAGGGTGGGGATACAGAAGTTTGCTGGTGGGTGTGGTATGGAACTATACATTGTAATCTTACAATCTTTTAACAAACTGTTGATAACAAATAAAAATAATGTGAATGGAGGTTAGAAAAGTTGCTTGTCTGATCAAAATAATGATTCCCCCCACCCCTTTTGAAAGTTCCAGACAGGGTGGTGTTGGTTGAGAGAGTTGTTTCAGTGGCACCACAGAGGCAATTGGCAGTGGACAGACTGAAGATCCTTGGAGAAGATTCCTGGGGCTGAGGCTTTTCACAGCCAACAGACAGAGGCTAAGAAGACGCTGTGCCTCTTTATTTGAACATTTCATTTACCTTGTCTCCTTTCAACACTGTCTTCCTCTCCTTTCTATCTTCTTCTCTCCCACATGCCACCTCTGAGAGAAGCAGCAGGATGTGAACACAACAGTCATGGGCTTTGTAGAAAGTAGTTTATGCTTTTCATTCACCTCTGAAGAGAAAATGCTTCCCCTTGCCTAGCTATGGGGGAAAAAATTCTATTATCAGCATAATTACTGGCATTTATCACCAAGCCTCAGTGAGTGAGATTCTCCCAGGGATTGAGCTACTCCCTAGAAGTAAATCAGACACTTTTGAGAAATGACATGACTTCTTTTAGACCCTTAGGTATTATTTTTACTGTACCAGCAAAACCTAAAAATGGAAGTGAATAAATACAGCTGTTTAAAGGAACTGACCTGAATGTGAAAGTTATGCAGTAAAAGAATCTGGCTGATTACAAATGTGTGAATGTGGCAGAAACAGCTCCTTTTTACTGCCTGTTCAAAGGACATAGAAAAGCTGCCACTGACCTGCTGAATAACTACTCAGAATGAGGCCACCAGAGATGCCCCCAGCAGCCCACTCTAGTGGGCTCTTCCCCTTTGATGTGTCCTCTTTACATTTTAAATTGCTTATAGCTGCTACCCAAAGAAACTGACTCTTTCAAGCTACTGGCTTAAATAGCTGTCATGGCTGCAAGGAAGAAGCATAACACATCTTCTTTCCTTCCTTCCTTCCTTCCTTCCTTTCTTCCTTCCTTCCTTCCTTCCTTGCCTTTTCTTTAAAGATTTATTTATTTTTATTTATTTTTACCAGAGCACTGCTCAGCTCTGGCTTATGGTGGTGTGGGGGATTGAACCTGGGACTTGAGAGCCTCAGGCATGAAAGTCTCTTTGCATAACCATTATGCTATACCCCCAACCAGATTTTATTTATTTATGAGACAGATAGGAGGAGAGAGAAAGAACCAGACATCACTCTAGCACATGTGCTGCCAGGGATGGAACTCGTGCTTGAGATTCCAAAGCTTTATCACTGCATCACCTCCTGGACCCTCCCTTTCTCTTTCTCTTTTTCACTGTTTTTTTTTTCTGTCCACAAGCCTATATGTCCCAATGATGTCCCAACCAGAGAAATAATCCAGGAATATGACCCACTAGCTTGCAGTGGACAACTGTTGTTTCAATCTGCCCGATCACCTTTCTCTAAGAGAACCTCCATTTCCCTTTCATGTGGTTTGTGAGGGTCACAGAGTATGTTGATGCCATAGGGATAGCATTAAAACACAAGTACAGCCAGCCTCAGGACCTCCTTTTGATATCATGCCTGGAGACCCATGGTGCAACTGGATGAATCAGAATCCTTCCAATCTATATATGTGGGACTTGAGGGGGGAAATGGTCTCTTCTTGCTGGAATATGTATTAACTATACTCTTAACTACTAAAACTGAAGGATAAGGCAAGTCTAATAAAGTATATGTTTATAGCATTGAGCCCTATATTTGGTCAACTTTGGAGGCTTGCAACATAAATTTATTCTCTTTCAGTTCTAGAGAGTGAGAAATTACTAATCCTATAGGTCTGCACTAGTTAGGTTTTCCTATATCATTGCTTTACCTTTAGAGTAGAGTGGAATACAGGAATAAGAAGTAGAAAAGATAAGCTATCTTTTCTAGAATAGAAATGGTCTGGTACTCTAGAAGGAAGATAGATATGGTAAACTAAAGTGTAGTAAAAGCATACTGATGCCACAAGAATTTTTAAAATCTTTATCTTTTTACTTATTTTATTTTTCTTATATTCAGTAGGATACAAGAAATTGATAGGACAAGGGGAGACAGAGAAAGACACCTGCAGCACTGTTTCACCACTCGTGAAGCTTCTGCCCTGCAGGGGGGGGACCAAGGGCTTGAATCTGGGTCATTGCACATAGTAACATGTGCTTTCAACCCAAGTGCTCCACAGCTCATTCCCTAATGTCACAAGAATTTTGCAATATAAAATGGCCTTATTTGCCTAAATGAATAGGTCTGAAAGCATCTTAATCAGTAAGCTGATTATCACAACTCATAGTTTTGCAAATATTAAATAAAAATATAGATTACCAATTTACAGAATTTTCATAAATTAGCTTGGAAGATTTTATGTGGATCTAGTGCTTTTAAGTAGTATGGAATAGGCATACATTTAAATTACTTTTTGTTCTGTATATGTCAGTAAGCTCATAAATATTTTATAAACATTTTATTTCCCCAGGGTAATGGTGAAAGCATCTTGTCACAGGTGCCCTCGATGATTAAACAAAAAGTCATCATGAATGTGATTTGCAATAATAAACACTGCACTCAGTTCTAGAAGTATTCTTTTAGTATAAATGTGAGATTTGGAGTCCTAACAGTGTAATTCATATTATATAGTCACATACCTCCACTAGCAACAATGAATTAATACATATACATTCTAAAACATACATAAAATATTAAATAAAAAAATCAACTTTTAAAAGAAATTTTCATTTTACTTATGAGTCAAAATCCGTTTTGTTCTCATTACAAAATGGCAATAAATTTAATGGGAGTAATTTTTTTATTCCATTTAGAAGATATTTGCTTAACACTTTATGACAGGGAGAGTTGAAGGTCTGATTTTAAATCCAGTTTATTTTTTTTCCCAGAGGTGTAAAAGATAACTCACTATTATAGACTGAATTCTATTTCCCCATAATTCATATGTTTAAGTGCCAACTCGCAATGTGGCTATATTTTGAGATAGGACCCTGAAGGATGCTATAAAGGTTAAATGAGGTCAGTAGAGTAGAATTCTAATGTTGTAAGAACTGATGTCCTTATAAGAGAAAAAAAATGTATGTTTATAGAGAAAAGGCCATGTGAGAACAAAGAAAGGAAGCAGCCACCTGCAAAGGAGAGGTACCTTACCACAAACCAGCCCTGCTGGCATATTGATCTTGGACTTCTAGCCTCCAAAACTGTCAGAAAATAGATTGCTATTGTTTAAACCACCCAAACTGTAATAGTCTGTTATGGAAGCCCACAAAGATATAAATACTTGAAATATACATAGGTCTAGTTAGACAATGCATATCATTGACTTACTCACCAAATTAGACCCTCATCTGTCAAGCCAGTAATGAGTAAGAGAAATATTTTTATCTAAATTCAACTTGTAAATTTTCATCTGCTTTAAACATCATTTGTTCTCCAAATTAATACAAAGTTGTTGGTGTTTTTCGGTTTTCACAATGAGCAAATAAGCTATCATGAGTAAATACAATTTTGTTTAAAGATTCTTTAATGATTTCTAACATTTTTGTTGAAGTTTTATTTTTATTTGATTTATATCTTATTGACACCAGTGTTATTGCTGGGACTCGATGCCAGTATAATGAATCCACAGCGCTCATGATAGACATTTTTCCTTTTTTTTTTTTTTATAGGACAGCAGGAAATTGAAAGGGGAGGAAGGATAGAGAGGGAGATACCAACAGCACTGATTCACTTCTCATAAAGCTTCTCCCCTGCAGGTGGGGAGTAGGGGCTTGAACCCAGTTCCTTTCAAATGAACATGTGTTCAACTGGGTACTCCACAACCCAGACCTCTTGCTGGAAAACAAATTTTAAGTTTTTGATTATTTTTTTACATTTTTAAATTTTTTTTATCTATTGGACAGAGACAGCCAGAAATCGAGAGGCTAGGTGAGGGAGAAAGAAAAAGACACCTGCAGCACTGCTTTATCACTCGCAAAGTGTTCCCCCTGCAGGTGAGGAAAAGAGGCTTGAACCCACGTCCTTGCACATTGTAACATGCGCACTAAACCAGGTGTGCCAACACCTGGCACCTTGAGGTTTTTAAAATGTGCATTTAATGAGAATTTTTGTGGTGGAGCTCAAAGATATTATGTTAATTGAGATAAATCAGAAACAAATGGGTGAATATGGGATGATCTTATTCTTGACATCATATATTACTTTTAAGTGGTAGTCTCTGTAGAATTTTTTTAACTTTATATGTAGTGTCATATTTTCTATCACATAAAAACACACAACACAGATGTTTTTGTGTCAAACAAAAATATGTTCTTTCACGTTAAACATTTATGATTCTTGTCCAAAGATAATCTGTGAGCCTTAATGCATAAAATTGTTGGTCATTACACCAGGTCTGCTGCATTGCTTGATGCTGTGGTCTATTTACATAATCACTGTTTTGCCTGAGACCCGCCCTGCCTACAGGGCATTGGTTTAATCCCCACTAGTTAGATGGAATTCACACTTTTCCTTCTCTCCACCCACTCTCCTACCCACTTCCTTTTCCAGCCAGCCACTTCCACCTTGGAAGGTATAAAGGCAGATTCTTTTCTGATGAAAAACAAATTGAACTGCATTCCCATTCAGCCATGCGTTCCTCTCTCCCACCCACTAAGCTAGCCCAGCATAAAATATTTTCACAGTCACTTCCTATGTCATTACTGAGAGTTACAGATATTCTGCTACATATTGATTTATAAAAGTAACCATGGGAGCCAAATGGTGGCTCACTCACTTGAATGCAAGTATTACAGTGCACAGGGACCCATGTTCAATCCCTGTCCCCTCCTGCAGGGAGGGGGAGAAGCTTCATGAACAATGAAGCAGTGCTGCAGATCTCTCTCTCTTACACATTTTCTCTGTCTCACCTTCCATCTCAGTTTCTCTCTGTCTCGTCCCATAAATGAATTAAATATTAAAATAACAGTAACCACACCAGTAACTTTATGTGACATGCTGTGTAGCTCTGGACTTGGCATCTTTGTGGCCATAGCTCATCTATAAACAGTGCAGGGAAAGCTCTGGAACCTGACTCTCCTGTTCCATTAAAGGCAGTCACTCCTCTGTGGCTTCACCTCCAATTGTTCTTTCAGAAAATATTTATTCCTCTGTAAAAGTAGTTATTATTAAGAATGTGACATTTTCAGTAAAGGTTTCTGTTGTTGCTCAATATCATTTTGTTGAAAATGAATATAGCCAAAACAATAAGCTGAGAAACATTTGTATTTCCATTTATGTATAGAAAATCTCCCAAATGGTATAATTTGGTTTAATGTTTATATTTTTCTCACTAATTATCATATATAGATGCTAACTCCAATGATATGTGCTGAAGAATGAGTTTTTAGCTTGTTACCACTTTGTTTCTCATCTTCTTTTGACTACTCCTTACTAAAGCAGGAAGATACGTCTTTTGCCATTAGGTAAGAAGCCTAAAATAAAGTCTAGTTATTTAATTTGATTTTTAAAAATTTCTTTAGTAGGGAGTTGCTGGTTTATAGTCAACAGTAAAATATAATAGTTTGCATAACATTTCCACATAACAATCCAACCCCCAATAGGTCCTCCTCTGCCATCATGATTCAGGACCCCCACCCCAGAGTCATTTACTTTGGTTTAATACACCAACTCCAGTCCAAGTTCTGCTTAGAGTTTTCCTTTCTGATCTTGTTTTTCAACTTTTGCCTATGAATGATATCATCCCATATTCATCCTTTTGTTTCTGATTTATTTCACTTAACATAATATTTTCAAGCTCTATTTAAGAAGTAAAGACTGTGAATTCACCATGAACATGATGTTTTGGAAGTTCAGGAATAAGAGTCTTTTTGCATAACTGTTATGCCATCTACCCCTGTTCACTTTTCTCAGTTTTCCACAAAACAATGCAATGTCCCTCTAGGTCCTCCTCTGCCATCATGTTCCAGGACCTGAACTCTCGCCCCCCACCCCTTACCACAGAGTCCTTAACTTTGGTGCAATACACCAGACCCAGTCCAAGTTCTGCTTTGTATTTATTATTCAACTTTTTTTTGTAATTGGATTAATCTCACTAAAGTTGCCTTTAAATTTAGATGGAAAAGAGTTCTAATAATTTCCTCTAAGTATTTGATAGTTTCTGTTCTAACATTCAAGGGGTGTTGAAATCCCCTACTATTACTGTGTTGCTGTTAATATACTGCTGTAGCCCTTTTCAGTAGATATTTGATGTATTTATATGGCCTCTCATCGGGTGCATAGATGTTGATAATCATTAAGACCTTTTAATGGACTGATTCTCTGAGCATTAAGTAATGTCCATCCCTGGCTTCTTAAATTTTATTTGTTTTAAGGTCTATAGTACCAGACTGAGAGTAGCTGTTCCTGCCCCTTTTTGTAGTCCATTGGCTTGGATAGTAGTTTTCCATCCTTTCACTTTGAGTTTGTGTTTATCTTGTTGAGTTAAGTGGGATTCCTGCAGACAACATATGGTTGGCCTGTGTTTTCTGATCCATCTTCCTACTCTGTGCCTTTTAATAGGGTAATTCAGGCCATGGACATTTACTGATATTATAGAATGAAGATATTTTAATGCCATTATTATAAAATTTTAGAGTGTTCTGATATATGACATGTTTATGATGCTGTGATTGTTTATTTTATTTTTTTATTATTTGTTCCCTTTTGTTGCCCTTGTTGTTTTATTGTTGTAGTTATTATTGTTATCATTGTTGGATAGGACAGAGAGAAATGGAGAGAGGAGGGGAAGACAGAGATAGGGAGAGAAAGATAGACACCTGCAGACCTGCTTCACTGCTTGTGAAGCAACTCCCCTGCAGGTGGGGAGCCACGGACTGGAACTGGGATCCTTACACTGGTCCTTGCGCTTTGCACCACATGCACTTAATCTGCTGTGCTACCACCTGACTCCCACTGTGATTGTTTATAAGAGACCCTTCAGTACTTCTTGCAGGGCAGGCTTGGTGATAGTTGATTCCTTCCACAGTTGCTAATCTGAAAAGGTTTTTATGCCTCCCTCTAGTCTGAATGCCAGTCTAGCAGGATGCAGTAATCTTGGCTGAAAGCCTTTTTTCATTGAATGCTCAATATATAACTTGCCATTCTCTTCTGGTCTGTAGTGTTTGTGTGGAGAAATCTGCTGCTAATCTTATGGGTTTTCCATTGTAGGTGACTCTTTGTTTATTCTCTTGCAGCATTAAAGATCCTTTCTTTATCCTTACTCCTTTCCATTTTAAACATGATGTGTCTTGGTTTCTTTAAGTCTGGGTTAATTCTGTTTGGGCCCCTCTGGGTTTCTTAAATTTTTATGTCTTTTATGGTGTCTATAATATGACATTCTCAGCTATTATGTCCTGTAGGATGCATTCTTCCCCTCTCTTTCTTCCTCTGGCAAGATGATAATGGATATGTTACTTCTTTTGAAGTCATCCTATATGTCTTTGTTGTTGTTTTCAGTGAAAGGGGATATAGGGGTAGAGAGACAGAGAAACATCTGCAGTACTTGCTTTACCTAGCACGAAACTTTCCTCTTGCAGTTGGGGAACAAGGGCTCAAACCCCAGTTCCTTGAGCATAGTAATGTGCACTTAATTAGGTGTACCAATGTCTGACACTCTATTGTTACTTTTTTTCTGTCTTCAAATCAGATTAAATCATTGTTTTTACCTTGCTAATATGACTGACCATAAGTTATTATTAAAGGATATATATATATTGGCTCTGTTTTTCTTTTTTTAATAGGAAAAACTTTATCCTCAATGTATGGTTTCATAGTGAAATGCATTTCATGTTTACTTAAAACCAAAACATGTCCACACACCTATGGACATCTAATTTTTGATAAAGGGGCCCAAAATATTAACTGGAGGAAGGAGGCTCTCTTCAACAAATGGTGCTGGGAAAACTGGGTTGAAACATGCAGAAGAATGAAACTGAACCACTTTATCTCACCAGAAACAAAATTCAACTCCAAATGGACCAAGAACCTGGATGTTAGACTAGAAACTATCAAATACTTAGAGGAAACCATTGGTGGAACACTTTCCCACCTAAACCTCAGGGACATCTTTGATGAAACAAACCCAATTGCAAGGAAGACTAAAACAAAAACAAATGAATGTGATTACATCAAACTGAAGAGCTTCTGCACAACAAAAGAAACCATCACTCAAACAAAGAGATCCCTCACAGAATGGGAGATCTTCACATGCCGTACATCAGATAAGAGACTAATAACCAAAATATACAACGAGATCAGCAAACTCAGCAACATAAGAAAAATTAAATGAGCACCTCCAAAAATGGTTACAAATATATGAACAGAACATTCACTACAAAAAAGAGAGATCCAAAAGGCTAATGAATACATGAAAAGTTTCTCCAGGTCACTGATTGTCAGAGAAATGCAAATAAAGATAACATTGAGATACCACCTTACCACTGTAAGAATGGCATATATCAAAAAGGACAGCAGCAACAAATGCTGGAGAGGCTGTGGGGACAAAGGAACCCTCCTGCACTGCTGGTGGTCCAGCCTCTGTGGAGAGCAGCCTGGAGAACTCTCACAAGGGTAGACATGGACATTCCATATGACCCAGTAATTCCTCTCCTAGGGATATACCCCAAGGACTCCACAATACCCAACCAAAAAGATATGTGTACGCCTATGTTCATAGGAGCACAATTCATAATAGCTAAAACCCAGAAGCAACCCAGGTGCCCAACAACAGATGCATGGCTGAGAAAGCTATGGTATATATACACAATGGAATACTAAGTAGCTATGGAAAACAATGAACCCACCTTCTCTGACCCATCTTGGATAGACCTAGAAGGAATTATGTTAAGTGAGATAAATCAGAAAGATAAAGATGAATATGGGATGATGCCACACATAAACTGAAGTTAAAGAAGAAGAACAGAAAGGGAAACTTAAAGCGGGATTTGATTGAGTTTGGAGTAGGACACCAAAGTAAAAATCTCTGGATAGAAGGTGAGGTTACATGGTCAGCTTCACCAGGGTGGGGGGGGGTGGAGGTTGGAAAATGGATGAGACACAGTCTTTCTGTGGTGGAATGGTGTTTATGTACACTCCTATTAACTTGTAGTCATATAAACCACTATTTGATTAATATGAGAAGGGAAAAATTGAATGTCTCAAACTTTTCAATACACAAATCATAGGCTGAGTCTTTGAAATGTTGACTCTCCTAAAACCTTAGACCAAGAGAGCAGAAGCAACCATTGGTGTTACTTTATAATATGTATCTATATAGCATCAAAAAACAAATTATGGTGAGGTAGCATATGATACAGCAAATCCTAACAATGGGATTTTCAAAATCAACCCAATTGCCAAATAATTCTATTATATCAATAACTATCTATTGTCTTCTTAAACCCTAAGATAGCAGGAACCTCCTGATTCCTCTATAAAGCCCAAATTTCCTCCAGTCTTAGAACCTCTAGAGTGGGGTTCACTTTCCAGCATGTTTTTCTCAATTCATACCAACTGATACTGCATCTGCTGATCCCAACATATTCGATGCAATGAATACCACTTCGGCATACTTCAGAATGTGTCCAGAAATTTCAGTGGAATGTCAGCCCTTCAGCATCATTACTTGGGTGAGGCCTTTCCTTTCTCATTGGACTCCTTAATTCCATTTCAGGTAATCCACTTCCTAACAAAGCCTCAAAGCCTAGATATAGACCAGGTCCCATGAGATAGGGCAGATGTACACATGTATCCATAAATTAGGGCAAAATATATACCTTAAAGCAAAAGGGCACAATAGTTTTCAGTTAGTCAATAAATGAAGCAAGCACATAGAAAGACCTAAAAAGACACCTTAAAGTACCTAACAAAATAGTTCCTACTTAGACCTAGATACCCTCCTCACCTACTTCCTATTACACTTCCTCACTCCAAAGCTAACCTTATCAAAGTAAAGACTACAAAAGTTGAATAAGGACAAGAGACTGATATGCCTTACTGATGACTCTTTAGTCACTATCAGGCCACCCTGTCAGCTGGGGCCCTAGTTAGGGAATCCTGGGATTACCATACAAACACGAGGAGCCTAGACCTTGAATAGATCCCTCTCTCCATTATCACTGGTCATCTGCATCAGGAACAACATAATGGACCCCTTTGATGGTCCCCATAGGACCTTACCCTCAATGTAGATCAATAATGGTAGAGAATGACCCATCCTCCAAAGGGGGTTTGGATACCTTACTCTCTCTACCACCTGAAGAAGACGGGTCCTGAAATTGGTGCACTTGCAATGTTCCTACTGATGACGACAGAATGCAAGTTCGGACCTACAGGGATGTAGAGGTCACATAGGCTCCTATGCTGAATATGGGCTCCAGATGAGATCAAATAGATGGGGTTTACAGTCAATAATATTTATTTATACAATTTTCCCATATTTGGGAGTTACTCTCTTCCCTGATCCAGGTTTCTAGTCCTTTTCCAGCCATGACATCATCTCCCCAGACAATAACCTGGGTCCACCTGTATATCAGATGTCAGGATCAGGCAAAAACTAATGAAGTCATAGGCCCTTTAGAATATATCTAAAATAGGAGACATCTGGAGGCATGACTACTGAGCAGCAGCAGCTGTGTTTCTCTCCTCTCCTTTCCTGGATTAGCTAGGAATACCAAAGGAGACCACCTGGGACCACAACAATACAGGACTAAAACAACTTCAGGAACCCACCAAATCACCGGTGAGTGCAAACACGTGTGGTTTGTGGTCAGCGAGGAGTCTAGGGAAAGATTGTGTGGCTGGTAACAGTCTGGCGGTTTACCAGATGACAGACCACCTCCAGTCTGTTACACCAACAAAAAGACAGCTGAAGGGAGAAGAGGACTCTCCTGAGACTCACCAAATGCAACTGTAAGTCCCCATTGCTACTGCCATCAGAATCTGGAGCAGCAGCAGGGAGGCCCTGTGCTGACACCAGGGGACAGAGAACTGACCAGGGAACTCAGAAGATCTATATCTCGGTGGCCTATCTGTGGGGCAATGAGAGTCTATTTGCATAACCACTGGATTATCTCTGCCCCATGCTGCTTTATCTCTTGGTCAGGAGTCAGTGATTAAGCTAAGAAACCTACTTATAGTTCAAAAGCTTTAGGGCTATCATAGCCTACAGGGAAGAAAAAGAACAAAAGAGGCTTTTAATAGCCTCTGCACTACAACTCACAGATTGAAATAATAATGAAACAACTGTTAACTTCCACAACTGTGAACTCTTTAAGTACCTTACTTAGACACAAGTCAATCCAGGCAAGAGTGATCAGCAATTTGAAAATTAGTGAGAGAGGGACCTCATAACATAATATATAAAATTGTTAAGCCAATAAGAAGAAATATTGGGGAAATAAACCAGGACAAGAGTCAAGCTAAAAGCCCCCCAAAGGTTGAAGTACAAAGTAGTGAGGGCACCATCCAAATGCTTGTTAAGGAAATAGTCAAGGAGTGAGTAAAGAGTTTGAAAGAATTGTCATCAGAAATGCACAAACAACAAATGTGACTTTGGAAGAAAACACAAATTATCTCAAGGTCAATAGAGAGCTGAAAGCTGAAATAGGTGAGCTAAGAACACAACTAGCTGAACAAGCTAAAACAGTATCAGAACAGGGTAACAAAATAGATGAATTCCAGAAAATAGTAGAGGGGAGAGAGAATAGAATAAATGAGGCTGAAGACAGAATTAGCAAGACCGAGGACAAATTAGAGACAACTAAAAAAGGAGTTAGAGATCTCAAAAAGAGATTAAGGAATACTGAAAACAATAACAGAAACATATGGGATGACTTCAAAAGAAATGAAGTAAGTAAGCATTATTGGCTTACTAGAGGAAAAAAGAGAGGGAAGGAAGAAAGCATTCTTCAAGACATAATAGATGAGAACTTCACTAGAATACACAACATAAAATATATAAAGGTTCAAGAATCCCAGAGGGTCCCAAACAGATTTAACCCAGACTTAAAGACACCAAGACACATCATATTTAGAATGGACAGGAATAAGGATAAAGAAAGGATCCTGAAGGCTGCAAGAGAAAAACAAAGAGTCAACTACAGAGGAAACCCCATAAGATTAAGCAGACTTGGGGTTCCCGGAGGATGGCAGACTGAGAAGCTGCTAGTGGCTTGAGCTCTGACCACATCTCCTGGAAACGGTAGGATTTTCTGCCTTTAGTAGGCCAGTCAATAAGGGGTCCTAGCGGTGACACCAAGGAGGTGACTATAACTTAATTTGGGTTAAGAATTAGAGTAGGAAAAAAGGGGAAATTTTTTTTTTCCTTTTAATTTTTAGGCATACCTCCTCCCCCTTCCCCCCCCCCATAACCAGTCCCTGGGGACCAGCTCCTAGCAGGCTCCCCTGCTAGGAGCCTCTTTCTTTACCAAATTCCTGTCCCACCAGGGAGTATCATTCATTCTAAGTCTATACCCTTCTGAAACCTCTGGCATTTTTTCTTTCTTTTTTTTTTTTAAATATTTTATTTATTTATTCCCATTTGTTGCCCTTGTTGTTTATTGTTGTAGTTATTATTGTTGTTGTCATTGTTGTTGGATAGGACAGAGAGAAATGGAGAGAGGAGGGGAAGACAGAGAGGAGGAGAGAAAGAGAGACACCTGCAGACCTGCTTCACCGCCTGTGAAGTGACTCCCCTGCAGGTGGGGAGCCAGGGTTCAAACCGGGATCCTTATGCCGGTCCTTGTGCTTTGCGCCATCTGCGCTTAACCCGCTGCGCTACAGCCCGACTCCCTGCATTTTTTCTTTCTAAGTAGCCGCCCCCCCACCTCACCCCACATAGCTAATTAAATAATTAAAAATAAATAAATTAAAAAAAACCCTTTCCTTTCACTGCTCTTTTATGACTGCTCTTTTTCTTATCTTTTTATTTTTCTCTCTCTCTTTCTTTTTTTTTCTTTTTCTCATTCTGTCATGCTTTGTTCATTAATCCTACAGCTTCCAAAGCCACAGGCCCCAGCCCCCACACCAACAAACAGTGTGCTTTTTTGAATTCACTGATACACATTTGGGAATTATTTTGGGGAAGAATTCCGACTCAGTGTGGACTCTCACTGCAAGTGTCTCTGCTCAACTTCCCTTCCTCCTTTAGCCACCCCTAGAATATACAGTGGATAGTAGATTTGCATAACTGTCTATTTCAGCTATCCTTGTCTAGTCCTGAGGTTTTTTTTTTTTCTCATTCTTAACAATCAGCTGCCTCTGATCACAAGGTTTGAGGTAATCTGGGACAGGGTTTTTATTTTATTTTATTTTACCCTGCTCTATTTTACTATTAATATTATATAAAGGCATATATCTTCCCCCACTTTAGGTTGATCAGAATTAACTCTTAGCATATATTTCAGTGCTAGGGTAGTGGGCATCTTAACTATTGTGGGAGGAACTTGTCTCCTTAATCCTACCTCCTCTACAGACTCTCCCTTCCCTCCCCCTCCTAGCTAATCAAAAAAATTAAATTAAATTAAATTAAAAATAAATTAATAAAAAAAACCTTTCCTTTCACTGCTCTTTAATTACAGCTCTTTTTCTTATATTTCCCTTTTCTCGCTCTTGTCCCCTCTTTCTTTTTTTTTTTTTTTTATCTTGTCATACACTTCTTCCTTATTCTTTGCCTTTCTGAATTTGTGAATTATTTTGGGGAAGAAATCGGACTCAGAGTGGACTCTCTATGTGTCTATCTCTGCTCTAGTTCCCTTTCCTCTCTTGTTACCCCTAGAATATACAGTGGATAGTAGATTTGCATAACTGTATATTCTTGCTATCCCTTCTTTCTTTTCTCTTTCTTATTCACTGGGATTTGGTTACTATTTTCTCATGGACTGGAGAAATTGTTTGGGTAACTGGTAACGATTAAACTGCTTAAATACTTGCTTCAGTTGCTACTGTAATTCCTGAGGTTGGTGAGTGCAAGTGTCATAAAGGTATTTAGTACAGTGTTGCTTGTACTCAAGACACAACAACTGAGGAACAACAGAGCATTAAAAAAAAAGAAACACATAAATCAAAAAAAATGGGTAGATCAAAAACAAATAAAACTGCTACTCCAATGAATGAAGACAAGAGCCCAGAAGAAACTAAAAATCAGCCAGAAGTAACCATAGATAAGAAAAGTATGCAAGCAATAATAAATTATTAATCACAGAAATGAAAATAACACTGGAGGAAAGGAATGGCAGTATTAGGGAAACAACAGTTGAAACCCCCAAGGAAAATACTGATTATCTTGAGGCAATTAGAGAACTTAAAGCTGAAATAGCTGTAATGAAGAAAGAAGCTGAGGCAAGGGAAAGCAGACTAACAGAAGCAGAAAACAGAATTAGTCAGACAGAGGATGAGTTAGAGAAAACTAAGAAAGAGGTAAAAGAGCTTAAAAAGAGATTGAGAGACACTGAAAACAACAACAGAGACATATGGGATGATCTCAAAAGGAGTAACATTCGTATAATTGGCCTGCCAGAGGAAGAAAGAGAGGAAGGGGAAGCAAACATTCTAGAGGAAATAATACAAGAAAACTTCCCAGACCTGAATAACAGAAAGGACATCAAGATTCAACAGGCCCAGAGAGTACCAAACAGAATCAACCCAGACCTGAAGACACATCATAGTCACAATGAGAAGAAGTAAGGATAAAGAAAGGATCCTAAAGGCTGCAAGAGAGAAACAAAAAGTCACATACAAGGGAAAACCCATAAGATTATCTGCAGACTTCTCCATTCTCATCTCAGACATGATAGATTTTAAATTAAATAAAGTAATAAAAGATAGGCAAGGACATTACATAATGATTAGAGGATCAATCAGCAAAGAAGACTTAACAATCATTAACATCTATGCAGCCAATGAGGGACCATCTAAATACATTAAGTACCTATTGAAAGAATTTCAAAAATACATCAATAGTAATACAATAAAAGTGGGAGACTTCAATACCCCACTCTCACACTTAGACAGATCAACAAAGCAGAGAACCAATAAAGATACAAGAGAATTGAATGAAGAGATTGACAGACTAGACCTCTTGGACATTTTCAGAGTCCTTCACCCCCAAAAACTGGAATACACCTTCTTTTCAAATCCACATAATACATACTCAAGGATAGACCACATGTTAGGCCACAAATACAGCATCAATAAATTCAAGAGCATTGAAATCATCCCAAGTATCTTATCAGACCACAGTGGAGTAAAACTAACATTTAACAACAAACAAATTATTATTAAAAGTGACGGAATTTGGAAACTAAACAACATACTCCTTAAGAACCGCTGGGTCAGAGACTCACTCAAACAGGAAATTCAAATGTTCCTGGAAACAAATGAAAATGAAGACACAACCTATCAAAATATTTGGGACACAGCTAAAGCAGTACTGAGAGGGAAACTTATAGCCATACAATCACATATTAAACACCAAGAAGAAGCTCAAATGAACGACCTTACTGCACACCTCAAGGACTTAGAGGAAGAGGAACAAAGGAACCCTAAAGCAACCAGAAGGACAGAAATCACTAAAGTTAGAGTAGAAATAAACAACATCGAAAATAAAAGAACCATACAAAAGATCAATGAAGCCAAATGTTGCTTCTTTGAAAGATTAAACAAAATTGACAAACCCCTAGCCAGACTCACCAAACAAAAAAGAGAGGAGACGCTAATGAATAGGATTGTAAACGATGGAGGAGATATCACAACTGACACCACAGAAATCCAAAGAATCCTGCGAAACTTCTATAAAGAACTATACGCCACCAAGCTAGAGAATCTGGAAGAAATGGAACAATTCCTAGAAGCATATGCCCTTCCAAAACTGAACCAAGAGAACTACAAAATCTAAATGCACCAATCACAGACAAAGAAATTGAAACTGTTATTAAGAATCTCCCCAACAACAAAAGTCCTGGACCAGATGGCTTCACAAATGAATTCTACAAAACTTTCAGGAAACAGTTAGTACCCATACTTCTTAGGCTTTTCCATAAGATTGAAGAAACAGGAATACTCCCTTCCACCTTCTATGAAGCCAACATCACCCTGATTCCAAAACCTGATAGGGACAGAACAAAAAGGAAAACTACAGACCAATATCGCCGATGAACATAGATGCCAAATTATTAAACAAGATCTGGGCCAACCGGATACAGCAACATATCAAAAAGATTGTTCATCATGACCAAGTGGGATTCATCCCAGGAATGTAAGGTTGGTTCAACATCCGTAAGTCAATCACTGTCATTCACCACATCAATTAAAGCAAAGCCAAAAACCACATGATTATCTCAATAGATGCAGAGAAAGCCTTTGACAAAATCCAACACCCATTCATGCTCAAAACTCTACAGAAAATGGGAATAGATGGGAAATTCCTCAAGATAGTGGAGTCTATATATAGCAAACCTACAGCCAACATCATACTCAATGGACAGAAGCTGAAAGCATTCCCCCTCAGATCAGGGACTAGACAGGGCTGTCCACTGTCACCATTACTCTTCAACATAGTATTGGAAGTTCTTGCCATAGCAATTAGGCAAGAGAAAGAAATCAAAGAATACAGATTGGAAGGGAAGAAGTCAAGCTCTCATTATTTGCAGATGAATTGATAGTATACATAGAAAAACCTAAAGAATCCAGCAGAAAATTACTGGAAGTTTTTAGGCAATATAGCAAGGTATCAGGCTACAAAGTCAGTGTACAAAAATCAGTGGTATTTATTTATGCAAACACTAAATCTGAAGAAGAAGATATCCAGAAATCATTCCCATTTACTGTTTCAGCAAAATCAATCAAATACCTAGGAATAAAGTTGACCAAAGAAGTGAAAGACTTGTATGCTGAACTATGAGTCGCTACTCAAGGAAATAGAAACTGATACCAAGAAATGGAAAGATATCCCATGCTCATGGATTGGAAGAATAAATATCAAAATGAATATTCTCCCCAGAGCCATATACATATTTAATGCAATACCCATCAAAGTTCCAGCAAGCTTCTTTAAGAGAATAGAACAAACACTACAATCATTTATCTGGAACCTGAAAACACCTATAATTGCCAAAACCATCTTGAGGAAAAGAAACAGAAATGGAGGCATCACCCTCCCAGACCCTAAACTATATTATAAAGCCGTCATCATCAAAACAGCATGGCACTGGAACAAAAATAGGCACACAGACCAGTGGAACAGAATTGAAAGCCCAGATATAAATCCCCACACCTATGGACATCTAATCTTTGATAAGGTGGCCCAAAGGATTAAATGGAAAAAGGAGGCTCTCTTCATAAAAAGGTGCTGGAAAAACTGGGTTGTAACATGCAAAAGAATGAAATTGAACCACTTTATCTCACCAGAAACAAAAATCAACTCCAATGGATCAAAGACCTAGATGTCAGACCAGAAACAATCAAATACTTAGAGGAAAACATTGGTAAAACACTTTCCCACATACACCTCAAGGACATCTTTGATGAATCAAACCCAATTGCAAGGAAGACTAAAGCAGAAACAAACCAATGGGACTACATCAAATTGAAAAGCTTCTGCACATCCAAAGAAACTATTAAACAAACAGAGAGACCCCTCATAGAATGGGAGAAGATCTTCACATGCCATACATCAGACAAGAAACTAATCACCAAAATATATAAAGAGCTCAGCAAATTTAGCACCAAAAAAGCAAATGACCCCATCCAAAAATGGGCAGAGGATATGAACAAAACATTCACCTCAGAGGAGATACAAAAGGCTAACAAACATATGAAAAACTGCTCTAAGTCACTGATTGTCAGAATAACACAAATTAAGACAACACTAAGATACCACCTCACTCCTGTAAGAATGGCATACATCAAAAAGGACAGCAGCACCAAATGCTGGAGAGGTTGTGGGGACAGAGGAACCCTTTTACATTGTTGGTGGGAATGTAAATTGGTACAGCCTCTGTAGAGAGCAGTCTGGAAAACTCTCAGAAGGCTAGACATGGACCTTCCATATGATCCAGTAATTCCTCTCCTGGGGTTATACCACAAGGACTCTATAACACCCAACTAAAAAGAGGTATGTACTCCTATGTTCATAGCAGCACAATTCATAATAGCTAAAACCTGGAAGCAACCCAGGGGCCCAACAACAGATGAGTGGCTGAGAAAGCTGTGGTATATATACACAATGGAATACTATGCAGCTCTCAAGAACAATGAACCCACCTTCTCTGACCCATCTTGGACAGAGCTAGAAGGAATTATGTTAAGTGAACTAAGTCAGAAAGATAAAGTAGAGTATGGGATGATCCCACTCATCAAAAGAAGTTGAGTAACAAGATCTGAAAGGGAAACTAAAAGCAGGACCTGACCAAACTGTAAGTAGGGCACCAAAGTAAAAACCCTGTGGTGAGGCGTAGATATGCAGCTTCCTGGGTTTGTGGGGGGTGGGAGTGGGTGGGAGGGATGGGTCACAGTCTTTTGGTGGTGGGAATGGTGTTTATGTACACTCCTAGCAAAATGTAGACTTATAAATCACTAGTTAATTAATTTGAGAGGGGGAAAATCAATTGTATGTCTCAAAGTTTTTCAAAACACAAACTGAATCTTTTCAGTATATAGGCTGTGTATTTGATATGCGGACTCTCTCAAAAGCCTAGACCAAGTAGATCAGAAGCATCCAATAGCACAGCTATATACAAGATACTGGGTACTGTACAGCAAACCCTAACAAAAGGACTTTTCAAAGTTAACCCAATTACCAAATAATGTGATGATAACATTAACGATCAATTGTCTTTTTGAACCCTAAGACAGCAGGAACCTCACATCTCCACTATAGAGCCCCTACTTCCCCTAGTCCTGGAACCCTTGGATAGGGCCCACTTTCCCGTATGCTTCTCCCAATGCATATCAAATAATATTGCATCTGCCAATCACAACCTAACCAATGCAACGATTGCCACCTCAACATGCTTCACTTCAGACTGTGTCCAGAGACTTCATGTGTGGAATGACAACCCTTCAGCTTCATTACTCGGGTGAGACCTTTCCTTTCATAATATACTCTAATTCCATCTCAGGTGGTTCACTTTCTAACAAAGTCCCAAAACCTAGATATACACCAGTTTCTGTGAGAGAGAGCATATGTTCACACGTACCCGTAAACTACTACAAAATATATACCTGAAAGCAGAAGTACACTAGAGTTTGCAGTGAGACCCCTCTAACACTTCCTCTCCACTATTCCACGCTTTGGGTCCATGATTGCTCAACAATTTATTTGCCTTCGTATGTTAACTCTCTTTTCAGTCACCAGGTTCCAGATGTCATCAGGATGCCGGCCAGGCTTCCCTGGACTGAAGACCCCACCAATGTGTCCTGGAGCTCAGCTTCCCCAGAGACCCACCCTACTAGGGAAAGAGAGAGGCAGATTGGGAGTATGGACCGACCAGTCAACGCCCATGTTCAGCGGGGAAGCAATTACAGAAGCCAGACCTTCTACCTTCTGCAACCCACAATGACCCTGGGTCCATACTCCCAGAGGGAAAGCTCTCAAGGGAGGGGGTGGGATATGGAGATTGGGTGGTGGGAATTGTGTGGAGTTGTACCCCTCCTACCCTATGGTTTTGTTAATTAATCCTTTCTTAAATAAAAAAGAAAAAAAATATTCTAAATAAAAAAAAAAGACAGATTTCATAGAGTTGCTATGCACTTTAAATTATGCCAGTGACTTTGACAATGTTGGGGTTCAGTTTTTGAGATTTGCCTGTTCATGCTCTTTATTTTTTTATTGAGTTTACTGTCTTTTATTTATTTATTTATTTATTTTAATGTATTCCTTTTTGTTACCCTTGTTTTTTATTGTTGTAGTTATTATTGTTGTTATTGATGTCATCGTTGTTGGATAAGACAGAGAGAAATGGAGAGAGGAGGGGAAGACAGAGAGAGGGAGAGAAAAAGAGACACCGGCAGACCTGCTTCACCACCTGTGAAGCTACTCCCCTGTAGAGGGGAAGCCAGGGCTCGAGCCGGTCCTTGCACTTTGCGCCACCTGCTCTTAACCCGCTACGCTATTGCCCGACTCCCTATGGTCTTTTTCTAATTGCTTTGTAGAGAATTATATTGCTGTTATAATTTCCCTATCAGTTTCAGACATTGTATATATTTTTTAAATTATTTTTCACTTATTTCGGGTAGAGATAGAAAGAAATTGGTGGGGGGGGGGAGAAGGAGAAAGAGAAACATCTACAGTAGTGCTTTACCACTCATGAAGCTTCACCCAGCAGATGAGGACCAGGGACTTGGACCTGGGTTTTTGCACACTGTAAAGCATGTCTATCTCTTTCTGATCTATCATTGTATTAATGTTATCTTTGATGAACAAGAATCTTACAGATTTTGATATAACCAAATCTGTCAAATGTTCCCCTAGTCTACTGAACATAAAAAATATTTTTTAAATTGTGGCCCTGGAGATAGTATAGTGAATAAAGTAATGAATTCTTAGTCATGAAGTCTGAGTTCATTCCATGGCATTGCATGTGCCAGAGTGATGCTCTGGTTCTCCCTCTCTCTCTCTCTCTCTCTCTCTCTCTCTCTCTTCTCTCTCTCTCTCTAATAAACAATATCTTTAAAATATATTTTAAAATTATGACCTAAATAATTTGAAAGTCTATTTGTAGAATTGCAATTCCTCTCCTGGGGATATATCCTAAGGAACCCAACACACCCATCCAAAAAGATCTGTATACATATATGTTCTTAGCAGCACAATTTGTAATAGCCAAAACCTGGAAGCAACCCAGGTGTCCAACAACAGATGAGTGGCTGAGCAAGTTGTGGTATATATACACAATGGAATACTGCTCAGCTATAAAAAAATGGTGACTTCACCATTTTCAGCCAATCTTGGATGGACCTTGAAAAATTCATGTTAAGTCAGAAATAAGTCATAAACAGAAGGATGACTATGGGATGATCTCACTCTCAGGCAGAAGCTGAAAAACAAGATCAGAAGAACAAACATAAATAGAACCTGAACTGGAATTGGCATATCGCACCAAAGTAAAAGACTCTGGGGTGGGTGGGTGGGAGAGTACATGTCCTTCAGAGGACATAGTGGGAGTTGTATTGTCATATGGAAAACTGGTAAATGTTATGCATGTACAAACTATTGTATTTACTGTCAAATGTAAAACATTAATTCCCCATAAAGAAATTTAAAAAAATTAAACTAAATAGTGCCAAGTTTTTTTTTAAGTCTATCTGTAGAATCAAGAACTATCATGTGAACAAGTGCTAAGCATTCTATAATTATATACTATCAAATACTAAGTTGTAAGACTATCTATTAACTTTGAAAAATTATCCAAATTATTCTGAGCTTCATTCTCCTTATTTGAAAAATGAGAGCAATTAAAATATATTCCAGTGTGTTGTGACAATTAACTAATACAAGATGTATGAATGTTTCTATAGTACATGGCATATAGTGTCAATTGCAATTCCAGTGCAAAGCAAATCAGTCATATAATTACATATGGAACTCTACAACCTGGCAGGCACTTTCTATAAGGTGCCATATTTCAGTTTCACAATCCTCTAAAATGCATTATAGGTTGTCATTCTTCAAATGCATAAGCCTAGGACAGAAAGCTTAAGTAATTTAACAAGGATCACACAGCTAGTAAATGGCAGCCACCAGATAGAAAGCCAGGTTTATTTTATCTCAGACCTCCTGTGCTTTCTGCTATGCCAATTATTGTAGGAAAACATACTAGAGAAATAATGAAACTTGGGTTGGGGGGTGGGGGGGAGTCGGACTTTGAATACACAAAAGGAGGAAGTGAGGAAGCAAAAAAAGGAAAGTATACCAGATTCTGAGGGGAAACAGTGTATATGCAGGTGAGGAAAAAGCATTGTGAGTTATAGGAGAGCAGAAGCATAACCTTGAGCATCATAGTTTCCTCAGCTCTGGCACCAAGGCTAGGACAGATTAACTGGTAGGCAGGGGGATCTATGCCCAGCTTCTCTTATTTCTGTAACAAGGATGTAGGAGTGTGATGCTGACTAGTGAATTTGGAGAAGAACTAAGATGTATCCCTCTTTTTTTTTCTAGATGTATCCCTCTGATCCCACAAGTTCAAAGAGAAAGTCTGTCCTAGGAAGCAAGGATTTTTTTTTTTTTTTTTGCATTTGCACTCAAGAAACAGTAAAACTGCAGCAGTTTTACATAAGCCATCACAAATCTGCCTGTGACTGGGGGAGGGAGTAGGGTTCAATCCTGAGGTGAAAGACAAGTAAGTCAATAGTCCTCTAAAATCTAAAGCCATGCCTATACTTCAGCATTTACCAAGAACAAACCTGACATTTTGCTCACCATCTGTCAAAGCCTGTGCCAACTCAATGAATGCTGAATTTAACATTGACTCCCCCCCATTGGAAATTCTTTTTATTTATTTGTTTGTTTATTTATAAAAAGGAAACATTGACAAAACCATAGGATAAGAGGGGTACAACTCGACACAATTCCCACCACCAGAACTCCGTAGCCCATCTCCTCTCCTGATAGTTTTCCTATTCTTTGTCCCTCTGGGAGTATGGAGCCAGGGTCATTATGGGTATAGAAGGTGGAAGGTCTGGCTTCTGTAATTGCTTTCCCACTGAACTTGGGTGTTGACAGATCAATCCATACTCCCAGCCTGTCTCTTTCCCTAATGGGGTGGGGCTCTGGGTAAGCAGACTCCAGGACACATTGGTGGGGTCGTCTGTCCAGGGAAGTCTGGTTAGCATCTGGTAGCATCTGGAACCTGGTGGCTGAAAAGAGAGTTAACATAAAGTCAAACAAGTTGTTGACTAATCATGAACCTAAAGGCTAGAATAGTGTAGATGAAGAGTTGGGGGGGGGGTCTCCATTTTGTAGATAGCTAGTAAGCCTATTTTAGTTACATTCCAAAAAGCCTGTGACTATACTAGATTTTTTGTTTTGTTTTGTTTTGTTTTGTTTTCACCTGAGCCTGAATTCTGATATGCAGGAAGATCCAAGTTATTGTCTGGGGAGATGGTGTCATGGCTGAGAAAATTAGCAGAAAGCTGCATCAGGGAAGAGAGAGTAGCTCCCAAATATGGGAAAGGTGTATAAATATTGTTGACTGTAAACCCCATTGATTTGATCTGATCTGGGGCCCATATTTAGCTTAGGAGCCTATGTGACCTCTGCATCTCTGTAGATATGAGTTCATATTCTGTGGTTGTGAGTAGGAACATTCCAAGATGCCCTGATTTCAGGACCCATTTTCCTAGGGTGGAACATAGAGTATGTTGTCCATCTTTCCTTCAGAGGATGGAACATTCTCTGCCATTGTTGATCCACAATGAGTACAAGGTCCTATGGGGTTCCACAAAGGGGTCTATTCTGTTGTTCCTGATAGAGATGACTGGTACCAATGGAGAGAGGGATTTATTCAAGATCTAGGCCCATCATATCTGTTTGGGAATCTCAGGACTCCCTGAATAGGGCCCCGGCTGATGGGGTAGCCTGATAGTGACTAACAAGTCATTGCTTAAATATGCCAGTCTCTTGCCCTTATTCAGCTTTTGCAGTCCTTGCTTTGATAAGGTTAGCTTTGGTGTGAGTGAGGGAAGTGTAATAGGAAGTAGTTGAGGAGGGTATCTAAGTCACTATTTATATATTTATTTATATATATTATAAATATATATTTATAATATTTACATATATTTATATATACTATTTATATATTTATTTATATATATTTATAAGTAGACAATATTTCATTATGAACTTTATACTGACTTAATGCAGACTATTGTGTACTTTTGCTTTCAGGTATATATTTTGCCCTAATTTATATATACAAGTGAACATATGCTCTAAATATGGGACCTGGTCTATATCTAGGTTTTGGGACTTTGTTAGGAAGTGAGCCACCTGAAATGGAATTAGAGAATCCTATGAAAGGAAAGGTCTCACCTGAGTAATGAGTCTGAAGAGTTGACATTTCATGCCTGACGTCTCTGGACAGTCTTTTTTTTTTAAAGACTTTTCTGCCTGAGGATATTTTTTACTTATTCCCTTTTGTTACCCTTGTTGTTTTATTGTTGTAGTTGTCATTGTTGGATAGGACAGAGAGAAATGGAGAGAGGAGGGGAAGACAAGAGGAGGAGAGAAAGATAAACACCTGCAGACCTGCTTCACCACTTGTGAAGCAACTCCCCTGCAGGTGGGGAGCCGGAGCCTTGAACGAGGATCCTTATGCCAGTCCTTGAGCTTTGTGCCACCTGAGCTTAACCCACTGCACTACCACCAAACTCCCTCTGGACACAGTCTTAAGTGAAGTATGCTGAGGTGGTACTCGCTGTGTTGATTAGGTTGGCATCAGCAGATGCAATATCATTTGGTATGAATTGAGAGAAGCATGCAGGAAAGTGAGCCCCACCCTAGGGGTTCCAGGACTTAGGGAAAAATATAGGCTCTATAGAGGAAGTAGGAGGTTCCTGCTGTCTTAGGGTTTAAGAAGCCAATAGATAGTTATTGCTATAATCACATTATTTGGCAATTGGGTTCACATTGAAAAATCCCTTTGTTAGGATTTACTGTATCATATACAACATTACCATAATTTCTGTCCTTTGACATTATTTGTATATAGCTGTGCCACCAGTTGCTTCTGTTCTCCCTGGTCTAAGCTTTTAAGAGAGTCAACATAATCAAAGACTCAGCCTATAGTCTGTGCATTAAAAAGTTTGAGACAGGGAGTCGGGCTGTAGCACAGCGGGTTAAGCGCAGGTGGCGCAAAGCACAAGGATCGGCATAAGGATCCCGGTTCGAACCCCAGCTCCCCACCTGCAGGGGAGTCGCTTCACAGGCGGTGAAGCAGGTCTGCAGGTGTCTATCTTTCTCTCCTCCTCTTGTCTTCCCCTCCTCTCTCCATTTCTCTCTGTCCTATCCAACAACGACAACAACAATAATAACTACAACAATAAAACAAGGGCAACAAAAGGGAATAAATAAATAAAATAAAATTTAAAAAAAAGTTTGAGACATTCAATCATTTTTTCCCTCTCATATTAATTAAGTAGTGACTTATATGACTACAAATTAATAGGAGTATATATAAACATTTTTACTTTGGTGCCCTACTCCAAATTCAGTCAAAACCTGCTTTAAGTTTCCCTTTCTGTTCTCTTTCTCAACTTCTGTTTATGAATGGGATCTTCCCATACTTGTCTTTCTCTGACTTAGCTCACTTAACATAATTCTAGCTCTATCCAAGATGGGTCAGAGAAGGTGGGTTCATTGTTCTCCATAGCTACTTAGTATTCCGTTGTGTATATATACCACAGCTTTCTCAGCCACTCATCTGTTGTTGGGCACCTGGGTTGCTTCCAGGTTTTAGCTATTATGAATTGTGCTCCTATCAACATAGGTATACACATATCTTTTTGGTTGGGCATTGTGGAGTCCTTGGGGTATATCCCTAGGAGAGGAATTACTGGGTCATATGGAATGTCCATGTCTAGCCTTGTGAGAGTTCTCCAGGCTGCTCTCCACAGAGGCTGGACCACCAGCAGTGCAGGAGGGTTCCTTTGTCCCCACAGCCTCTCCAGCATTTGTTGCTGCTGTCCTTTTTGATGTATGCCATTCTCACAGTGGTGAGGTGGTATCTCAATGTTATCTTTATTTGCATTTCTCTGACAATCAGTGACCTGGAGCAATTTTTCATGTGTTCATTAGCCTTTTGGATCTCTTCTATAGTGAATGTTCTGTTCATATTATCTGCCCATTTTTGGAGGGGGTCATTTGCTTTTTTGTTGTTAAGTCTGTTGAGTTCTTTGTATATTTTGGTTATTAGTCTCTTGTCTGATGTATGGCATGTGAAGATCTTCTCCCATTCTGTGAGGGATCTCTTTGTTTGAGTGATGGTTTCTTTTGCTGTGCAGAAGCTTTTCAATTTGATGTAGTCCCATTGATTTGTTTTTGTTTTAGTCTTCCTTGCAATTAAGTTTGTATCATCAAATATTTCCCTGAGGTTTAGGTGGGAAGGTGTTCCACCAATGTTTTCCTCTAAGTATTTGATAGTTTCTGGTCTGACATCCAGATCCTTGATCCATTTGGAGTTGACTTTTGTTTCTGGTGAGATAAAGTGGTTCAGTTTCATTCTTCTGCATGTTTCAACCCAGTTTTCCCAGCACCATTTGTTGAAGAGAGCCTCCTTCCTCCATTTAATACTTTGGGCCCCCTTATCAAAGATTAGATGTCCATAGGTGTGGGGGTTTACTTCTGGGCTTTCAATTCTGTTCCACTGGTCTGTGTGCCTATTTTTGTTCCAGTACCAGGCTGTTTTGATGATGATGATGGCCTTATAATATGGTTTGAGATCTGGGAGTGTGATGCCTCCATTTCTGTTTCTTTTCCTCAAGATAGTTTTGGCAATTCTAGGTGTTTTCTGGTTCCAGATAAATGACTGTAATTTTTGTTCTATTCTCTTAGGAAACTTTGGTGGAACTTTCATGGGTATAGCATTAAATTTGTTTATGGCTATGGGAAGAACATTAATTTTGATGATATTAATTCTTCCAGTTCATGAGCATAGGATGTCTTTCCATTTCTTGGTATAATTTTCTATTTCTTTTAATAGTGACTCATAGTTCTCAGTATACAAGTCTTTCACTTATTTGTTCAGGTTTATTCCTAGGTATTTTATTGATTTTGCTGCAACAGTGAATGGGAGTGGTTTCTGGATATCCTCTTCTTTGGATTTAGTATTTGCATAAAGAAATACCATTGGTCTTTTTGTACATTGATTCTGTAGCCTGACACCTTGCTATATTGCCTAATAACTTCCAGTAGTTTTCTGCTATATTCTTTAGGTTTTTCTATGTATACTGTCATTTCATCTGCAAATAGCAAGAGCTTGACTTCTTCCCTTCCAATCTGTATTTTGATTTCTTTCTCTTGTCTGATTGCTATGGCAAGAATTTCCAATACTATGCTGAAGAGTAATGGTGATAAGAGACAGTCCGGTCTAGTCCCTGATATGAGAGGGAATGTTTTCAGCTTCTGTCCATTCAGTATTATGTTGGCTGTAGGTTTGCTATACATGCACTCCACTATCTTAAGGAATTTCCCATCTATTCCCATTTTTTTGCAGTGTTTTGAGCATGAATGAGTGTTGGATTTTGTCAAAAGCTTTCTCTGCATCTATTGAGATAGTCATGTGGTTCTTGGTTTTGCTTTTATTGATGTGGTGAATGACATTGATTGACTTGCATATGTTGAACCAGCCTTGCATTCCTGGGATAAATCCCACTTGATCATGATGAACCATCTTTTTGATATACTGCTGTATCCAGTTTGCTGGGAACTTGTTCAATATTTTGGCATCTATGTTCATCAGAGATTTTGGTCTGTAGTTTTCCTTTTTTGTTGTGTCCCTATCTGCTTTTGGTATCAGGGTGATGTTGGCTTCATAGAAGGTGGAAGGGATTGTTCCTGTTTCTTTGACCTTGTCAAAGAGCTTTAGCAGTATAGGTATTAACTGTTTCCTGGAGTTTTTGTAGAATTCATTTGTAAAGCCATCTGGTCCAGGACTTTTGTTGTTGGGGAGATTTTTTTAATAACTGTTTCGATTTCTTTGTCTGTGACTGGTATGTTTAGGTTTTGTAGTTCTTCATGATTCAGTTTTGGAAGGGTATATGTTTCTAGGAATTCTTCCATTTCTTCCAAGTTCTCTAGCTTGGTGGTGTATAGTTATTCATAAAAGTTTTGCATTATTTTCTGGATTTCTGTGGTTCAGTTGTAATATCTCCTCTGTCATTTACAATTCTATTTATTTGAGTCTTTTTTTTTTTTTTAGTGAGTCTGGCTAGGGGTTTGTCAATCTTGTTTAATTCTTCAAAGAACCAACATTTGTCTTCATTGATCTTTTGTATGTTTCTCTTATTTTTGATGTTGTCTATTTCTGCTCTAATTTTAGTGATTTCAGTCCTTCTGGTTGCTTTAGGGTTCCTTTGTTCCTCTTCCTCTAAGTCCTCAAGGTGTGCAGTAAGGCTGGTTATTTAAGCTTTTTCTAGTTTTCTAATGTGTGATTGTATGGCCCTCTCAGTACTGCTTTAGCTGTTTCCCAAATATTTTGAGAGCTTGTGTCTTCATTTTCATTTGTTTCCAGAAACATTTGAATTTCTTTCTTATTTCTTTGATCCAGCAATTATTGAGCTGCATGTTGTTGAGTTTCCAAGTTTTGTGACTTTGAGTAATTTTCTCTTTGTTGTTGAATGTTAGCTTTACTCCTCTGTAGTCTGAGAAGATACTTGGGATGATTTCAATGCTCTTGAATTTGTTGGTACTGTCTTTGTGACCTAACATGTGGTCTATCTTTGAGGATATGCTGTGTGGATTTGAAAAGAATGTGCATTCCAATGTTTTTGGGTGAAGAATTCTGAAAATGTCCAGGAGGTCTTGTCTGTCCATCTCTTCATTTAATTCTCTTGTTTCTTTGATGGTTCTCTGCTTCATTGATCTGTCTAAGTGTGAGAGTGGGGTGTTGAAGTGTCCCACTATTACTGTTACTATTGATGTATTTTTGTAGTTCTTTCAGTAAGTGTTTGATTTATTTAGATGGGCCCTCATTGGGTGCATAGATGTTAATAATTAAATCTTCTTGGTTGATTGATCCTTTAATCATTATGTAATAGCCTTGCCTATCTTTTATTACTATATTCAATTAATTAATTTTTTATTTGTTATTATCTTTATTTATTGGATAGAGACAGCCAGAAATCAATAGGGGGGTTACCAGAGAGGGAGAGAGACAGAGAGACACCTGCAGCCCTGCTTCACCACTTGTAAAGCTTTGCCCCTGCAGGTGGGGAACGGGGGCTCTAACCCAGGTCCTTGAGCATTGTAATACATGGACTCAACCAGGTGCGCCACCACCCGGCCCCTAATTTATTTAATTTAAAGACTATTGTGTCAGAGGTGAGAATGGCTGTTCCTGCCCTTTTTTGTGGTTCATTAACCTGTATGATAGTTTTCCATCCTTTCACTTTAAGTCTGTGTTTATCTTGTTGTGTCAGGTGGGATTCTTGCAAGCAGAATATGGTTGGGTTGTGTTTTCTGATCCATCCTCCGACTCTGTGCCTTTTAATAAGTTTAAGTCATTGACATTTATTGATATTATGGATTTTAGGTATTGCAGTGCCATTATTCAGCAGTTTTTTATTTGCTTTGATATATGGCAAGTATTATAGTGATGTTCTTGTTTATAAGAGGTCTTTTAGAACCTCTCAGGGCAGGCTTGGTTATGGTTGCCTTTTTTAACTGCTGCCTGTCTGCGAAGGTTTTGATCCCTCCACCTTAATAACTGTTTCCATTTCTTTGTCTGTGATTGATGCATTTAGGTTTTGTAGTTCTTCTTGGTTCAGTTTTGGAAATGTATATGTTTCTTCGTCTAGTTTGAATGAAAGTCTAGCAGGATATATTATCCTTGGTGAAAACCCTTTTTCATTGAGGGCTTGATAGATATCTTGCCATTCTCTTCTGGTTTTTAGAGTTTGAGTGGAGAATTCTGCAGATAATCTTATGGGTTTTACCTTATATGTGACTTTTTGTTTTTTTCTTGCAGCCTTCAGGATCCTTCCTTTATCCTTACTTCTTTTCATTGTAACTTTTCATTGTAACAAAGGTCTGGGTTGATTCTGATTGGGACTCTCTGGGCCTCTTGAATCTTAATGTTCTTTCTGTTATTTATGTCTGGGAAGTTTTTTTTTATTATTTCCTCTAGGATGTTTACTTCCTCTTCCTCTCTTTCTTCTTCTGGTAGGCCAATTATATGAATGTTACTTCTTTTGAGATCATCTTATATGTCTCTGTTGTTTTCAGTGTCTCTCAATATTTTTTTGAGCTCTTTTACCTCTTTCTTAGTTTTCTCTAGCCCATCCTCTGTCTGGATAATTCTGTTTTCTGCTTCTGTTAATCTGCTTTCCCTTCCCTCAGCTTCTTCAGTTCAGTTATAGTATTAGCTTGTTCTGCTAATTGCCCTTTTAGTTCAGCTATTTTAGCTTTCAGTTCTCTAATTACCTCAACGTAGCTAGTATTTTCCTTGAGGGCCTCATCTGTTGTTTCCCTAATTCTGATAGCCCTTCCCTCCATAGTTATCTTAATTTCTGTGATTATTAGGTTTATTATTGCTTGCATATTTTTCCTATCTATGGTTACTTCTGATGTGTTTGGAGTTTCCTGTCTTGATTCATTGTGGCAGAACTTTTATTTGATCTTGATTTAACCATTTTTTTATTGATATGGTTTGTATTCTTCTGTTCTGTCATTCTTCAGTTGTGTTTTGAGTACAAACCACGCTATACTAAAGACTTTTCACAAATTCAGTCACAAACCTCAGAAATTACAACAGTAGCAACTAAAGCAAGGATTGATGCAGTTCAACTAATGCCAGTTAGCCAAACAACACTTCCAGTCCAAAAAAAAAAAAAAGCAAACAGAGCCAAAAGGAAAAGAAAGAGAAAGGAAAAAAAGGGAAAACAAGAGTAGACAATTATGCAAATCTACTGTCCACTGTAAGTTCTAGGGATAGCAAGAGGAGAAAGGAAAGTAGAAAAGACACACACACACACAACTTCATTCTGAGTCAGATTTCTTCCAAAAAGTAATTCGTAAAGAAGTATAAGTGAATTCAGAAGGCAAAAGAAGGAAGAAAAGAAGAAGAAAGAGGGGGGGAAAAAAGAGCAGTTGAGGGGTTGGGCAGTGGCGCAGTGGGTTGCATGTGGCACAAAGCACAGGGACCAGCTTAAGGATCCTGGTTTGAGCCCCCAGCTCCCCACCTGCAGGGGAGTCCCTTCACAGGCGGTGAAGCAGGTCTGCAGGTGTCTATCTTTCTCTCCCCCTCTCTGTCTTTCCCTCCTCTCTCCATTTCTCTCTGTCCTATCCAACAACGAACAACATCAACAATGGCAGTAATAATAACCACAACGAGGCTACAACAACAAGGGCAACTAAAAGGGGGGAAAAATGGCCTCCAGGAGCGGTGGATTCATGGTGCAGGCACCAAGCCCAGCAATAACCCTGGAGGGGAAAAAAAAAAAAGCAGTTGAAAGGAAAGTTTTTTTTTTTTTAATTAGCTAGGAGGAAAGGAAAAGGAGGGTGGAGGGAAGTGGGAGAGAGAAACAAGTTCCTTTCACAATGGATAGGACACCCAGTCACCTATCAATGTAAAAAGCAACAGCAGTTAATTTTGCTCAACCTGAAGAGGAGGGTAAAGGGACACCCCTATATAATAATAGTAATAATAAAATAAGATAGAGTCAAAAACCCCTAACAGTCAGTCTGCAGCTTGGATCACTCCAGAGTGGGTGCATGCAGCCTGAGCAAAGACAATCAGTTATAAGAAGTATAAAATAAATAAATAAATAAATAAAACCTCCAGGTAGTTGAAGCCAAAGCAGCTTGCCCCACACTGGACCTGCTGCCACTTCCTCGAGGTCTGGCTGCAGTGACCTCCCAGATCCTGGGCTTTGGGGGGGGTCCCCTCTATATCTCAGGATCTCTGCTTATCAGCGGTGTGTGAAGGGGGTGCTGTGCTACCCCCTACCTCCTAACCCCCAGGTGTCTGGGCGTCAGTTTCTCCAGGTTCCCTCTCCAAGTCCTTCCGAGTGTCCCTGGCAGCACCACACACCTGGTCACAGCCGCAGCCTGCAGCCTGCAGCCTTTGTAGCTGCGGCAAGCCTGAGGCCCCTCTCTGGTATGGGTTTCACCACCACCACCACCCCAAAAAAAAAAAAAAAAAAAAAAACAACTGCAGTCTTTGTTGCAGCAGACCCCTTCAGCTCTGGATACTGCCTGTGTTGCCACGTAGTGGGGGCCGAAAGGCTGCCCGCCCAGAGCGGGTGCGGGGCGGGGGGCTCGGGCGGCGCCAGGATGCTCGCGGGCTCCGGGCGCTGAGAGGCGGGGAGCCGGGCATGGAGCCCGGAGCCCGGAGCCGCTGGGGCTGCTGCGGCAGAAGGGGGAGGAGACTGGGGAGGAGCTGGGGGGCAGGCTGTCGGGAAGGAGGGGTCTTAAGGGGCGGCAAGCCCAGGTCAGATTTCCTCGGAGACCTGCTAAGCTCCCACCTTCCCTCCGAGCGCGCTGTATCCCCCCGCCTGCCCCGCGTCCTCCTGACACCCGCTGGGACCATGGTGAGAGCGCGGGGCGCGGCGCCCGGGGTAGGGGGGACCCGGGCTGGCCGGGCGGAGGGCGCGAGCCTGCGGGACCCTAAGAAGTTTCCAGGGCCGGCGCGGGGGTGCTTCAGCCTCTCTGTCTCTCTGTCTCTTTTTTCTCCTGTAGATGTGGACACGCTGGCTCGTGCTCGCGCTGGTGGCGGTCGCCTGGGTGCAAGCCGAGGTGGGTGCGCGGCGGGAGTCGGACCCGAACTCCGGGGCCGGGGCTCTGCGCCTGGGCGGGAGGTGTGCGCGTCCCGGCCTTGCTTTCCAAGGCTGGGACCGGGAGTTTTCAGTGTGGGGTGCGCGGGGCTCTCGGAACAGAAATGCTACTTAGGAAACTTAACCCTCCAAATGAGTAAAAGTAGTTTGGGCCGTAAACTAAAGCCCCGCCGCCACTAAATATGGAGGGAGGTGGGGAGGGGGAGAGGGCATGAGCCGGGACCCTTTGGGACGGAGGCAGCGACAAGAGCAGCAGCCAGTTCAAAAAGGCGTCTTGAGTTCTTGCCTTCACTTATTAAGAGGAAATTGAGGACGTTTTGGCTACGCATGTCTGCTGAGGAGCGAGAGAGGGGGATAAAAAGATGTCCCTCTTAGGGTGAAATAATTTTTTTTCTGTTTTACAAAGTAGGATTATGCTTTTCTGATTTTTTTTTCCTTTGTAAAACGCCCAAGGATTTTGTGTTACTAACATGACTCAATAAGGGCCTTTTAAAATCTTAGTTTTCCCTTAAACTGGCCTTGCGCAAGTGTGAGCAATGTATTACTCTCTCTTTGGGGGCTTCGTGTTTCCAGTTAAACTATTTCAGCACTTTGGGGGGGGGATATTTTCATTTCAACTCCAATGACCTTCCTCAGAAGTACCAACAAGCCCTTCACACACAAACCCCTCCATTAACTCAAAGGTTTATGACCAGAAAATAAACAATTCTAAATTCCCTGGGCTCTACTCTCCAGAAAAGTGAGGTCAGAAACCAAACATTTGATAATTATGGCAGGAAATGTGGAAGGAATTAAAAAGCATGAGGGAGAAGAAATGGAATGTACAGTTACAAAAGAAATAGATCCCTGGTGGGTGGTTATCCTCCCTCTTTGAATTTTTTCCTTCATACTGCATTTCAACCCCACCCTTAACATCACAGCTTGACTATGCCCAAGAAAATCCCAAAAGCAAACTAGGCCTTTATTATTTAAAAAAAAAGTTTATATTTGGGGCCATTGAAATAGCTCACTTGAATAGTGTTCTGCTTTGCTGTATGTAGGATCCTGGCCCCACAACATTGGTGAAGCTTCCATCCATACTTTGGTGTCTGCCTGTCTGTCTCTCTGTCTCTCCTTCTCTCTCCCCCTCTGTCTAAAAAAAGTTTACAACTCTCAATTAACTTATTAACAGGAGGTGGAAATAAAACTATTTTTTATTAACAGTGAAATTTTTAAATAGCTAATTAATTAGATATTTACTTTGTATTGTAATAAAACTCCATGTTAATGACAGGGAAACTCAGGCAGAGTTGCTACATGATTTTATGCAGTGGCCTAAGCAATTAAGTGGTAGGAAATGCAATTTTAGCCCTAGCATCTTGGCAATATATTCCAGGCTTATTATTTATTTATTTATTTTATTAACAAGAGACAGAAAGAGAACTGAAACATCAGTCTAGCACATGTGCTGCTGGGATGAAACTCAGGAAGTCATGCCCAACACTTTATGTGGACTCTTAGGTTGCAAACCTCAGACTATTAACCACTTCCCACACAGGTGCCAAGATAGCACACACTGACTTTATGTGTCATTTCTTTTCCTAAGTCTTGTCTTGTAGGCCTTGTTATTTCCATTTTACAGAGGTGGAAACTTGTGGAGATTAGGTAGCCTACTCAAGATTGCACAATATGTTAGTTCTCTCAAGAATAGCCTGAGCCCAGCTCTCCCTCAGCTTTTAGAGCCCATCTTGAACTCCATTTCTCATAATCCCCACCTCACCACCCCCCAATTTGAATTTGGAGGAGTCTCCCTCATAACTGACTGATTTGCCTCTGGTTGAGGAATACCCCATCCTACTATCTTGGTTTTGTGACCCTCAAAAGCCAGCAGCAGTTCAGTGATGGATGAGGTGAATTCCTAGTTGGTTTTACTGCAGCCTTAGGAATTGCCAGCTAGTGTGTAAAATCACTTTGGGAACTGGAATGCAAGTATGAGGTGTAAGGAGCCTGTTGCTTTGCTCACCACAAGCTTGTGTGGCCCAAGAACCAGCATCTATTCTAGGCAGCCTGCTCTGCACTCCCTTCCCCCAGTGCACTACAGAGAAAAGCTTAGCTCATAGGAAGTTCCCTACACAGCAATTTCCTGCTTCAAGTGAAAGAGCAGAAAGTACTCTCACAGAATTCCCAGACAAAATCTGTGGGGAAAGAGTCAAAATCAAAGAAGTATAGATGCATGAAGATGAAGGAGTTGGTGCAGAAAAGAAACTATGAATTCGGTAGGTATGATCTAGGTTACATTTCATGACTCCAGAATAATGAGGAGTATATTTTAATCAATCCCTTCTTCTAGTGTCTAGCTCTGGTAACATTTTGCAAGTTTTCAGTCTGTAGTTTAATAATAGTATATTTTTAATTAATGAAAAAGATTAAAAAATTTGATACTATTTTAAGCATTTTATCATGTAGCTAATACTTGCTATAGAACTTTTTTCCTTGTTAGCTATATCAGTGGCAAACAAAGCCAAATGATAATATTTACAGTCTTTATTGGTATGATTCCACTTGAGTAAAATTTGGGGCTCAAACTGTACAAATACTGATTGAATTTTAGAAGAATGAAACTTAGACAATACACTAAAATTTTTTTAGTGCGTTTTGTGTTTTATAAGCAAAAAGATTCAATTCAGCATATTGAAAAATGGGATTGGTTGACAATTTTTTTGAAGAAACAAACCTTTGACATGATAGACTTACAGAATTAGAGGTGTCCCAAACTTGGATGGGTCCTTGCCATCATTATTAATGCCAGTCTGTAAATACTCCTAGGCTAGATTTAAGAAACTATTAACAAATCTTATTAAGGAAGATTAGATTTTGAATTTTGTCTTTGATCTCTCATTAACTTTCACCCCTGCTTTGCCTTTTTAATTGCTTTCTCTTGTCTTTATCTTTTATTTGTCTTAGTACTCTGTCACCATTGTATTCCTTCAGGCAAACTCTTATCAAAATTTAGCTGCTGTGGCCTAAGAGGTGTCACAGCAGACAGGTTGTTGGATTTTTCAGTCCTGAAGTCCTGAGTTCAGTCCCCAGGATCACCAGCAGTTCTCCAGTTCTTTATCTCTCCATCTTTCTCTCTCATTAATTCATAAAAAAAAAAAAGCCCCATCTCCCTGACCCAACACCACTCTTTAGTCTCTGCTCAGAAGGGACTTTGGGGACGTTGCACACGTCTTTTGATGACTGTATGTTAGCACCTGGAATAATTGAGGAATGAGAGGGAGCAGCAACAGAGGAAAGGCTGTGGGGAGGGGTCTTCTCATTCTTTCTGTCATCCACTCCCCCATTAAGAATGATTCCAACTTATTCAGATTGATGATGGAGGCGTGGTTTGGAAAAACTGAGAGACTGAGAACTAAGTCATTGGTTATGTGCTTTTGAGTCTGAGTAAGTGGGTCTCAGTTGATGCTAATGCAGCCTGTGGGAAACCCTGTAGCCCAGCTGCCTTCTCCCAAATGAGATAGCCTTAGCAAGTGTTCAAGCAGATCCCCCATCCCACATCTTCCTTGATGGTTGTCTCTGATGGCATTCTTTTGCCAGCACTCCATTATTACAAGCCATATGTATGAAGGACTAAGTCACAAATCAGAATACTTTTTCCAGTAAATGCATGCTTGACCCAAGAACTGTGAGTGCACTGCTGAAGATAATAACAAGAACAATAATATTGGGCTGTCGGAAAAGTCATGACGCATAGAAAAACATAGAAAAATACATCATGACTTTTCCTATAGCCCAATAATTATCAAACAGAAGATTGCTAGGACTTTGTCCCTCTAAAGCCAGCTTTCTTAACTTGCAACTATTTCCTGTTGTCAACATGCAATTAATCAACCACATAGGGTTTTACTGATTGATATGAGGTCCTCTGTGTTGTACTTAGAATTATTCTAATAGTAGGTTTAATATTGACTCATATCCTCTGACTGCTGCTTCCTGGAGCTACAACAAAACTAGAATTTTAATATTTACTTTGTATATTATCCACTAAAATACTTCGGCAAATAAACTTGTTTGCTGTGATTCTAGAGACCACTGTTGGAAATTGTAATGTTAAAACATAGCAGGACTTGAGTAGCTGAAATAGAAGAGCAAGCATATTGCAAGTTGAAGCCCTGACTACTGAAAATGTCTTTAGTAGGGAACATGGTACCATTCTGAATTGAGTGGTGAAAAACTGGGGTAGGTGACCTGTGACAGAAGGTTAAAGCTGATGTAAAGTCCCAAAGAAGAAAATAGAATCGTCCATGTCACTTCAGCAGAGCAGCACGTTTCCACAAGAACAGGGAAAGTAAAGGATGGACTGTAAATACCCGTGGCCACACATGGAGAACTGAAAGCATCATGGTATCTTTTTTTCTGATCCTCTTCAAATAACTGGGCATCCAAACATAATGTCTAGCAGATACATAAATATTAGTAGCTCAGTGATACCAGATAGTGTAGGATTGGGGAAGATAAACCTCAACACTTAGATGGGTTCATTTTTCTAAGTTACATGATTAATGCCCTGTGGGTCAAATACCTTCCTGTTAGGGGATGTTTTGGCACCTGTGACTTTGGTGCTGCATACTTGCTCCAGGATTGAGTCATTTACTTCAAGGACCTTCCTTCTCTGTTGCCCACCAGGTACTCTTCTCTGCAGTGGGCTCTACACAGAGCAGTCATAGCTGAATACAAGACTGGGTCTCTCTCTTCCCACTGCTCATAATCTAAGGGTGGGTCAGATGCTTAAAACTGACAGCTACAGTGTATTATTACAATTATTATTATTGTATATAATGCAGTTATGTAATATATAATTTTATATAATAATATAGTTTTGTATCTTTACAATTATCATGACTGTTTTTTCACCTTAGCATAAGACTTGCCTTACTATTTCTTTAACATTCTTTTACATTAATAAAGTGCACATTTTTAGCTGTGGATACATCCATGTAGGTACAACCCCATCACAGTTAAAGGAGTGGACTCAGAAAGGAGATGTTGGACTCAGAGAATGTGAAGACAGCTAGAGTAAAAAAAGTGAGGAGTATATAATAATCAAAGTTACATCTCATTTCACCACTCCTTACCCAAGCGTTATTATCATTTAATTGGTCTAGTCTTAATGTCTGCCCTTTGTAACACTTGGCAAACTTTTAATTCCTTTCTTTTAATGAAAAAGGTAAATTAATCCTCTTCACACGACACCTGCAACTTGAGTGTTATTTTAAGCATTTTAATTTGATTTAACTATGCCTACAATGCAAACTTGTTTTCCTTCTTATATATAAGGCCACAGAGTTACATAGTTAAATATAGCTAAATAAATAAGAATCCATATTATCGATAATCATGAGATCAGCTTCAGGGGAGCTGGTTTACCTCTTTTGAAGATTTATTTATTTTTATGAGGGAGAAATTGAGATCAGCACCACTCAGCTTTGGGATATGCAGTAATGGGATTGAATCTGAGACCAGAGAGAGGCAAGTTCTGTGTTCTAGTACTGAGGTCTCCCTCCTATTAAGTAAGATCTTTTTTACATTGTTTATGATAGCTAAAGATTTAAAACCTACTATTTTTCCTACTAAAGGAGTTAGAGTTGATGGAAATAATATGCACTAAAAGTCATGTTTGCACACATTTTTAAAATAATATATTTTTTATTATTGGATAGAGACAGAGAGGAGTTGAGGGGGGGAGGGAGAGGTAGAGAGGGAGAGAGACAGAGAAACACCTGCAGCCTTGCTTCACCACTCAGGAAGCTTTCCCCCTGTGGGTGGGGACCAGGGGCTTGAGCCTGTCCTTGTGCACTATAATGTGAGGACTTAACCAGGTGTGCCACAGACTGGCCCCAGGTTTGCACATATTTTTAAGCTCTGGAAATTTAATTTTATTTAGAAGACAAAACAAGTTCCCCATGTCTTACCGTCTAAATGTATAAAAATTTATAGAGTAACATAAAATATCTTAAAATCCATCATGATTTTTTCACCCTTCTTTTTCAAGAGAGACTTAATGATCTTAATATATACTCTTTTATTTAAATTAAAAGTTGTGTTTGTGTTTTCATGGGAAAGACATAAACAGCACTGAAAGAAGCTCCTTGGTTGGTAGAATAGTGCTGTGGTGTCTCATCTCTCTTACTGTTCTGTCCATCTCTCTTGCTCTTTGAAGTAAAGGAAAAAAAAAATCTAACTCAGTGGATCACTTAGCAGTGACATCATGCACACATGGAATTCTGGGTTTGTTTCCTAGTGTCACATAAATAATAAATTAAAAAAAATAAAACATTATAGAAGAAGCGCTTTAAAAGCAAAAGCCCTTATTAAATGTGAGTTATTTTTTACAAAAGTTGAATGATTTCCTGTAGTCACACTTTTAAGTATGACGACAGCCAGCACTTAAGCTCAGTTTATACTTCTAAACCCTTGGTTTCTTATATACTGTCTCCATACCCCTGAAATAGGATAAGCTTACTCTAACAGTTGACAAAGTAGAATATTCTTGTTGTCACAAAACATAGTAGCTAGTAAGTCAACAGATACTAATGAATACTTACTAGGTGCAATATTTCATATCAGATATTACATCAATGAACTTTTTCCTCACAAAGTTTCTGTCTTTGAAATTTAATTCTAAGAATGCCATTAAAGGATATACATAATTTTAATTTGTCACATTACATGTACTTCATATGGAAAAAAAAGTTGTGTTTGGTAAAATAGGCTTAGATAAAATAGGTTTGATAAAAAGCTTAGATGTAGAAAAGACCAGAGTGGGGGGGCTGAGGAGTAGTGCACTGGGTTAATAAGCACACATAGTACGAAGCACAAGGATCCTGGTTCGAGCCCCCAGTTCCCCACTGCAGAGGGGATGCTTCACAAGTGGTGAAGTAGGTCTGCAGGTGTCTGTCTTTCTCTCTCTCTCCCTCTCTGTCTTCCCCTCCCCTCTCAATTTCTGTCCTATTCAAATAATCAAAAAAAAAATATATCAGAGCACATCTGCTAGGAGCAATGTATTCGTAGTACAGGCACTGAGCCCCAGCGATAAACCTGGAGGCAGAAAATGAAAGAAAGAAAAGACTAGAGCAAAGAGTAAAATCAGCCACAAATCCACCACCTAAAAATAAACCAGCCCTTCATTTACCCAGGGTAGGACATGGAGGTTGGATGGGGAGATTGAAACTGAGGCACCAGTCTTATGTATATCCATCCTGCTGTCTTCCTGGCCCCTTAGTAGCCAGTAAAAGTAAGTACCCCTAGTCTGGAGACAGAACACACCAGGTAGTTTGCTTTGCTCTGCCCACTACTCTACTTGCAGTCCTGCCAACACATGGGAGAGCCGTGGCACCAAGGGAAACCCTGGTGTTTCTCCTCTCTGTATGTCTTTCTTTGTGACTATCTAAATGAAAACACATTTGTTCCAGATGCCCTGGCTCCATACCTCCCTACATTACAAGATAAATGAACTACAAAAAATAGCACAGACATAGCATCCATTGTCCCCACTGCTCACCTCCTTACCCACGGCAGACAGTCAGTCATAAAATTCTTTTCTTTTTAGTATTTTATTTATTTACTAGTATGAGAAACAGGAAGAGAGAAAGAGAACAGACATTACTCTGATACATATGCTGCTAGGGATCAAACTGAAAACATCAGGCTTGAAAGTCCAACACTTCATTTACTACACTACCTCCCAGCCCACACTCAAAATTCTTTCCAGCTGAACCTGGGAGAAATTTGAAGTCTTTCTCAGCAATGTTCTAGGTAGCTCCAGCAGCGACTTTCATCTGTATGTGAGATAAAAACTATTTTTCATTCCTGCTTGGAAAAGTCAATCCAGTGTGACAAATATTGGTGTGTCTTTGGCAAAAATTAAGGTAATTAAGAAAGTAGAGTTTGGAACTGTACTAAGCAAAGACCACGTGAAATAATGAACAACAGTACTAGGATAGCAAGTTAGTGAAAATGAAAAGGAAACAGCACTTCATTTCTGGCCTGAGCTTCTACATTCTCTAGATGAAGTCAAACACCTTCTGAGAAACCCTCTAATGTTGTCCATCAACAAAAATATGGCAGCGAGAATTTTCTTGGCTGTTCTGCTGGCATAAACAGTGCTCTTGCTACAACTCTTAAGAGCTGCTTCTGTCATAGATAACAGCTTCTGCATTAGCAGCTGCCTGGCAGTAACTTACTAATAGAAAGCTTTTTAGGGAGTTGAAGTACAAAACATATCCTATAAATCTGCACTTTCTGCTGTGGTTGGAGGATTTCCAAGTAACATCTTCACAGACCTCTTATATTCTCATTTGGAAGTAATTTCCAATAAGCTATTCCCAGGATTAAGCCCAAATTCATGACCCTTAAAATGTTCCCTGAATAATCCTGAACACTATCAGTGACCAATGAAGAAGTTGCCCAAACAAGTCTCCTAATACATGGCAAAAGCCGGGCCATATTTCAGGCCCATATTAAATGTATGCATCCAAGAATATTGACATCACTTGATATGGGGAAAGTGTCTCTCTGTCTTTTTTTTTTATTATTATGTTCAAGATTTGGTATCCTTGAGTCTGATACAGAAATAGACTCCCCCACCCCCTTTAGTTCTACAGTGGTGGTGGTGAGTGTAATTCCTGGATTTCTTCCAGAAGTTCCAGGCATTATATTAGTCACTCTGCACATTTACTGCTATTAAAAACACTGTGAGGGGGGTCAGGCAATGGTACACACAGGCGAGCAAGCACATGTTACCATAAGCAAGGACCTTGGTTCAGTCACCTGGCTCCCACCTTCAGGAGGAGCATTGTGAATGGTGAAGCAGGACTGTAGGAGTCTTTTCCCTTGCTACCTCCCCCTCCCCTCTCAATTTCTCTCTGTCTTATCAAAATGAAAGAAAGAAAAAAAAAAAAAGAAGGAAGGAAGGAAAGAAGGAAGGAAGGATAAAAAGCAATGGCTTCTAGGAGCAGTGGACTTGTTACCCAGCACTAAACCCCAGCATTAACCCTGTTGGTAATTCAAAAAGGAGAACAATAGCATGAATCTAAATGAAAGACTGCTACTCTCAAAGCTGTAGTATAGCTCAAGGGAACCTACTGGACGACATACATGGCTCACACCAAAATTAAGCGCCCACTGCTTACCCTGCTGCTGCTGATTCAGAGAACTCTGAAAAGCAGCAGTGGGATGGACAGAGAGGCTCCACTTGAGCAGCTGGCATCACAGGCTGAAAGTCTGTCCACATTGTCTGCTTGACCAGTCTGTCCAGTAGATGGCAGGTTTTTGTGTGAAGCCGTAAGATGAAATAACTACCTAGGCTATTGGTGTTTTTCTCTTTATTTTTATATCATTGGAGCCTGAGTTACTTCAACTGAATTACTTTATTCAGTTCTCCTTTTCTTACATCTGTGTGGGAATGTGGTTATTTACAATAAGTAATATAGTTCAAGGGGCTGGGTGGTGGCACACCTGGTTGAGCACACATGTTACAGTGTGCAAGGACCCAGGTTCAAGCCCCTGGTCTCCACCTGCAGGAGGAAAGCTTTGCAAGTGGTGAAGTAGGGCTGCAGGTGTCTCTCTCCCTCTCCACCTCCCCCTCCTCTCTCAATTTCTGGCTGTAAAATTTAAAAAAAAGAAATATAGTTGAAGGGGCTAGGCAGTGGCACACCAGATTAAGCACATTTGTTACAGTGCACAAGGATCTAGTTCAAACCCCCGGTCCCCACCTGCAGGGAGAAAGCTTCACAAGTGGTGAAGCAGTGCTGCAGATGTCTCTCTGTTCCTCTCTATCACCCCCTTCCCTCTCAATTTCTGGATGTCTCTATCCAATAAATAAATAAATAATTTTTAAAAAGAAGAAGATTGGGGACATCTTTGTTATATTTGGTCTCTTGTCCTCAGTTCCCGAAACTGCTACATCACCATAATAGTACAGTGGGTCTCTTATTCATAGCAAGACCTTGCCACTACATCTGAGTTTATGTGGGAAAGCACCTCAGGATGGGTTACCAGTGGACCCAGCCTTGAATCAAGAGTTGGAGCATACAGTTCTGCCCTCTGATGAGATGGAGGTGAAGGTGGGGGAGAGGAGGGAGAGATTGAATCAATCACCAAGTGACCAATGATCTAACCAATCACAGCTTTGTAATAAAGCTTATTTTACAAAGTTAGGGGCTAAACTCAATAGAGCTTCTTGGTTAGTAAGCTCATTGAGAAAGAAGGCATGGAAGCCCTATCTCCATGTTTTGCTCTATGCCTTTCTTCCATCTGACTGTTCTGAGTATATATCCTTTTACAAGAAGTCAGTGCAACTATGTAAAACAATTAGTTCATTTTGGCATATACAAAATATGCCAAATTTGAAGTACAAGTAAGTATTAGCTATTATCATTCTTGTGGCATCTCTACTTACTGGACCGGCTCCGCAAGATAAGGTGTCCATGTGTGTGTTGATGAGCTTGCCTTGTCTCTTTTACCTTCTCCAAGAATTAAAGATTGCCTTCTTCTAAAAGAGAACTAGGATATTTATTTTAGTGGGTGCTTTGATGCCCAGAATTTATATCAGAACCTCTGCTTCTACTGAACCCATCTTGCCTTCAAATTTCTAGATAATGTTTCCTCTGTGAAAATTGCAACTCTTTCATTCCTCCAGGAAGAGAATTAAGTGCCTTTTGTGCACAGCTGTGCAGGGCAGCAGAAGTTCTCCCCAAAGAGAGTGAACAAAGGGAGAGAGGATTAGAAAGGAAAGAATAGTGATATGTAAACCATATTCCTTTTTCTTGTTTCTTCCTTACATATGGAAACAGATACTAGACTTCTTGGATTTTTTTTCTGAGATGACAGGACAGAAAGAAATTGAAAAGGGGGAGCAGCGGGCTAAGCATACATGGTGCAAAGCACAAGGACCGGCGTAAGGATCCTGTTTCGCACCCCCAGCTCCTCACCTGCAGGGGAGTCACTTCACAGGCATTGAAACAGGTTTGCAGGTGTCTATCTTTCTCTCCTCTCTCTGTCTTCCCCTCCTCTCTTGATTTCTCTCTGTCCTATCCAACAACAACGACAGCAATAACAACAACAATAATAACAATGATAAAGGAAAAAAATGTTTAAAAAATAAAGTTTCTTTAAAAAAATAAAAGAAATTGAAAAGGGAGGGAGAGAGACACCTGCAGCACTACCTCATCACCTCTGTAGCTTCTCCCATGCAGGTGGGGATTAGGGACTTAAAACGTGGTTCATGCACACATTACATCAACTGTAAGTATGTGAGTAGAAATGTCAGAACTGGTTGTTCTGGCCACATAGACATTGGTGTGGTCTAGCCTTGATGCAGGTCCTGCTGCTTCTGTGACCCACAGTGAAGTGTAATTTTTACATCAGAGCACTTGCTGCACCATTGTCAGTGACTTAGGAGATGTTTGTCCTTCATAGGTAGTTACAACTGTTCAACACTAGATAAAACTAACAAGACTGTTGTAAGGCTCTAGTAGACTTGCTGAGTCTGGTTGTTCAAACTGTCTACTGCACAAGTGATATCTACCCAGAGGATGGGCGTTTGCTTCTTTGTTTTGATAAACACAGAAAATGTCTGAGCAAGAGAGAGAGAGATTACAGCACCAAAGATTTCTTCAAAGTGGTGGGGGTTTGACTTGAACCTGGGTCAAGCACATGGCAAAAATGGCACATTATCCAAGTGAGCTATTTCTCTGTCCCTGGGGCATCTTTTATCTAACCAATATGCAGAGCTCCCCAGAACCATCATTTTCCTTGAGGTATATGATGCTCACTGGACTATAATGTTCATTTCTCCATGTGTTTATTTTTATTAATGAATAGCAATTCAGAATCTTAGAAAATGTTTATAATAGGTCTCTAACAGAAGTCAGCTTGTTTGTTTTATTTTGTTTTGGTTTTGTTTTGTTATGCTTATGGTACTTACTCCTGAACTAGCTAAAATAATACAAATGGAAAATTTAAAAATCTGTTCTTTTGGACCCACAATGTGCTTCTTTTGGCTGTTGCCAAAGTAAATCTAGTTTGAGAACTGTGATTCCCCAGGAATTAAGAAAAGCATTCCTAACTCCCTTCTGATTTCTGGATAGCACAACTTTCCTCAGCCCACAGCTGAATTCCAGCCCTGAGGAAGAAATGTCTTAAAAGTGAACTCCCAGCCTGGAGCCTGTCAGAGGTTGTGTCATGTGTTTGCATTAGCCGAGCACAAAGCAAGCAGGCTTTCCTGCCTTGCTCTCCCTCCACCCACAGCCCCCTCCGGAGAGGCGGGTTAAAGTCTAGACAGTGTCTGCTTGGCAGTGTGCCTTTACAGCACAATCTGACAGTTCCACAGCTCTGGCTTAGGTTGCCTCTCCTCACTCATTTCCTCAGTTTTCTCAGTCAGCCTTAAATTGTCTCAGGGGGACTGGCATGAGTCACACACATATATAGCAGGTGAGTGAATTTATGGACTGTCAGAACTCAACTGTCTTGAGGGACTCAGAGTTGACAAAATATCAGCAGTACTAGTTGAAACTTTGCAGAGATCATTGACATGAGCTGGCTTCAGTCATCTCCATGCATTGGCCAGGGATGGTACCCAGATAATGAACCCCAATGTCTTTCATTGGAACACTTCTGTAGTCATGGGACACCTTTGTCTAGAAAATAGGGGGTTAACAGAGTGAGCTCTGAAACTCAGCTCTGAAATCTTACCCATTTAGAAGTATACAGATGTTTTAAGTAGGATTCTCAACATAACTTACTTAATGGGAATGCTGGGGAGATAGCATAATGATTTACTTTTATGCCTAAGGTTCTGAGGTCCTAAGCAATGCCATAAAGTCAGAGCTGAGCAGTGTTCTGAAAAAAATATATGCTTAATAAAGCGAGGCTATTTGGCTAGCTCGTGTTTTAATTGATGACCCAGTGAGTTGTTTTCAAGAAGCTAGCCCACCAATGGGAAAAGAGAGCCAATAAAGACTGACACTTTATATACTGAATGTAATGTAAGCAATAAAGCACATGGCACCATGGCATCAAGCATCTTTATCCCTAGGAATCCCAAATACAGTTTACGGAAAGGAATAGTATGATTTTCTTCTTCAGAAGCAAGCAAGTGAAAAATAATGGAAACAAAAAAATACTGAGGCCTATCAGATAGTGAATTCATGAGACTCGAAATTCAACTGTCTTGAGAGGCTCAGAGTAGACAAAAGAGCAGTACTGGCTGAAGCTTTATTGGCTTTATCACTGGCTTCGAACAAAAGAAAAAAGAAATGAAAACTCCACAAATTGCAAAGTGTGCTATTGGAGCTTTTACTGAACCTGTTTTTTAAAAAGCAAAAATAAGTAAAACTTTCCTCTGGGCTTTGTAAATGCTCACATTTTCTTTTTAAAAATAATGATCTAGTGTCTGAAAAAATGTTGCATGGACCCTGACTTTATTGTCCAGAAACCTTTTTTTTTTAACCTCTGACCTTATTACCAGACAAATGACCAGGTCCTACCCTTCCTGAACAGGGAATCCTACTGTCTAACTCATTTCAGGGCTTTGGCTTCTGACTGTAGCCCATGGACACTAGTCTTCAGTCTTGGCCTGAGTGGTTAGATCAGGTGGCCTGTGAAGATACATGAAAACAGGCCAGTGTAGATGTTTTAGTCCTGTTTTATTGCTGGGTACCTTAACTACATTCCTACTTGATAATCCCCGTGTGCTAAATTGTACTGACTGTTGGTCCTGAACCAGAGGCAGTTCCAATGTTCTGTGTGGCTTTCCTAATAAGGTTACTAGTGTAGTATGAGAATTGAATTAAAATCAGCTTTGTCTCTCCTTGTGTTACCCTCTATTTAAAGAAAAAATTACTTTCCAGAGCAGTGGAGTTACTGTGTATCTGTGCAGGCCCTAAATCCCAGCCTTTAAAAAAAATATATTTATTTATTCCCTTTTGTTGCCCTTGGTGTTTTATTGTTGTAGTTATTATTGTTGTGTTATTGATGTCATTGTTGTTGGATAGGACAGAGAGAAATGGAGAGAGGAGGGGAAGATAGAGAGGGCGAGAGAAAGAGAGACACCTGCAGACCTGCTTCACCACCTGTGAAGCGACCCCTGCAGGTGGGGAGCTGGGGCCTCGAACCAGGGTCCTTACTCTAGTTCTTGCGCTTTGCGCCACATACGCTTAACCTGCTGTGCTACCACCCGCCCCCCCCTTTTTTTTTTTTAGTAAAGCCATATAGGCAGAATCCTAAGTCCCTACGCTGAGCACAAACAGGCATTCCTCAGTTCCCTTTCCTATTAGCTCATTAGAAGGATCCAGGAATGGACATTTCAGTCATGATCACAAAATCTGCTTTATGGTAAAGACAAAATTCTCAGATGCTCAGCGTCACTTTTCTAAAGGCAGCCCCATCTTCTAGGCTTCACTTTATGCTGTAATTACCATGCTGCAATTCACTGGAGCAGAATAAGTTCTACTTCAGAAACAAGAAATGTACCTGGCTTCTCCTTAGAATCCTAAGAATCTTTCAGAAATGTTCATTTGTCGTTCCTCCATCCCCACCCACCACCCCAGTCTTCTGTCTTTGGAGTATTCTATTTTCTTTCCTCTTTTTATCCTGTGTGGTCTTGGCCTTGCCAGCAGCCACACATAGAGGAGCTGACTTCTTGGATTAGTTATTTGTTTTAAGGATAAAGTCTATGCTGTAGTTGGTGTCTGCATTACATTCAACAGAAGATTTAACATTCTGCATGGCACTGAGGGCTGGCTAATGACAAAACAAAAACCAAACCAAACCAAACAACAACAAAAAAAACAGCACAGGAACACCCATTTCAGGTGTGAGTTCATTTTAGGGTTTCCCTCAGTTTTTCTAAGAGATTGGAAGTGGGAGGGAAATGGAATTGGGAAGAGTTTAAGGTAAAGAGTTTAAGGTAAAGACTAGACATTCAGACCATCGCTAAACATTGGATCTAGTAGATTTGGTACTTAACCATAGACTTACTTCCTAAGCTATTTGTGTATAGTATCGTTACAAAGCTAATAACTTTATATCTAAGAAATACAACTGGAAGAGTCTTGGATTTTTTTCTACAAAAGCATATGTATAGTGCCTGTGTAGGTGCTACATGACCATGCACTCAACCCGAGTTTCAGCCCTGGCACCACATGGGAGGTTCTATAACAATAGAGAAAGTTTTGATGCTACAGTGTCTTTCTGAATTGAAAAAGTAGTTGAGTGATGGGTGGCCTGGTGGTAGTGCAGCAAGTTGAGCGCACATGGCGTAAAGCACAAGGACCAGCGTAAGGGTCCCGATTGAGCCCCCAGCTCCCCACTTGCAGGGGGGTCGCTTTACAGGCAGTGAAGCAGGTCTGCAGGTGCCTATCTTTCTCTCCCCAGTTCTGTCTTCCTGTCCTCTCTCAATTTCTCTCTGTCCTATCAAACAGCAGCAATAATGATAACACAACAATAAACAACAAGGGCAACAAAAGGGAAAAAATAGCCTCCAGGAGCAGTGGATTCATAGTAAAGGCATCGAGCCCCAGCAATAACCCTGGAGGCAAATAAATAAATAAATAGCTGAGTGATGAAACTGCACAGGTGTGGAACCTGCCCCACCTCCCAGTTCCATTAAAATAAGAAGAATATATAATATAACCTGGGTTAAAATAAACTGAAATTGTGTTATATATCCTGTAAAGGCAGTCTTTTCTCAGACAAAAAATGTGTAAGAATAACCAGTGCCTGTAACCCCACTGGGTTAGTGATTTTACAGCCTAGGTAATTGTATTTCCCCTCTAAATTCTCTCTTTTTGTTTCCTTTGCACATTTGATCAAATAGAAGGCTCTTTATTTCCTGCTTAAGTTGCTTCATCTAATTGCTGTGTGGATTAGAGAGCCTGCTGACTTCCTCACCTGTGGCTGTTTTTCAGTTGGTGACAGTGTTATTTTTCTAAATAATGTTACCATTATTTTGCCCAGTATCAATAGCATTGTCATTTCATGGGCATAATTACTTACGTTAAAGTGACCTGGGTTGGAAAAACCTTATTCCCCAATAACCTGTTGTTTAACTACAAGAAAATGTCTTCTCTCTGCTTAGATTGGTAAAGTGTAAGAGACTGTGTGTGTGTGTGTGTGTGTGTGTGTGTGTGTGTGTGTGTGTGTGTGTGTGTATGTGTGTTCGTGTTCTGTCTCCATCACCCTCATCCCATATACCACCATTTTGTGCCTGGATTCCTGCTATAGTATCCTGACTGCTCCCTCCCCCCTTTTTCCCTCTTATTCCTGCCCGTCTACTTTTCTACATAGCTGCTGGAGTAATCTTTGTAAAACATATGTGATCATGTCACCCTCCTGTGTAAACTTTCCCAGAGTCCCCTGAGAATAGAATAACAACTCAGCGCCTACAAGTTCCTTTACATGCTTCAACCCTTGCCTGCTTATCCCAACTTATCACTCACTGCTTTCTCTATGACCCTGTATCACAACCACACTGACCTTTTTTGCTCTATAGATGATCAGATCCCACGGTGCTTCAGAGACTTCTTGCTTTTCTTATTTAAACTGTTCCTTTTCCTCCTTTTCTTCTTTTTCAAAATGCTATTTATTTATTGGTTTGGTTAGAAACAGAGAGAAATTGAGATGGAAGGGGGAGGAAGAGAGAAAAGAGGCAACTGTAGCATTGTTTCACTGCACATGAAGTTCTTCCCCTGCAGATGGGGACCAGGTCCTTGAGCACACTAATGTGTGTGCTTTGCCAGGTGTGCTACCCTCTGGCCCCTTCAAGTCCTTCAAGCCTCTAAACACCAACCAATTGGTGCCCTAGTCTCCCAGAGAGAAGTCAAACATACTTTCTCTGCTCTTCTAAAAATTCATCACAATCTGAAATGACCCTGTTATTATTCTGTATGTGTACTCATTGTTCTCTTTCTAAAATATGTCTTCCATCAGGGCAGTAACTTCTGTCTCATTCATCAATCATCCTTAGTACCTAGATCTTAATTGGGCATATAGCAGGTGCTAATAAGTACTTGTCAGATTAACCCCTGCCCAAACATCATTTATGTAATATGCAGAAGCGCTTATATGCTTAGTATTCTGTCTATAATCCCTGTACTCCAGTTATCTCTGTGCCACATTCTTCAAGTATGCCATGTGCCTGGGAAGATGCTTGACATCACTTGCCCATCAGCACTTTATTTAACCTTGGGCATGGGAGTAATACCAGACTTGCTTAGTCTGACACCTAGATTCTGATTGCTGTCAGCTCCAGATGAAATTGGAATTTAAGCAGAGGCTAGCAGAATAATAAATATTTCTTTTTTTTTTCTTTCTGTGATCAGCAATTCTAACTTAACTGGGCACCATTCCCAGAGTTAACTAAGAGCCTGAAGAATAGAAAATAAAGCATTATAACTTTTTATTGGTGATTCCTCATTATAAAGCCTCTGGTCATCTTATCCTGACCTTCTGATTTGCTGAGACATGTCCTATTGAGATCTTTTCCTGCTCTTTCTGTCTCAGCTATTTCATTTGAATGATAGCTGTGATGTCTTTAGTATGGATAAAACAATGCCATTGTATTTATACATTAGATCTCAGTGAAGTATTTTTTCCTAGGGGAAAAAAAAAATCCCACCAGTCACACCGTGAGCATTAGTGGGTAGAGTCCTGGGAAGCAAACCCCACCCCCTCTTACTCACACCCTTGTTCTCTAAACCCACTTAGAATTGACACACAAAGTTTCCTGGCTTTCATACTACATTAGTCCACTTTTCAACAAAATCATAGTACTCAATAACAGGGCATTTCTCCAGTGGTTAGTCAGTTGACAGTGAAAGAAGAATTTTGAGAACTATACTGGTGCACAATACTTGAGTGGGTTTCATTCACAAATGAGAGTCTGTCTGTAGCAATTGAGCTAGTGGAGTTTTGTGTAATTTCTAATGCAATCCTTGTGGGAGAACAAAATGAGCAGAAAGGAGGTCTTTGTGCATTGTTGGTACAGTATAAGTGTCTTACAGGACTTCAATCTCTGGAAAAAAAAAAAAGCTACAATGGAAAGGCAGAATACCTGGCAATCTCTCATTGGTTCTTTTAGCTAAGGCCTGATTGGCCAGTACAAGTATGTTTTACAGCTCCTTCCCCCCAGCTGTGACTGCTGCTCTAAGGAAAGAATGCAGGGCAGGAATGTCTCAAGAATAGAATGTGCATGTTTTCCTTGAGTTTAAGCTCCAGTCGAGAGAGAGAGAGAGAGAGAGAGAGAGAGAGAGAGAGAGAGAGCTGAAAACTGGTTACAACAAAATGTAAGAGGGAGATATTGCTGAAAACTGGTTACAACAAAATGTAACAGTTGAATCAAGATGAAAAGACTTTTTTTGAGAACTACCCACTTGAATTATCAGATTTGTTCAGGATTTTTAAGGCAGGAAAGTGCATTTAGCTAAGTGAAAGCACAACACATGTATTTAATTAGTTCTTTATCTTTTTCCATGAGTTGAACAAAAGCCACATGACAAAAAAAGGCAAATGCTTTATTTTACATAGAGAGGAGACCAGAAGGGTGAAGTGACTCATCCACAGGCATTGAACAGCAGAGCCAAAATTGGGCTTAAGTTCCCATGATGTCTGTCTCTTTGCAAAGGACTCTGTATATTCATTTGTTTAGTATCCTGGCCTCTTTCAGAGGAGCATGCTGCCTTACCCCAGTGTTCAGATACTGTCTGTTGGTTTTTTACATGCAGCACTTCTAAAATGTTCCAATTAAAGAAAGTTGTCCTTTTTCAACCTAAACGCTTTTTTCTAGTCAACCCTCAGTAATACATCAGAACTCAGAATTACCTTTTAGTGAGAGAAAAAACTAGCCTCAGAGGGCTTTCAAACACTTGAAATGTGACTGGTCCAAATAAAAATTGCTGTCAGTGTAAAATACACACTGAATTTCAGAGCCTTACTATGAAGAAAAGTATGTAAGATAATTCAGTAATTACATGTCAAAAATAGCAATACATTGGCTTATATAAAAAGAAAATGACATTTTACATATTTCTTTTTAAAATGTGTCAGCTAGAAAATTTTAAATCATCTGTAAAACTGATAGATTTTTATTAAAATTTCTTTTTTAATGCTTATCTACTTTTTATTAATTTAGAGAAAAAAGAGAAATTGAGAGGGATGAGAAAGAGAGAGAGAGACCTACAGCACTGCTTCGCCACTCATGAAGCTTCCCTCCTGCAGGTGGAGACTGGGGGCTTGAACCTGGGTCCTTGCACAATTTGACATATACACCCAATCAAGTGTGCTCCCCCATAACCTATTTATGTTGCGTAGTGCTGCTCCAGGCACGTTTCACTTATCCACATATTGTACTTATCCACACTATTTTTCTAAGATATTTCTCACTAGGTTCTATATTTTGTTGTTAAGAATCTCATGTATTTATGCCACATTTCCTTATCAAAGGTGTTAGCTTTATTCTTCTCTGAGTCCTCATTATGATGTTTGGCATTGTATTCCTTGATTTTTCTGTATATTGCTTACATGCTTAGAAATGGGCTTTCTCATAACAACACCAATAATAACTACAATAATAAAACAACAAGGGCAACAAAAAAGGAATAAATAAATAAATATAAAAAAAAGAAATGGGCTTTCTCTAATTTCACTTTTGGATAATAATAAGGAGTACATATTAGTTTATGTTTGAAGCATTGTTTTTTCTTCTCACCCCCCAAAAATTGATTTAATGTAGCCCTTAATTTGTTTTACAGTAGTTCACATTCCTTTAAACCAGGCTATTAAAATCTAGGGAACCTATAGTGGGTGCCACAACTTCCTGATACACATGCCCAGCTGACAGCAATAGTATAATTGTTACTAGAGGCTATAAGCAGCCCTTCATTGTCTTCCAAACATGGGGGTGAGGAACACTACACTAAGTTCAGGGGTTTGTAACTCACTTTCCAGGGCATGCCAGGGCACAGGACAAATTATTAAGGCCCTACTGACTCCCAGCCTTGAGCCAGTTTGACAAATAAATGCCAGTAACTTCCACCAGATGGCTATGCTTCCCGGAATTCCTGAGAAAATACTAGGGGATGCACCCTGTGTGAGCCTTTATCCTTGACACATCCTACAATTTTGTAACAGAGCTTGTGGCCAAACCATATGCTCATAATTTCTAGGCTGGCTATCGTATGCCTAGAATAGTTATTTCTGCTGCTCCCTTACTCTAGTCTGGCTTCATCACCACAACGGGATCCAGGAACCACTGGTTTGGGTTAGGTTAAGGGATATATAAGTATGTGCCCCTGGAAACCTCTACCCTTGGGTATCTCATTGAGTCCATGGACTAAGATCCCCAGGACCAGGAACTACATATACATACACAAATTATTTTTTTCCTAATGTTTTGCTAATTTATTCTTTTAATGAAGAGAGATACAGAGAGAGACCAGAGCCATGATCAGCTTTGGCTTGTGGTAGTGCTGAGGATTGAACCTGGGACCTCAGAAGTTCAGGCATTAAAGGCTTTTGCATAACCATTATGCTGTCTCCCCAGACCACCTATCAAAATTCTACTCCAAAAATCCACTTCCTTTGCATGCCATCTGAAGGGTGTGCTTTATTTGATTTTGATATTGCTCTGAATATATATCTGGGTTGCAGAAACCAAGAATGAGGAGAAATTGCGTTCTGCAGGTTCTCATTGTCTAGGAATAGGCAAACTGGAGGGAGAGGCTGGTGGAGCCAGAGGGTGATGAATACCACCTGCCTCCCTCCAGTATTTTCTTGGGAAACTACTCCTCGGATTCTAGCCCCCCTCCCCTTCTTCAGGCTAGCAGTTGCCATAGCAACACAGTGTCTGAGAACTTCTAATTACATCTGTCTGCTTCTCCTAGAACCATACCGAGCCACACATGTGGAGGCTTCATTTACCCTAAGTTTCTTGCTGGGTTTTAACCCTTTCTGAATTCCTTGGGCTGAGAATAAGCACCAGGATGCTGGAAACTTGACAGCTGTGTTGCAAATTACACTGGCCCCAAAAATTCCCAGGGCTTTGTCCATGATTTTGAAAGTTAGGGGCTAGTGCTATTCTGTTCTGCTAGGTACTGTTGATTTCTCTGCTTGATCTCTCTATTGCATTTTGATCGAGTCAACTCTGAATTCCCTGCTCTCCTCCCAACCTGTGCCCTCTCCATCTCTCAAATGGTTTCAACTCTTTGTTGCATGTTATACTTTCTCTTAAGATACTCAGATCCCCAGGAAAAACAGTTGTGGGCACAACTAATGCCCCATCCTTAACTGGCAAGATAAACCTAATGGATAAACCATAGGGGTGTGATTAGAAATCCCCAGGACATTGCGGGGGACCTAATGTAGAAAACTTCTGTTTTAATCTAGGGAGATTGACCAACATGACTCCTTTCTGTTTTACAGGGTAGTGATGGGGCTGGAACTCCTTAGAAGAGTTAACACGAAATAGCTACCTTGGATTATAAACCCATTTTCACGATTTCTCTTGACGTCTTCTCACTTAGTTCTCTTCTCTGTTTCTCCCTCATATAGGAGGTTGACTTCTGACTGGCCCCACCCTTTACTTTAAAGTCCCACCTAATTTTACCTTCTTGAGGTACCTAACATTCCCATATTAATCCCACTTTCCATCCTTTTTCCCACCACTAGACTTCCATCAGATTTTCATTAAGAGAATGACTGAAAACTTCTTTAGTCCCCTGTTCTCATATCCATTACAGACACACACACATCTACACAACCTCAGTGCCTTTCTGTGGGAAAGTCAGTCTAATACTGAAATTCTAGACTAGTGAAATTCTTAACTGGTGAAGGGTGGAGTCTTTAGGCTATTACACACACACCACCACCACCCAGGAAAGGAGTGTACATAAACTGTTTTTCTTTCCAGTTCCTCAGGGTCATGTGGTATAGTTTCATGTTTTCCATGAATGTTGAATAAGTGGTACAAGATACTACACTAAGATTTACAAAATAACGCAACATAATATTTAATTTATAGCTGCATTGGGGAAGACAAATCTAAACAATCAATTAATTTTTTAAAAGATCATTTGTTTTTATTGAGAGAGATCAGAGCACCGTTTGACCCTTTCTTTCTATTATTTATTTATTTATTTTGCTTCCAGGGTTATTACTGGAGCTCGGTGCCTGCACTACGAATCCACTGCTCCTGAAGGCCATTTTTTTCCCCATTTTTGTTGCCCTTGTTGTTATTATTGTTATCGCTGTTGTTGTTGTTGGATAGGGCAGAGAGAATTTGAGAGAAGAGAGAAAGACAGAGGTGGGGAGAGAAAAATAGTCACCTGCAGACCTGCTTCACCACTTGTGAAGTGACCCTCCCTGCAGTTGGGGAGCCGGGGGCTTGAACCAGGATCCCTGAGCTGGTCCTTGAGCTTCATGCCACTTGCACTTCACCTGCTGCGCTACCGCCTGGCCCCCCATTTGACCATTTTATGTGGTGCTGAGATGAAACCCAGGGTCACATGCAACCAATGCTGCATCACCTCCCCAGCCACAATTCTGGTGTTTTTGGTTTTTTTTGACATGACCAAAATCAATTCATGAAAAAATGGGATGAACATTTGGAGAAAGTAGAAGGCATTCCTGCCATGTGAAAGGAAAAGGCCATTGAGGCTGAAATGGTGTAACTTGAGCTAAACTTAAGGAAGAATTTGTGCAATCCAGATAATAAATCAGACTTTCCAGATGGTGACATTATTTTCTTAGCTGGTCTTGTGGGACACTCTCTGCTCATCTAGAGGTTAAAGAAACACCTAACAATACCTCATAGTGCTGACATTTTCAAAGGGTAATGAGTTCTTTCAAGATGTAGAACCTCAGGAGCTTTATACCTTTTATTTCCTTTTCATCTGCTTATAGCTTAGATCTGCTGTGGCTCCTCACAGAGCTCCTGAAATTCTGTAGCCAGAGGAACTAAGAAGTGAATATTTCTGAGGCCGAGAGATAGCTCATTAGGTAGGGTGTCTGCCTGGACACCACATGGGACCACATGGGAGGGCTATGGCAAAGGAAGAAGGGAAGAAACTTTGATACTGTGGTTACATCCCCACTCTCAGTTTTTATCTCTCCTCTCTCTCTCTCTTTTTCTCTCTCTCTCTCTCTCTCTTTCTCCCTCCTTCCTTCCCTCCCTCCCTTCCTCCCTCTATACATAAACACACACACACACACCTCTTTCATGGCCTGGAACAATTAAATCACTGGAGATCCCATTTCCATCAAAAAAGAAAGAAGATTTCTAGAGGTGAGAAAACCAGAGATCTCAAAACCTCATAAACAATAAAAAAAAATCTAGAGAGAGGAAGATGACTACATTATGTGCCAAAGACCTTGTTAAATGTGACCAACAAGCACCAGAGTCAGTGCCAGGTCATATGAGCCCCTTGAAGGATGGTAGATTAGTTTTCAGTTTTAGGGAGAGGCATCTACAGATTGTGATAAGGAAAGGGGCTGCAGACGTGGTAGGAGCACTATTCCCTAGCTCAGGAAAGGTTCTGTCAGGGAGTTTCCTTCCAAGGAGGTATTTATCAGAACTAACCATGGGTATACCTGAATTCACTAGAGCCTACTGGCAGGAAGAATGGAAAGAAGTTCTTAGACTCTAAAGTTCTTACAGTTCTTAGACTCTACCTAAATTTCATCTGCCTTCCATCAGAGCAGGGGAGCAAATTCGACATTCCATTTAGAAAACAAACAAAAATGTGAGTTTTGTTTAATTCTGGGCTTGGGAAACATGGTAAGGGAGAGGGTGGAGTGCCTAGAATGTGCAGGAATGTTGGCTGGACCAGATGTGGCAGGCATTGCAGGGGACACTTCTGAAAACCAGCTCTCCCAGTCTCTCATACAGCTGTCCTAGGGCACTCTCCTCTTTAGTTAAAGTGTATTGGGATTTAGGTATGTGTGTTTCTTTACCCTTCTTTCTTTCTTTTTTCTTTTGCTCATTTGTTCTTCCTTTCTCCCTTTCTTTCTCTTTCTTTCCTTCTTTATTTCTCTTTTTCCAACTTTTCACCAGCCATTTTCCTTGAACTACATGTGGAAATAATTAGAGCGTGAGTGCTAAGTAAATGTGAGCCCTGGCAGTCCCAGACATACTTCAGTGACAGGTTCTTGGCAGGAATGAAGACTTGTGAATCTCATGTGAATTTCCTTTAGCCAGTCTCTCTTTTATTTTCCCTTGCATGTGAAACAGAAATAGAATAAAAATGTTATTAATGGCATTCTGGGGGAGTAGGGGGTTTCATCCAGTTAACTAAGAGTGAAATCAGGCCATTCAGTTGGGGTCCCATTATTGCTTTCCTGATTTCCTCTGCCAGGACCCAGGAGGGAACAAAAGGCATAGCTTAGGAAAAATCCTTTAACTACAAAAACCCAGCCGTACTATCTCTACCTAGAAGAAACCTTGAAACACCTTTGAAAGGCTCTATACATAGTCAGTCTCTGGTTTGGACATTTAGGTCTGTTTCTTTGAGAGATTCTTAATGTCTGACATTCAGAAATACCTGAAATAGCAAATTCCTGTGCCCTCTAGTTATGAAAACTCAAACAGTTTAAGGGATTTGGGTCTCATCTACCACTTTCTCATCTTATAGATGGGAAACTGAGGCCCAGGAGGTCAAGCACTTTGCACTAAGTCATGTAGTGAGCTAGATGTAGAATACATCAAGCTCCTGCATTCATTCTCCTTGAATAGTAAATTGTTGCCTCTGTTCTTCTTCTAGCATTTGCCCTTCTTCCATAGCCAGTTAAATGGCTTTGAAAGTGACTGGGATCCATGTGGATTCAGTCGGCTAGGAAGGATCGTCAGTTTCCCCAATGAATGGGTACTCACGGGATGCACCCTGTATGTTCTGTCATCTAAATTACTGATTCAGGTTTCAGTAAAGATTAAAAAAAATTTTTTTTTGATATTTTATCCTGATGTTTGCCAAAGCATTTTGCATACAGTGGCATTGCTTTTCAATTTCTTGGTACTCTCTGGACATCCTGGGTTTACTCCCAGTTTTCTGAATGTACCTAGTTTACTTTCTTGGCTGTTTTGCCTCCAGCGCTCTCCTATAGTTGTGCAGACAGACAATTGTTGCAAGAGGAGAGGAGGAGGGCTGAACTCCAGCCTGTGCTCTGCTTGCCAAGTCTAGTAGTCTGGTCTAGTTTTACATTTGCTTCAGACGTGAAGACACCTTTTGTGATGGTGATTTGCATGAAGTCCCCATGTGAGCTGCTGGCAGCCTATTCTTCCTGTTCTTGTCTGTCTTAGTCTTTCCCTTTTCCTCTCCTTAGCTTTCTCAGCCCTCCTTTTCCACCCATTCTTTTGAGTTCCTTTGTTCTGTTGGCCCCATTTCTCACTCCTCCATGGATGACATCCAGATGTGAATCTGTGGTTCTTTGTTTTCACTTATCAGTAGGATGTTTTATCATCCCCTTAGATTTACTGCCCATAATTTGAGTCATCATTGCCTGCCCCATCCCAGTTCATCCCCTCACGTCTTCAGAACCAAGGTCTTAGAGCTCCCTGAATACTTTGATTCCACTCCTCCACCCAGCTGCTGCTATTTCTCATTGTTCTTTAGAAATTTCTCTTAGATTCTTTTCTTTCTCTCTAGCTACACCATCACCTCACATGAGACCTATAGTCCCTGGCTCTTCCTAGATGGCTTCCTTGTGGTCCCAATTCCTTTCCACCCATTTTCCCATGTACCACTCCAACCCACTCTTCTTAAAACTCTCTTGCTCAAACACTTAGAGGTTTTTCCATCCCAGTTCTGCCATTCTTTCTTTTTTTTTTTTTTCCCTCACCACTGGCTAATGGAGGTCCTAGAGACTGAACCTGAGACCCTTGGTACCTCAGGGCAGAACATCTCTTTCCATTCCATCTTTTTTAGTTTTTTTATTATTACTATTTATTTATTTTCCCTTCTGTTGCCCTTGTTTTTTTATTGTTGTTGTAGTTATTATTGTTGTTGTTATTGATGTCGTTGTTGGATAGGACAGAGAGAAAATGGAGAGAGGAGAGGAAGACAGAGAGGGGGAGAGAAAGACACCTGCAGACCTGCTTCACCGCTTGTGAAACGACTCCCCTGCAGGTGGGGAGCCAGGGGCTCAAACCGGGATCCTTCCGAGGGTCCTTCCGCTTTGCGCCACGTGCACTTAACCTGCTGCGCTACCCCCCCGACTCCCCAGTTCTGCCATTCTTCAGGGCTCAGCTCAAGTTCTATCAGGCTCGTGATGTGCCACCACCTTCAGTCTGTATTCCATTGTGCTGGCTACGTTAGAAAGCCAATGGAGGGGGCTGGACGGTGGCGCAGAGGGTTAAGCGCACCTGGCACAAAGTGCAAGGACTGGTGTGAGGATCCTGGTTTGAGCCCCCAGCTCCCCACCGGCGAGGGGGTCGCTTCACAAGTGGTGAAACAGGCCTACAGGTGTCTGTCTTTCTCTCCTCCTCTCTGTCTTCTTCTCTCGAATTCTCTCTGTCCTATCCAGCTGTGGCACTGGCTATAACAACAATGTCAATTACAACCACAACATGAGCAACAAAATGTGAAAAAACAGCCTCCAGGAGTGGTGGATTCGTAGTGCAGGCACCGAGCCCCAGCAATAACCCTGGAGGCAAAAAGGCCAGTGGACAGAGGAGGACCTAGTAGGGCTTGTATTGTTATATGTAAATGTTATGCATCTACAAACTATTGTATTTCACTGTTGGCTGTAAACCATTAATCCCCCAATAAAGAAAAAGAAAGGAAGGAAGGAAGGTAGAGACAGAGAGAAAGAAAGAAAGCCCCAATGGAGATAGAAGCCACCCCTTTAGAAGTTATGCCATGGAATTTGCACCATCCTTGCTTTGATATTATAGGCATCCATCAAATAGGGTTTCTGGTGGATTCACACCACTTACTCTGGCCTTTACTAAAGGAAACTGGAGGGCTACCCCTGCAACCTTATGTTTTCTTTCAATGCAGACACATTTTTGACTGATAGTTAGAGAATTGGAAATGAATAGCATGCTCAAATGTAGCAGAAAGTGGCTTACAAAATTCTACCCAGGCATTCTAAAGAAACTTGAGAGTGAAACTGGGGAAAGACTGCTTAAAAAAAAAAATTAGCAAGACTGACCAGCTAGATGCTGTGGTGAGGACCATAGGCAGACATAGGAGAGCCTGATAGTCCTGTCAGAGTAGAGTCATTGGCTGTGCCTGAGTCAGGGAGACAGTATGCACTCCATGGGGAGATGCCCCAACAGGTGGTTGTGGACCATGCCATGAAGGCATGAGATCAGGAAACAATCTGCTGAAGTGCTAGAGTCAGAGCTTCCTAGCTAGACCCTTTTTATATATAGCCTCCACACAACTTGGGACTTGATTTCTCCTCACTACCCAAAAGGATCAGTTCTTTGATCCTTCTTATGTGATTATTTTCAGATCTGTAGAAAAGATTGGACATATTTCTAACACTATAAATGCTTGCTGAATAATGCTATATTTCTGTTGGGGCTGGAAAAAAATTACAGGAAATTGAACTTAGCATTATATAGAAACTGGGCATCTGATTTGTGCTGCTGGGTCTGGGCTGCCTCAAGGAAGACCTAAGTCCATGGAACAGGAGGTGTTTTTGAGATAGTGAAGAACAGCCAGGAAGGTGAAAAAAACCCTCTATAAGATGGCCATTTAGGTCCTTCAACCTTAGAGAATGTGACTGAATAAAATAATAATAATAATAGTAATAGATATGTTTTAGGTAAACAGTCTTGTCCCATTGAAATTTGGAAGTAGTAACATGCAACATATTATCACATAATGAGTAGAAAATGTCAGGAACATGTTATCTCATGAGTTGTGATAGAAGATAAACATGGAAATTAAATCAAAGGAGAATTAAATAATTCCTGAATTATCGATTCATAATAGAGTTCTTTTTTTAACATATGTATTCAACCAGGTGCTCCAACATCCAGCCTCAGTTTATTTATTAATATGTCTTTTTTTTATTTAAGAAAGGAGACATTAACAAAACCATAGAATAAGAGGGGTACAATTCCGCACAATTCCCATAACCTGATCTACACATCCCACCCCCTCCCGATAGCCTTCCCATTCTCTATCTCTCTGGGAGAATAGAGTTCTTTTTAAATCTTTAAGCTAATCCTCTTGGAGAGACGTATCACCTTCTCTCAACTGTGTACCACTGTCACTGACCACTGATATCGGCCATAACCTGCATGGACCCCAAGTGACACTGACTGTAAAATACATTTATTGAAGAGTCTTTTAGGCAAGACACAAGTGGGTGTGTGGAAAGCCAAATTGTACATGCACAAGTCTATCTGAGATAGGTTATGTGTAAACAGATTATTAACTGGCACCCTACCTAACAGATAGTGAAATTTACTATGAAACTAAACTTTAGACCTTTTATGTATAAGGCCCTGTGCCCAATTTTGCAGTTAGAATTATGTATCCTCTCCCCCACTCTTTCCATATCAGAATACTGCTCAGCTCTAGCTTACGGTGGGGTTGGGGTGGGAGGTTGAAACTTTTGCTTAACCATTATACCAACTGCCCCCCCCCCCCATTTTCTTTTTCTTAAGGAATGTCCCTCAAATTGTTTGAGCTTCAAGCTCCCTAAAAGCTAGATTCAGGATGAGGGACTGCCTAGTTGTGAGCAAAAGATACCACCATGTAAATGCAGTGACTGCGGCCAAGCACATCAGAGCTATCAGAAATCACTCCTCCTTCCTCCTCTCTCCCTAGAATATGTAGGACACATTAAGATATTCTTTTTGCAGGGAATGGGGGTGGGAATGGGGACAGAGAGCCTAGAGTAAGGTCACATGATGTCCCAGCTAGATTTCAAGGTCCTGAAATGGCTTGGTTTTCAGCCACCTAGAAGTAGACAGCCAGCACCCCACCCTTTGATAGCCCTACCCTTCCCACTTCAGTCCTCCTCCCACTCTCCCTAGTTCTGTGAGTTTCTTTGTCCCATGGTGCTCTTCCGTATCTGAGGGGCCCTGGTGTTCCTGTGTAGTTTCTATGACTAATTCTGGCAAAGCAAGGAGAGCCTTTTTCACATCAACAAAGCCACTCTGTCACAGAATAGTGGTTAAGTGGAGCCAAAATTCTACCTTGGCAGATGTAGGACTGTTAAAAAGAAAAAAGGAAAAGGATGCAGAGACAGAGCTGACCCAGTTCACTTTAATGAAATGATGGAATATTAAGCTGACAGTTTCACAGCTTTGTTCATAAGCTCCCTCCTCTGCCAGAGCACTGTTATTCCAGAAATTGTTTTTACTTCAGAGGGCTTCTTAGAAAAATATTCAAAGCATATTTTATGTTCAGATTTCATGCTGACTGGTCCAGAGGTTCAGACACACTACCACCTCTATTGGTGGTTTTACAAATAATTTGTTTTTTCTCCCTTTGCTTGTAAGGACTATTTTTCCAAGTGTAGTTTTTTTTTTTTAATTTTTTTTAGGCTTTGGATTCAATACATCTTTTTCTAAAATATATATTTTTAAATTTTTACTTATTTATTATTGGATAAAGACAGAGAACATTGAGAAGGGAGAGAGAAATAGAGAGGGAGAGGCAGAGAGATACCTGCAGCTCTACTTCACCACTTGTGAAGTTTTTCCCCTGCAGGTGGGGACCAGGGGCTTGAACCCAGTTCCTTGTACACTGTGGTGTGTGTGCTTAACCAGGTGTGTCACTGCCTGGCCTCTCAAAACATCTTTTCTAGTTTTGACCTGTAAAAGAGCAAAATGGCTTAATGTAAAGAAGGCTGGAGTCAAAGTCTGCAGGCCTCAGGCCAGGACTTGGAGCCTGCAACCTCAAGGTCTTGAATCAGTCACAAACCTCACTTTCTTCTTCCTCATGCACTGTTAAGTCTAGAAGGGTAAGGTAATCCTGCCTGTCTTTCATGAAAAGATATTAGAATGAAAAATCATAGTAACAATGACTAGTTAGTCAAAATTGCTATACAGGTGTGAAATTGTCACCATACACAGCTGACAGGTGCTTAGAAAGAACCTGGTAAACGTCAGCAGTGTTCCCTGTCAGTCCATGGAGGATATGCATTGTGAAAATTTATAAGACCAAATCCTCTGGGCATGACAATAAAACCAACAGGCAAGTCAAGGAAATAATGCAAATGGATAAACTAGAAACCTAATGTTTATTTCAATGAATGTTTTGTTGGTTTTTATCGATGTATCAGCCACACTCTCACAGACATATTCAAATTTCTAGGCTTATTGACCTACTGCGACCCTAGAAATCTGTGATTCCTACAGAACAGCCCTGTGCCAATGTGGTTATCTCTGCATAGATGGAATTCTGATCTGGACTTGGGACTTAAGTTCTAAAAATTATTCTAGTGTAAATTAACTGTTTCATATGTGAGACTGCACTGTGCCCTGTAACCTTTGCCATTCCTTATAGTTCTCCTTTCTGAGAGCTCTTGGCAGCTCACTACCCCAACTGTTACCCAAAATGGAAAACTGAGACTTGGGAGTAAGACAGATCTGTGTTCCTGTCCTGACTCAGTTCACTAGTTACATAACCTACGTGCATCACAAAGCTCATCGAATCTTAACTTCTTCCCCAGTCTGTTCCATGACTAAAAACATGAAAGCATTTATAACAGCATAGATGTAAGGATAGATATCTGTGAAGACTCTCATCCAGTTGTGGATGCTTTAATTAGTGTTGGGTGCTCAGCCCTAGTGTCTCTCTGTCTTTCTCCCTTTCTCTCTCTCTCTCTCTCTCTCTCTCTCTCTCTGACACACACACACACAGTGGCTGCCTTACACCTGACAGGTGTCTTTGCTTCCAGTCTCTCCATCCAAACTGCCCTGCACTTTGAATCAGAATTTCTGAGTTAGAAGGGACCAGACAAAAATTAATATTCCAAAGCAGGGCACCACATTCATTGTGTAAACTACCTGATCCCAAACTTCTTACAGTCTGTACTGACCTTCAGATCCATGGAGAACTCCTTAGGTCAGTTGGTGAACCTGCCCTGACTCATCCCTCTCTTCCTCAATTATCAGCCCTCCCCCAATCATTGCTCTATTCCCACATTCCTGTCACACATATTTCTCCTCTTTTTTTAAAAGGTTATTTTCATGAGAGAAAGTGCCAGGAATTGAAGCTAGCAAACAAAGCACATGCCCATCCCCTTTTAAAATGTTCTTGCAGCTGGGGAGGTGGCTTACCAGGTAGAGTGCAGAACTGGGATATGTGAGGCCTTGGGTAGGTACACCCCACCCCCGCCCCCAGCCGCCAGCATAGCTTAACATTTGCTCTGGTCTTCCAGTCTTTTACACACACATAAATAAATCTTAAATTAAAAAAAGAAGAAGGAGGAGGAGGAGGAAGGAAGGAACAAAAAGGCTGTTCTCCACTCAGAATCAACCTCTTAGCCAGCCAACAGATGAGACCACTTAACTCTAAGAAACTCTCTAGGGGCCTCAGGGGATGCTCCTAACACTCCAGCTCTCAGAAAAGATAGAACTAAGAGGACTTTAAAAGGCAAAAAAGAAGCTACTTCTTGAGAGAAATTTGTTGGTTTCTGCTTTAAAACCTGGCTGTGAATGGGAGGAATTGGGAGGATTAGAGGGGCTTCAGATAGAGCATTCTTTTCTGATTCTTTCCCAAATCCCCAAACCTTGATGTCAGCTGTCTGTGCCTGTGGGGTGTGCATCCCATTTTCTCTCCCTGCCAACACCTCATCTTTCTGGGGAGGGGCTGCCAGAGCAAAGGCTGCACTTCTGCATTGCGGCTCTGGGATCCTTCAGACAAAGAGAGAGATTGCCACCTATTGACAGATGCACCACCTGCAAAGAGGAATGCTGTGTAACTAGCAGCTTACCTTCCTTCCCTGTGTAGTATTAAAGAGCATGGTTATTAGGGCCTTCATTTTTTCCCCCCACTTAATCCATCCTGCTTTTCAGCATTATTCCAGAGAGGATGGGTGGGAACATGACAGCGCCAGCGAAGGAAATGGCTGAAAATCAAATGTCCATAATGCTAATGGCCACTATCAGTCGTGTTGCAGGCACTCTGCAGTATGCAGCACCATTCGATTTTCACACAAACCTGTAAGGGATTAGTGCTCTCATTTCACCTGTGAGGAAACCCTGATTTAAAGAGAGTGCCTTGCTCACAACCATGGCATACAAAGCAAAGGTGCAATTGAAAGCTCAATTCTTAAAACTGATGCCCTAAGCACCTTCTTCTGGCATTTGCTAATTGTGTAAGTCACACCCCCGTCATAATTTCCTTCACCTTGAACCATCTGTGTAAGAAATCAAGTATAAAAGCATTACTGACAGTTATTTAATCTTGAGACTCTGTTCTTTTTTTTTAATGTTTCTTGTTTTGTTTAATTAATTTATTGAATAGAGACAGAGAGAAATCAAGAGGGATGGGAGAAGATAGGGAGAGAGATACAGAGACCAGGAGCATTGCTTCACTGTTTATAAAGCTTCCCCCACCTGCAGGTGGGGACTGGGGCTTGAACCTGGGTCCTTGCACACTATAATACATAAGCTCAACCAGGTGTACCACTGCCAGCCCCAAGACTTAATTCTTGCATCTGTAAAATGGGGATTATTATGGTGTCTGACTTATAGCATTGCTGTAAAGCCCAGATAAGAGAATGTGAATAAAAATCACTGGTTGCCAGAAACTTATCAATAGGGATTTATCTCTTCTGTGAAGACCTGGGTGGGTTGTAACCCTACCTCCTCTCATTCCCAGCTTTGGGACAATGTACAAATTACTTTGACCTTTGTGATATTACATTTCCTCATCTAGAAAATGGGGTTAATGCCACAACACATATGTTCTTGCAGGATTGTCCACACAGTAAGATGTGATCATATTATGAAAACTTATTTTTTTGGTAAATTTTAACTGTGTTAATGAAATATGTATCCATTATACTATAAGAAACGAATGTTTCTTTACATGAAGTTTGAGAACTATTTCTGGAAAATGGCATGGTTGAACTCAACTCAAATTAAAAATGTTTATGTTTAGCACTTATTAAAAAAAAAAAGTTGAAGGAAGCCCCATAAATGCTGTGGGCTGTTCTGCAGGTAGCTCCGTCCACATTAACATTCTTAGCACTTTCCACAGGCGGCTTGCGGTCCAGTTCTCGATGCACTTCCAAATACTACCTCATTTCATCTTCACAGCAGGGCTGCCCTCCACTCCAATTAACATATGAGGAAACAGGCTCAGAGGACTCCAGAGACTAGTTCTGGACTCACTGCTAGTAAAAGATTATGGGTATCTGCCTGTGGATCTGTGTGCTGATAGATCTTTTGAGTGTAGGCATATGTCTGAGCTTGCTTTTCTATGCATTTGTGTCTCTGACTCATGTGACACACCTTAAAGGGGTATATTTTGTCTGCATCCTTCCCTCCAGTAGCATGCTGTTCATGAATGAGAGAAGAGAAATCATCTCATTTAAGGTGATGATACCCCCTCACCCACCCCACCCCACGCACCCCCCCACCCCACCCCCACCCAGTGATCAGCCATAGCTTTTTCCTCTTCCTTTTTAAGAGCTGCTTTCCATTTCCAGCAGTTTCCTGGACACCCCTGCTTGGAGAATATGTTTGATCTTATCTTCAATCCTGGTTTAGGAAATAACAGCTCTCCAGTCCAACACTCCCCCACCCCTGCCTGTTGTTCTTCCCCTGCCTGCCAGCTTTATTGAATTTCCCCTTAGCTACAAGGGAGAAAGGATGAGTTTAGCAAAAGCCTGTGGACCAATGAGATGTGGGCATGGGAAGGGCTTCTAGACCAATGGGAGCCGTCCTGCATGACCAGCGAGACGGCTCAGGAGAGAAAATAATAACCTGGAGTTTGCGAAATATCCTGCAGGTGGCAGCAAACTAGCTGAAATGGGCAAAGCCCCATTCATTCTCCCAGCATTTACTTTGTTTTTTTTTTTTTTTTTTTTTTTAACCCATTTTTAGGTATAATAATTTTACTGGTACAAGCTTTGTGGGTGTGAGTTCTCTACAGGACCTGGTAGACTTGATCTGAAAGGCAGACTCTCAAGTTCATCGGCACCTTGACTGTATTAGATCTATGACTCTGCTGCACCTTTGTCTCAGCCAGTGAAACCTCAGTAAACTGGAACAGTTTATGTCACGGAGAGCATAACATTCTTTGTTCAACCACCATTAATCCTGGCTTGGTTGACAAATGAGATGAGACTAACTTTCTACGGCAATTATATGTGAAGGAGCGCCTGCATTTTTCACTTCCTGCCTTGTCAGTTCTACCATACATGTCTCAACAGGAATGTTCACCCACAGATGGTTTGAGGATGGTTCTACCTGCAGTGTAGTGATTTAGCCGTCTTGGTCTTCAAGCCAGAGGCAGATATGGACAGGAACTGAATATAGCCATGTTGAATAATAGCATATTCCATGTTTCCAGTAGTTTAGCCATCTTTCAAAGGCCTTTTGCAATGTTAGTGCCTTTATTTTATTTTATTTTATTTTATTTTATTTTATGTTTGCCTTCAGGGTTGCTGGGGCTTGATGTCTACACTATGAATCCACTGCTCCTGGGGGCCTTTTTTTTTTTTTTTAAGTTTTATTAGATAGGACAGAGAGAAATTGAGAGAGGATGGGGATATAGAGAGCGAGAGAGATAAACACCTGCAGACCTGCTTTGCTGCTTGTAAAGCTTCCCCCTGCAGGTGAGGAGCGAAGGCTTGAACCTTATAAATTATGCACTCTACCAGGTGGCCACCACCTGGTGCCCTTCATATTGCTTTCTAAATGTCTCTTTCTGGGTTTTCTAAGAGAGTAATGGAGCTTGTTGAGTAGTTGTGCCTTTATACCCCCAGTCTTTAATGTGGTGTTGGCCTATAGTAATACACTAAATATTTTTAGAAGAAAGGAAACCGGCAAGAAAGGAGCTCTTAAGCCAGCAAGATAGCTTACCTGGATAGTATACGTGCTCTGTTATGCACGTAACCCAAGTTCAAGTCTGGTCCCTGTTGCACCAAGGGAAGTTTCAGTGCTTTGGAGCACCTTTCATCTCCCTTTGTCTCTATTTCTATCTGACAAAGTCAACCCAGAGCAGTGAAGCCCTGACAGTGACAAAAAAGAACACTTGCTCTTCAAGAAACAATCTTAGATACTCAGAGGTAGCCGGATCTGGGCTTAAAAAGTCCCAGAGAGCCCAGTGTCAGTCATCATTGATGACAGCTTCCAGATCTTCAGGACCCTCCACAGGACCTTGGCTTCAGACCAAGACTGAGCCCAAAAGATGATTGCCATCAGTCGATCTGTGAGGGGCTCATCTCAGTGACATGGTTTTCTTTATGACTTTCAGGAAGAACTAAAGAGCAAGTCTAAGATCTGTGCCAATGTGTTCTGTGGAGCTGGCCGGGAATGTGCAGTCACAGAGAAGGGAGAGCCCACCTGCCTCTGCATTGAGGTAAGTCCTGAGGTCTTCTGTACCACCACAAACAAGATTATCTTTGTGAAAATACCTTACATGCTGCTGCTTTTATTTTTGTAATTGATCACCACAAGGCCTTGCTAGGTCAAGGTATATATATATTAAGATCACAGGATTCGGGAGTTGGGCAGTAGTGTAGCGGGTTAAGCGCAGGTGGCGCAAAGCACATGGACCGGCGTAAGGATCCCGGTTAGAGCCCCCAGCTCCCCACCTGTAAGGGAGTCACTTCACAGGCGGTGAAGCAGGTCTGCAGGTGTCTATCTTTCTCTCCTCCTCTCTGTCTTCCCCTCCTCTCTCCATTTCTCTCTGTCCTATCCAACAATGACGACATCAATAACAACAACAATAATAACTACAACAATAAAACAAGGGCAACAAAAGGGAATAAATAAATATTTTAAAAAGATCACAGGATTCATATTTTTTCAAAGAAATTAAAAATCAAGGTAAATACTTTTTTAAAAAAGTCTTTGAGGAACTACTCTTTGGTGAGGATAAATACCCTAGGTGTGTGTTCTTCTGTCAAAACAATCCTTAACCTGGAAATATACCTGTGTTTCTACAGAGAAGTAGACCCAATTTAGTCCCCAGGTAAAGAATCCTGACCAATGACCCCAGAAAGGAAATCCCCCAACTCAGAAACCTGGAAACAAGATCAGCTGGGGACCCTGACAGGACCTCACTAGTACTACCTGGCCCATTGTGTGTTGACCTGAGCCTTGGAACCTAGGTGTGGAAATCTGGCATCAGATCTCAACTGTGTCACAGAAAGCTCTGTGATTTTAATCAAATTAGTTCTCATGAGTTCCATGAAGGCAAGCCATATTTGACTTTGCTCCTAATAGGAGTAACTCAGTAATAAATACTAGTTGAATTAAGTTCATCTTTCTGGGCTTTGGTATTCTCATCTGTGAATTGAAGGGGTTAGGCTTCCTTCCAGTTTTAGTATTCTATGCTTTTTACCCCATCTGCTCTGCCTTGCATTAAAGCCTCTATTAAGTCTGGTTGAACTTACTTTCCTTCTCCCCTTTCAAAAGTCTGAAGAAATCGAGCTTGTATTTTACCATGGCACTTTAAGCAGCCAAAGTAGAATTGAGTTGCCAAGTGAACTTTGGCCCGTTTCCCTATTCACAGTGGCTCTCTGTAATACTTCAGAGTCCCAGGCACCTTCATGCCCAGCCTCACAGCAGGCCTTGGGAGTTTAAGTGGAAAACAAAATTGCCCTTGAATACTTTACAAAAGCAAGAGAGCAAAGACCCTTATAGACAGGGCCCAGAAGAAAAGTGAGTTTGTGTGTGTGTGTGTGTGTGTGTGTGTGTGTGTGTGTGTGTGTGTGTGTGTAGATGCCAGTATCCTGGTAACACAAACATCCTCTGTTTGTATGTTTCAGCAATGCAAACCTCACAAGAGGCCTGTGTGTGGCAGCAATGGCAAGACCTACCTCAACCACTGTGAGCTGCATAGAGATGCCTGCCTCACAGGGTCCAAAATCCAGGTCAATTACGATGGTCACTGCAAAGGTAAGTCATGCTCTCACCACATAGCCAGCTCTAGCTGTGAGGATCCAGATAAACTGTGGCCATCCTTCCTGGAGGTCCTTTTTACCCTGACCCCAGTGCCCAAAGCTGTGGTGACCATCTAGGTGCTAGGAGATGTATCCTCTGGGTGTCCGTGAGCCTACTAAGTTAACCTTGGATGGTCCAGACTCCCAGGAAAGCTTTCAGCACTGTCCATAGCTCAGGAATGGGTAAGGGGATTCCAATAATACTCAGTGGTAATAAGGAAATATTCAAATGCATTCTGTACCTTTTAAGAAAATATAGTTTTCTATATTGAGAAATATTATGCATGTACAAACTATTGTATTTACTATTGACTGTAAAACATTAATCCCCCAATAAAGAAATTTTAAAAAAGAATAGAGGAACACAAGGTGAAAGAAATTTAAAAAAAGAAAATAGAGTTTTCACTTCTTCCATTCTTTTTTTTAATTTTTTTTTTATTTTTTGGATAAGACAGAGAAAAACTGAGGGGGGAGGGGAGAGAAGGAAAGACACCTGCAGACCTGCTTCAGCACTTGTGAAGTGACCCTCCTGTAGGTGGGGAGCCAGAATCCTTGAGGGGGTCCTTAGCTTCGTACTATGTGTGCTTAACCAAGTGCACCACCACCTAGTCCCCTTCTTCCATTCTGTTTTCAGTTTGAAGATCTCTCAGTCCTGGTAGTATCACCTTTGTTTTCGACCTCAATCACTGTCATTAGGATAAGAGGGAAGGTGTTGCAAGCTTATTGCTAATTAGACACCTGGTCCCTGCCAGCTTTTCTCATATTTGAATTTCCCTGGAGAAACAAGATGTTCTTGCCTGCTCATTGGTCTCTATTCCATTTCCCTGTCCATAGTTATTCTATATATATTTGTTTTAACTTTCTTTTTTTTTAATTTTTAATATTGATTTACAAAATTGTAAGGTAACAGGGTTATAATTTCACACCATTCCCACCACCATAGTTCTGTGTCCACATCCCCTCTGTTGGAAACTGCAGTAGTTCTCCCTAGGTTACCAATATGGGCTGATTCTATAACTATATTTATATCTGTATAGCTATATCTATATTTCCCCCTGTTATTCAATGATCCTACCTTCACTTCCTTTGTAAGTCAACCCTACACCTATAGAATTTCTTTTAATTGTGTTTTATTAGGGAAATAAGGAATTAGAAGACAGTGTTGTTACATGGGAACGGTATCTCATCCTTCCATGAGAGGTGTCTGTATACCAGTCTCACTACTAACTTAGGCCCTCCTCTACCTTTGTGCATTGGGCCTCCAGTGCCCTCTCAGTCCCCACCCCCTTCCTTCCCCTGCCTCTCCTCCAGGGCCTTGGCCTTACTTCAATGGCCATGTCGTCATGGATGGAACTTGAAAGAATCATATTGAGTGAGACGAGCCAGAGGGAGAAGAATGAACTCACTTAAAGGTGGAACTCAGAAACAAGGAGAGATAGGCAAAGCTGAAACTTGGACTAGACATGGTGGGTTCCATGGGAATTCTTACAGTCCCAGTGACACACTGGCCCCTCAACCTAGTGAGAGGAATGAGACTGGGCCAACTCATTGACCCCAAAATGTTAAGCAAAGAGAATGAAAATATCACCACCCCTGGGCCATGGAAGGAAAAAAGACAAGTTCTCATAACAAAATGATAAAGTTTAAAAATGACTCCTTTCAGGTGAGTAGCTTTAATCTTGAGAATATACAGACATCTTATTTTTAAATTTTTTTATTAGTGATTTAATATTGATTGACAAAATTATAAGCTAACAACAGGGGTATAGTTTCATACTTTCCCCATCACCAGAGTTCTGTGTTCCCATTCTCTTTATTGGGAACTGCATTAGTTCTGCCAAGATCACAGATATGAGTTAACTGTTATTTCTATAACTGTTTATCTATATTTGCACATTTTTTCTTCTGGCTCTGCCTTCTCTTCCTCTCTAAGTCACACCTACTACTTCTGAGTGTCCTCCCTTCACCTTTCTTTTTTCAGGGTACTGATTGAATTTCAGTTTAGAGTCCTCTGGTCATCTTCCCCTAACATTTCTTTCCCTCTGAGAGTATGGACCAAAATTCTTTATGGGGTGTAGAAGGTGGAAGGTCTGGCTTCTGTAATTGCTTCTTCCTGGGAGGGACATGGATGCTGGCAGGAAAGACTCCTTATTTTGCTTTCACTTTGTACTGTACATTTTCTCCTTTTGTCTTGCAGAGAAGAAATCTGTAAGTCCATCTGCCAGCCCAGGTGAGTGCCTGTTTTCCTTACAGTGTACATCATAGGGAGGATTCTTTTCAAGAATTCTTTCACAATCCCCATCCAACTTATAAGAGCTTATGTGTTAGAATATGTATGGCCCAGAACTAGCAGAACTAGTTCCCCTTTTACAGTTCAGTAAAGCTAAAAAAAAAAAAAAAAAAAAACCCTGCATTTTATTGTTGCTGTTCTTATCACTTGAAGTAGCTTGGTTGGGTCAGAATCTTGAGTGTATTTTCCTCTTTTGGTGAGTAGCAATTGAACTGCAAGGACAGGAAAGCCACTGAGTCTCCTGTATAGTCCTAATGATGTCTCAGGGTGAGCAGAATCAGAGAGCATAACTCTTTCTGAAAGGGGAGAGTTGTAAATGCTAGTAAGATTTCTCCTATGGTTTTCTCTGAATATAATTTTATTTATTTATTTATTTATTTATTTTTACCAGGGCAATACTCAGCTCTGAACCTAGAACTTTGGAGCCTCAGGCATGAGAATATCTCTCTCTCCCTCACACTCTCTGTCTGTCTGTCTGTCTCATTTATTTTTTGCTGCCAGGGTTATCACTGGGGCTTGGTGCCAGCACTACGAATCCACAGTGACCATTTTTTCCATTTTTTTTCTTTCTCTTTTATTTTTACTTGACAAGACAGAGATAAATTGAGAGGGAAAGGGAGATAGGGAGAGAAAAAAAAAAAGACACCTACAGATCTGCTTTACTACTCATGAAGTGTCCTCCCTGCAGGTGGGGAGTGGAAGCTTGAGCCTGGATGGTGGTGTGTGAACTTAACCAAGTGTGCCACTGCCCAGCCTAGCATGAGAGTCTCTCTGCATACTCATAATGCTATTTACCTCTGGTGAATAAAATTTTAAATTGCATCATGAATTCATGGCAGATCTCTTTAACATGTTTTTCTCTAGATTCTCACAATAACCTGATGAAATACATCTTTTGTAATTACTGTGTAATTGAGACTCAGAGAGGTTAAGTGAATTTCCCCCACATCACCTAGCTACAGAATTACAGAGTGGGGAGAAGAGATTTTTATTCCCTTTATTCATTGCTCTTCCCACACCCTGTCATGTATTGTCCTCAAGGAATTCCCCTTTGCCAAGGCTTTCTCTTCTCTGCTTCCCTACACACCCAGCTCTCAGCCCATCTGTTGTTTCCAGGTGGCTTACAACAGCTGTCCAGAGCAAGGCCGCAACATGGCTTTCCTTGCCCTCATTTTCTGCCATTGATAACAAAGAATCATGTAAATGGTGTGGAATACTAAGTGGGAGAAAGAGTTGATAAACTAAGTTGATGAGAGAGGGGAAAACTAGAGAATCCAGAAATCATTCTCAGTTACTATTTCAGCTCATCTTTAAGCCAAGAGAGCTATTCTAGTGATTCAATCTTACCCTGGCTTCTTAAAATTAATGAAAATGGATTTTAATTTATTTTCTGCTCTTTTTTTTGCTTAGGGAATACAATCTCTGTTTCCGTGATATCAGTCTTCATTGACTTTTTTAGAAACATGGATTTTAGTCCTGGGTTAAGCCACTTTACAGTGTGTGTATCCTGGGTTGAGTCCTGTAAAATGTCCAAGATTATTCAGTATCCTTGGGGTATCATGAAAATTCATAGAGCGACTCTCCCATTTGCTGAGTCCTGGGAAAGTAATGAGTACTGGGTGACACATGGTTCTTCGCTCACCATTCAGCTCTCTCCTTCCTTCTTGGCAGTCGTTTGCTATCAGTCCAACCGTGATGAGCTCAGGCATCGCATCATCCAGTGGCTGGAAGCAGAGATCATTCCAGATGGCTGGTTCTCCAAAGGCAGCAACTACAGTGAGATCCTGGACAAGTACTTTAAGGTAATCCAGAGTTGGATCAAATAGTGACCTCAAGCACCACACACATGTATTATACACACACACAGTACACAGACACATTTTGCCTGAAGATACATTTAGATATTCATGTTCTCACATAAGCACAGACAGGCATAAACAGCTCTCTCTAGGAAGAGTCTCTGGGACAGCCATCATTGCTTGTCTCTCGGCCTTCTATCCCCAGGCCAGCCTAGACCCCAGGCCCTACCCCTGAACCTTCCAACCCCCACCCCCAACATATACACACATACACGCACACGCACACGCACACACACACGGCTTCATGGAAGCTCTGCATCCACCATTGGAAGTCACCACCAGCCTCATGAGTATTTTCCTCCTTCCACCTGACATAATGGACCCTACAGACAGAGAAACATTGGGATAGGTTAAAATGGGTACTTAGTTTGGGGTCAGCAAGATAGCTCACCTGGATAGTGCACCTGCTTTGTCATGTGCATGACTCAGCTTCAAGCCCCATCCACTGAAAGTGATGGGGTGTATTTTCTACTCACCCTCCATCTGTTTCTCTCTGTCTGAAACAGTCAGCTTGGATAAAGCCCCAGGTGACAGCAGCATCAAAAGCCTTCTCTGTGTATGATTGCCTTTAGAGGTTTCTCTCTTCTATAGCAAACAGTAGATTCTCTAGGTTCCAAGAGTTTTGAGATGACACTGCGTCCCCAGTCTCAAACACTCCCACATTACAGGAGGCTGGGCAGTGGCACACCTGCTTGAGCACACATGTTACCATACCATGCACAAGGGCCTGGACTCAAACTCTGAGACCCCACCTATAGAGAGGAAGCTTCATGAAGGGTAAAACAGTGCTGCAGGTATCTCTCTTTCTCCCCCTCTATCTCCCCCTTTCCTCTCAATTTCTCTCTGTTCTATTAATAAAATAAAATAATTTTAACGGTATTAAAAACACTCCTACATTATAGATCTCTTAGGGCTGAAAGTGGTTCTTTTTCTACATGAAAAAAATAATAATAATATTGCTGGTCCAGGAGAGTCAAGCAGGAACAGAACTTTTTTTTTCCTTAGAAACTGGGCGATGGGTACCTTCTGTATTTGGTAAGTAGTGGCTTTGTGGGGGTCATCAAAGTGCGAGACCTGGGACCCAAGACACTCTTTACAAGAAGTCTCTGGGGACCTCAGAACAGTTTTTAGTGGCCCTTTGGCACCTTGCAGCAGGCATCCCTGACACCTCCTATAATTTTATTTCCAAGTAGTTGGGCCCCATACTCCCCTGACATTCCTTCACATCTGTCAGTAGCAACTTACTCTGACAGCCCTCCTGTCTGAAAGCTCCCAAGTAGTTTTTCTCTGGAGCATTGTCCCTCAAAACCAACACACACACGGTGTTCACTCTTCCTGGGAAACAGGCGTTTTACTACTTGTTTTTTGTATTGAAGTGACACTGATGTATCACATGCAGGATCTGCATGTAGTCTTGTAAAGCAACAGCTGTTGATTTATACATTGTGTAAACCATCAGAAATCAAGTTTCTAGCCATGACCACACAGTTGGTCTCTGTAGCCAGTTTGCTCCCTAATCCACGCCTTCCACTATTCTTATAATCTAAACACTTATTTATTTTGTTAAACCTTTGAATTGCATCAGTCACAGCCCCCCCCCAACCCATGTCCTTGGTTTCTGTCGCCTGAGGCTAACTGTGGTCTGAAAATATTGCATGTGATAAAAATTTGCTTTGAGAGAGAGACTACTACTATAAATGTTTTATTACAGTATATGGTTATAACTGTTGTACTTTGTTATTAATTGTTGCTATTTATCCTTAGGGTGCCAAATATGCAAAGCCAACTTTGTCATAGGATATATAGGGGGGTTCACGCTACCTATAGTTTTGTGCATCCACTAAGGGTCTTGGAATGCATCCCCCAAAGATAAGGGAAGATGACTACAGATGCAGAATCAGTGTAGACTTCTCAATAAATGGTAAAAATTGATCTTAAAAATAAAGTAGCCTTTTCCTTTTTATAAATTAAAAAAATAGAAATAAAGTAGCCTTAGTGGATGATGGTCCTATGACTCTGACTAGTTTTTATGATTTACGGAAATATGTAAATGCTTATTTTTTTTGTTTGTTCATAGTTTCCCTTTATTTATTTATTTTTATTTTATTTTTTTTCTTTTCCCTCCAGGGTTATTGCTGAGCTCGGTGCCTGCACCATGAATCCACCGCTCCTAGAGGCCATTTTCCCTCCTTTTTGTTGCCCTTGTTGTTGCAGCCTCATTGTGGTTATTATTATTGCCATTGTTGATGTCATTCATTGTTGGATAGGACAGAGAGAAATCGAGAGAGGAGGGGAAGACAGAGAGGGGGAGAGAAAGACACCTGCAGACCTGCTTCACCGCCTATGAAGCGACTCCCCTGAAGGTGGGGAGCCGGGGGCTCGAAGTTTCCCTTTTTTTATCTACCACATCACTGTTTACTTTTGGGTGGTAACCAGACTCTTGGGTGGTGTGTTCTTCATGTTGAGATTCCCTCCCACAAACAGCAGCTTGTGGTGAAAATCTGGTATCTCAGAAAACCACTTCTGAGCCAATGAACTGTGTCCACCCAGCTGGCATCCCTTACATCAAAATCAGTTGAAAAGCAAACCTAATCACTTCAGTGAGACCAAAATCTATACTCTCAGCTCAGCTTATGGTTCCATCCCTGTCTCTGAGGTGAAAGTATCCTAGAATGAAGAAGGGAGAATCTAGGTAGAAAGGGCCATGGCAAAAATAAATTAAATAAATAAATAAAAGACTAAGCTTTGGAGTACAGAAGATAGCATAATGGTTATACAAACAGTTTCTCATGTCTGAGGCTCCAACAACCCAGGTTCAGTCCTCTATACCACCATAAACCTGAGCAGTGCTCTGGCAAATAAATAAATAAATAAGTAAATAAGTAAATGTCATGTCTCTCTGTATCTCTTTCTCCCCTCTCCCCCACCTCTCTCTCTCTCTATCTCTCTCTCTCTCTTCTCTCTCTCTCTCTCTCTCTAACACACACACACACACACAAACAGACATACATGCACACATATACACACACTGCACTCCAGTTACCAGACCCCTAGTAACCAGGGCAGAAGCAGAAACAGGAGCTAGCCTGCTTATCTTGTGAGCCCAAGTGGTGTCCTTCATGACAAGAAAGCCCTGTGCATGACAAGAAAGGTGATTTCACTGATAGTGCTAGAAAATATAGGGTATATATAGCAATCCCTGGCCTTTATAATTAGTAGATGATCAGCAACTAGTGAATTAGGTTAGTTCAAGATTCAAGAGCTCTATCCCCAAATGTCCCACTGCTTCTGGGGCAGGTACCAGACTTGTTTTCCTTTGGATTCACATAGAGCTCTGACCTAGGGAGACCCAATAGAACCCTTATGAGATGAAAGTGTGTGCAAGGCTGCCTCTCCACTCAACTTAAGAAAGGATTCTTCGCTACTGCATATGAAGTGGACTCACTTAGTACTGCCTTTTGATAATTACCTGGGCTGTAGTTGCCAGGTTCAGGGAGTCCACTTGTGCCCTCATGCATGGATACTGCAGTCATGGCGGCATTGTCCCTCCCCCTGCAGACTCATTAAGCCCTGATGGTGTTGGCTCTAGGAGGATTGCTGTGCTCTGTCCAGCACTCGTGAATCCTATGCTACTAAGAATGGTGCCTGGCCAACCTCACTTAATTTCTCTCATGAGCTAATTAAAACACTACAAGGTAAACACTTAGGGAAACTTCCCTGGAGTGAATATATAGAGAACATTTGTAATCTATGTTTTGCAGTGAGGGCAAGGACAATAAATGGGTGCTAAGGAAGGACCTATAAAGCTGTGTTATACCTCCTGATGTTGTACATATCTTGGAAAGATTCACAACTATAGTTTAGAGTACCTGCAATTCATGACAGTCATGGAAGGAGAAGCAGCGGTGCTGTTCCATCCTCCCTAGAAAATGAGGCAGACTTTTTCTTCCAGAATCTCTTAAGACACCTGGGGAGCTGCTCTGAAAGTTGCATGATGGTACTGATGGTTTTTTCAGGACTGTGAAGCACCTTAGGGGAAGAAAAAACTTTTAATTGTTTGTTTGTTTGTTTGTTCTTAAAAAGCAGCTATTTCACCTTAGAATTTGATTAGACCCATGAAATCAACACCCTGCTCCTGCAACTGGGATCTGGGCGTCTTGAATGGTCCTAGCTTGGATGTCTAACCGAAGGGTGGGATGGGACATACACTCAGCTACACCCTCACCTGGAGCTCCCAGGATGGGGTGTCAGCTGGGTCATGAGGCTACTCATCTGCAAGGGGACTCACAGCAAAGAGGGGAACAGACTGGGTGAAGGACTTTGTAATACCTTCATTTACCTGAAAGCATCTCAATTCAGGGCCTTTGCCTGTGGCTTCTCACCCATAAGTTTAATTAAGGCTACTAATGTGACAATTGAGTCCAAGAAGAGGCCATTCAGGCTGGAAATAAGGCAGGAAGGAATGGCCCTATGATTCCCAGAGTGAGCTCTGAAGGTCATTTGTGTCTATGTTCTTGAGTAGTTTGGCTTCCCCCCCAAAGATTCTGCTTCACAGTGCCTTTGTTGTTACCTGAGTCTGAGGTGGTGGGGTGGTGGCCTTTCTGATCTTTGAGGTAGAGTCACAAATACCTGCATAATTGTGTCAGAGTGGGCTTGAGAGAGCTCTCAAGTGTACCTGGCTTTATGGGCAGCACAGGCCTGTGTTTAGGATGCTGTCTTAGGCAGTGCCTGGGTTTGAAAGATCCTCAGTAGCTTTTACCTGTCACCCTTGATAGAGGCACTTTCTACCTTTCACCTGAGGTAACAGGCAAACTCTTAGTTGACTGGGGGCTCCTAGTCTTTATAGCTTTCTGAGGCCAATCCAGGGCAGGGCTGGAATGTGTCAAGAACAAGAAGAACTGAAGATGTGTTAAGCTAAGTAGGGAAATGATGAACTGGGGTTCTACAAAATGGGTTCTGAAGTCTCTCCACTCCTTCCTAGAACTTTGATAATGGCGATTCTCGTTTGGACTCCAGTGAATTCCTGAAATTTGTGGAGCAGAATGAAACCGCCATCAACATCACCACATATGTAGACCAGGAAAATAACAAACTGCTTAGGTGAGTGAAGTGAGGGGCTTTGGGTGGGTCCCAAGAAGACAAGGTAATGAGAAGGGATTGAAAGCCCCTTGCTACCTACAAAGGAACCATCACTGCTGATAGGAAATGAAAAACAGAAGAATTCTGTCCTGCTCTAGTCTGTGAGCTCTGTATTGAGGACCACTGATATTTGATCAAGTGGTTATTGTTTTGGACTAGAACTTGCAAGGAATAAAATAGCATAATTTAAGATAAATTATCATGGTCACATCAGATCCGAATTATTTCTGAACATTGTAGGTGATTATTTCATGACTAATTTTCTGAAAGGATTACTTTAATATATTCTTTAACTAGCTTTAAAATAGCTTTGACTTTGATAACTGGGGGGCACACTCAGTTGAACAAATACATTACCATGTGCAAGGACCCGGGTTTGAGAATCCATTCCCCACCTGCAGGGTTAGTAATATTTCATGAACAGTGAAGTGGGTGAGCAGATGTCTACCTTTCTCCCTCCTCTCAGTTTCCCCCACTCCTCTCAATTGTTCTCTGTCCTATCAAATAAAATAGGGGAAAAAGTTTTAAATAACAATAAAATAAGAGGAAAAAAGTGGCTACCAGAAGTAGTGAATTTGCAGTATAGGCACTGAACCCCAGCAATAACCCTGGTGACAAAAATAAATAAGTAAAGAAGAAAGAGAAAAAAATAATAACTGGAACTATCACATTGTAGAAAAAGCCTAACTATTATAAATGTCAGCACATGCCTCTTTCTGACATCACTCCAAAGTAAATATTAATAAAAAAATTGACCCTAAAGAACTTGTGGTATAGTTCAAGTACATTAACAAAAACAAAAAATACATCTTTTGTTTAAAAGAAGTATATAGCATGAAGCTCAAATTCCAAAAGGAGCCTTTCTTAATAATAGTACTGTGGGCTTAAGGTATGATCCCTTCAAATCCTTCATATTTTGATACCCTGAAATTAGATAATGCTTTATAAATTCAACATTCGATTCTCATAAAACCTCAAGGAAGAAAAACTCCTTGTCCTTCTTTTACAGATGGGAAAAACTGGCTTACAATAACTAACTCCAGGCCATCTGGGTAGGAAGTGATTGAGACACGGCTCAAATGCAGGTAGAGGGTATAAGTGAAGGACTGAAGTTCCATGAAACATTTCTGAATAATCTTGTTCTATAATAGTAATAGTGGAAATACTGGCGTGAACTCTGTGCTCTCTCAAATTACACATTTCTTTACTGTCATCTATTTCATCTTCTGTTTTGATTTTCTACTTTAGGTGGCTGGAGACATACCAAAGACAAAGGTAGTTGCTAGTGAAAACTTTTGCCAAAGTGCACAAAAGTTCAGGAACAACCTTTAGTTGTCTTGGAGGAAACATTTGCTTGAGTCATCTAGCATCTGGTTTCAAACCATTAAGCTGGATGCTTACAGGAATCAGGATGGGTAATGGTGGGGAGAGTCACTGTGTTGATAGATACCTTCTCAATTAACCTCCTGTGGAGACCCCAGGTATATTGGATCCTGATGTTTACTTTCTTTCTTATGGAGTGAAGCTGAGGCCTTACTGACACATTTTTCCTTTTTCATTTCAGAAGTCTCTGTGTTGATGCTCTTATTGAACTTTCTGATGAAAATGCTGACTGGAAACTCAGCTTCCAAGAATTCCTCAAGTGCCTCAACCCATCTTTCAACCCTCCAGAGAAGAGTATGTGTAACTTAAGAAATAGGGAATATGGGGCATTTTGATGGAGCCAAGGTAGAAAGGATTGGTGGTGTGCTCCAGAATTTGCTAAGAAAATTACCTTCTATGATATTAAACTGGGCTCCAGTTCCTCATCTTCTTAGTAAGAGAAGAGTACAGAAATCTTTGGGTTAATAGTAACATTTGCTCAGATACACTCACTCTGAGAGATAGGCAAGTTCTTAATCTAGAAAAGGCTAAGATATGTCCTGGCAAATAAAATAGAAAGAAAAAGGAGGAGGGCAGGGGAAGAAAGAAAGAGATGACTTCCTCCAGGAGTGGTGGATTCATAGTATCAGCACAGAGCCCCAGCAATAACTCTGGTGGAAAAAAAAGAAAAGAAAAGAAAAGAAAAGAAAGAGAGAAAGAAAGAGTGAAAGGAAGAAAGAAAGAAAGAAACAAAGAAAGAAAGAAACAAAGAAAGAAAAGGCTAAGATACACAGACTGTAGCGAAGAAGCTGGTTTATGCCCACAACTGAATTGTTGCCCCTTATTTCTGATGCTGACAGAATGTGCTCTGGAGGATGAAACATATGCAGATGGAGCTGAGACAGAAGTGGACTGTAACCGTTGTGTCTGCGCCTGTGGAAACTGGGTCTGCACAGCCATGACCTGTGACGGTGAGCTGTGCCTCAGGCAGAAGGAAGCAACAGCAGGGAGAGTGTCTTTCATAAAAATCACCATGAGAGAAATCGGGGTGACGGTGATGGGAGAAAAGTATAGTGGCTAGGAGTAACTGAGGTTCAGATTTAAATATTAGAACTCCCAGTGGACAGCATTAGTGGCAAAGCATTTTTGTTCCATGCATTATATTAAAAAAACATCTCTGGAGGCTTGGTGCTGGGCTAGCATGGGGGTGCCTCTTCCCGGGCACTTACTCTCTGGGTTAGAGAAAACTCGACTGGAGCCAGCCTGGGCTGCTACTCACTCAGCAATGTGAGGGAGATGACTCAGGAACAAACTCATGGTGGCGAGGCAATGCACTATCTTTATTGATCAGAGAGCCAAGGCTTTTAAAAGGGCAAACTCGGAAGTGGCAAGTCAGAAACAGAAATGGCTAGGAAAGGGGCTGAGAAAGGCAAAAGGGGCTGGAAAGGTTGGAACTTCCTTAGCAACTGTTGCAAGGGTTTTAACTGGTAGGTGTTGTTAAAATTTCGGAGGCTCTTGCCGGCCGGGCTGGCTTCACAGCGGGTAACAGAGACGCGGAGACAACGGCTGGGCAGGGAAGCTGTATTTCTTTATTCAGGAACAACGATTCATAAACTAAGACAAACTAATCACCAAACAGAACTCGGCTGTCTCTTTGCGGCGGCGCAAGCACTCTTTCTTTTTCTCTGGAACTCAGGAACCCTCTCCCTTACTCTCGAACTCAGGAACTCAGGAACTCTCGTACTCGGGAACCCTCTGCAACTCTAGCACTCTCGAACTCAGGAACCCTCTCCCAGGGTTCTTTGGGGCGGGGCCAAGCAGGCCCGCGAAATTAACAGGACTCATCCAATTCTCTTGGCAGGGGAGGGCTAGAACAAACCAATGTAAAGCATACGACAGGTAGGATTAATAATACCCTGCAGGCAGGGATGGTCTTGAGGGTAGAAAGAAGATAGATCAAAGGAATGGAATGGGTGGGGATCTTTCAGGCAAAACAATGATTATGTAGATAGGCCATAGTATCAGGAATGCAGAGTGGAGCAGGGGGAGCTGGCTTAATGTTTTAAGGAATGCCAGGCTTTTGGAGGCAGAAAATGCAGGGTGCTTTGTGACGCTCCTCACAATTTCCCAGAAGAGGCTATTTATTTAGAGACTATAAATATGTGACAGTTTCTAGAGATCAAGACTAAACACAGTAGCTACCGAAGCCAAGAGAACATCTCAAAACACTGGCTCACCCTTCCTCAACCAGAGAGCTCAGCTCATCTTCCTCAAATCCTTTACACTGCCTTTTCTCTACATAAACTGCTCTTTGAGCCTTTATAAGGCTTTTTTGTCCATTTCTGAAGCCCAGACTATTTTTCATAGCAGATATACAGAGCCTTAGGTATGACCCTGAGATAATAAGCCCTACTACTGACAAAATTCAAATGATTGCCCCCAGAGGAATATACTCCTTGGCAGAGCTATACAACCCTCAGTGCCACAGCTTTCCTCCTGGATAGCCAAGCTGAGAGCCCTAAGTGGGTGCACAGAACAGTCTAGATGGTGGTGTCCTAGGGACCTAAGCGTGCCGTGAGGTGTGGTCCACAGGTTTGAGAGAATATTTTAGAGATGGAAATGCCAAGTATTTACAGGTCAGTATGTGCAAGTTAGCAAAATCTCAATGAGGTAAACAAGAAGGGGACATTTGAATGTAAAGGCGGCAGAAGCCAGAGCAAAGGGGTGTCTTTCTATTTTTCTCTCTCTCTCTCCCTCCCTCTCTCTCTCTCTCTCTCTCTCTCTCTATTTCTCTCTCTCTCTGGATTTCTCATAAATAAATATAGTATAAAAAGATATATTACTTTAAAAGTGTTTTATTTTCTTTTTTCTTATTTTTATTGCTACCAGGCTTATCTTTTTTGGTCTCTATAAAATGGTATATTACTTTTGAAAGTATTTTATTGCTTTTCTGTGTGTTTTTTTTTTTTAATTGCCACTAGGTTATCACTGGGGCTTAGTGCCTGCACAATGAATCCATTTCTACTGATGACCATTTTTTCCTCTACTTTGTTTTCTCTTTTCTTTGCTTTCCCATCCTCAATCCCTCTCTCTCTCTCTCTCTCTCTCTCTCTCTCTTTTATATGATAGAAATAGAGAAATGGAGAAGGAAGGGGGAAAGAGAAAGGGAGAGGGATATAACAGTGTTTCACCACTTGTAAAGGCCCCACCCACATAGGTGAAGACTGGGGACTTGACCCCAGTACCTTGCACATGGCACCATGTGTGCTCCACTGGGTGTGCCCCTCCTCCCCCACTGCTCAGCTCTGGTGTGTAGTGGTACTGGGAATTGAATTGCAACTCTGGGACCTCAGGCCTGAAAGTCTAGTCTGTTATCTCCTCAGCCTCCTTTCTTATCTTGATTGCTTCAAATTTGAGAGCCATTGCTAGATGCAATGGTTACCAACCCTGGCTATACAGTAGAACCACCTGAAGAACCCATATAAAGTCCTGGTGTGCAGGTTCCCTCCTCACATCCATCAAATACAAATCTTTTCAGGTAGCATCTGAACACTCTAGGACACTCTTGGGGCATAAGAATCATTAAGAATCATCCCCTGGTGGTCCGGGAGGTGGCGCAGTGGTAAAGCTTTGGACTCTCAAGCATGAGGTCCTGAGTTTGATCCCCGGCAGCACATGTGCCAGAGTGATGTCTGGTTCTTTCTCTCTCCTCCTATCTTTCTCATAAATAAATAAAATCTTTAAAAAAATAAAATAAAAAATAAAAAAAAGAATCATCCCCTGAAGAACTTCCTGATCAGGATCCAAATTTTCTCCATAGCTTTCTCTGTAGGTCAGCCTCAAGCATGGTTACGCAGGGACAGTTGAAAGAGAAATACAACAGAAGCCAAAGATGAGCAGGGGTGAATTGCTTTGCTTCTAGTGCATTCCTTTGGAGATATCTGTTGTACTGGAGCACTTCATATTCTACACAAGCACAGGCCCACCAATAGCCAGGGCTGAGTGGTGCTCTGGTTAAATAAATACAAGAAAGTATCACAGAGGTAGCACAGAGGACCTACATGTGAGAGGTCCTAGGTTGTAACCCTGGCACCAACAATAGCAGAACTGAGTGTTACTTGGGTCAAAGGAAAAAAAAAATACAGGAAAATACAGGTAGTTCATCTCTCCTTCCACAGAGCATAAAGATGAAATTGAAAACCTAAAAGACAGATATTGGTGGGATCCCTGACTTCCCTCAGCCTCCACTGCTCTGAACCTTGGTTTTCTTTTCAGGAAAGAATCAAAAGGGGACCCAGACTCAGACGGAGGAAGAGATGACCAGATATGTCAAGGAGCTCCAAAAGCACCAGGTGAGTTGCAGCCTCCAGACCTCCCACCTGCAGCCTCTGCCTGATGCCCAAGGAGACCCAGGAGACTCGCTTTGTCCAATACAAAAGATGCCAAATGACACGCCTGGACTGTCAGGCTTTGACACCAGCAGATCCCAGCATATGCAGGCTACAACTTAGTAAATTTCTTTACAAGACTCAGCCAGATGGTTTGTGAATGAGTCAGGAGTAGTTTGCTCATTATTGTGATCTAAAGAAGTGTTACTTTTTCTTGTCACAACCAGTACCCAGATCTGAAGACCCAAGAACTCCCTGAAGGCAGATTCTGTGACAGGGTCACCACTATATCTTTGCCTTTAGCAGAGAGCTTAATTTATAGCTGACTGTTAATAAGTATGAAAGTAGTCCATTGGGACTACAGCAGAAAAGTTTAAGTTAAATGCACATTGGCTAGGAAGCAGCCTGGGACCTAAAAATTCCTATTCCTTGAAGAACTAAGAAGATAGTAAAGAAAAAGTTTCTTCAGATTTTGTGATTAAGTTGAAGATCTCCTTGGGAAGGTTCTTAGTAGCTTAATTAGCTGCTGATATATTTTGCTAAGGATCTAGAGAAAATGCATGAGTATTCCAGACTCTTGTTCTGTCCTTCCACCCAATGGAGCATAGTCTTAAGAAAAATATTGTGACCTGGTAGACCTATGTGTTTCAGTGCTCAAGGACCCAGGTTTAAGCCCCCGGACTCCACCTATAGTTGATAAAGCTTCTTGAGTAGTGAAGCAGTGCTGCAGGTGTCTCTGTTTCTCCCTATCCCCCCTCCCCTCTTGCTTTCTGTCCTATCAAATAAAGTATTAAAAGTTTAATTTATTTAAAAAAAATGTTGTAGAGTAGGGGGATAGCATCATGGTTATACAAAAAGACATTCATGCCTGAGACTCTGAGGTCCCAGATTCAATCTTCTACACCGTAAGCCAGAGCTGAAAAAAAAGAAAATGATTGCTCCTTACATAACTTGTCTGTAGAATGGATCTGGTAATACAAACCTCCCAAACAAGTTGGGTTTTTTTCCATTAATAAGCTATGCCTTAATAAGCTGTCTTTTGACATTATTACAGCTTATCTTATTATTCATTTATTTCACAAATTCAATCAGACAGTCTACAAACTGTGTTGATTGTAATCCTTTATTGAACATTTCCTGCAGAAAAAAAAAAGTGACCAGTTAAGAAAAGGCAAGTTTACAAAAGTATCCATCAGGAAGAACCCACAATTTGAGACTAATATCAGCCACACTACAAGTTTTATTTAATGCCATCCATGAGACCTGCTTTTATTAAAGGGACCCATTAGAGCAGGGGAGACAGCAAAATGGCAGAGACTCTCATGCCTGAGTCTCCAAGGTCCCAGGTTCAATCCCCCACACCACCATAAGCCAGACCTGAGTAGTGCTCTAGTAAATAAAAAAATTAAAAATAAATTAAAAATAAATAAAGACCCACTGAAGAATGCAGAAGAGCAGAACCTAAATTTTATTCAGTTGATTTGATATAATATCTGGGTATACACTTCATTCATTCTCCCCCATTCAAATTAGGTTAAGGGATTAGTTATCTACCAGATCAGTGTCAGAGGCAGTAGATTTGAGCAGAGTTCTCATAGCTCTGAAAAATGGAATTTTTCAGGAATATAATGGTCACAAGAACTGCTAAATTCTTGAAATGAAGTAGTTGAATATCAAGGGTTTTATTAGGGATAGAGTGCACACTTTGCCATATACACGAGTCAGGTTTGAGGTCCTGACACCACATAGGAGCACCATGCACAGCACTAGAGGAAGCTTCATGAGCAGTGGAGTCTCTCCTCTAGTTCTTAAGTTCTTCCTATATGTGATGTCCTCTGGTATTCATCCTTCACCTTCTGATGACATGCCACTTAACATGATTCCTGCAACTGCCATCCACGATGATGCAAGAGAGGTAATTTCAACTGGTTTTGTATTCCATTGCAACACCACTATCTTATTGTAGAATATTTTCATCATCCACAAAAGAAATCATCTTTTAGAAGTCATTCCATATTTTTTCTTCCCCATGTCACTGGCAGCTACATCTGCTTTCTAACTTTATAGAGTTACCTATACCAGCACACACAGGTGAATTATACAAACTACATCTGACTTCTTTCATTTAGCGTATTTTTTAAAATTTTTCAATCAGTCCTATCATTATTATTATTAGTGATTTAATAATGATGGAATCATATCCCTTTTATCCTATAATCTTGTCAAGCATAATTTTTTATGGTTTATCCTGATAGCATGAAATTAGTACCTCGTTCGTTCCTTTTTTTTTTTTTTTTTTCCTCTCTTCAGGTCCTAATGAAATTGGAGTTCAGAGCCCTCTGGTCGTGTGTGTGTGTGTGTGTGTGTGTGTGTGTGTGTGTGTGTGTGTGTGTGTGTGTGTGTGTGTGTGATTTAATATCGATTGACAAGATTGTGGGATAAGAGGGGCACACACAGTTCTCACCACCAGAGTTTCACATCTCATCCCCTCCATTGGATATTTCCCTATTCTTTATCCATTTGCAAGTATGGACCAAAGATTTTTATGGGGTGCAGATGGTGGAGGTCTGGCTTCTGTAATTGCTTCTCCTCTGGATATGGGTGTTGACAGATCATTCCGTACCCCCAGCCTGTTTCTGTATTTCCCTGGTAGAGCAGGGTTCTGGGGAGGTGGGGTGCTAGAACACACAGGTAATGTCAGGTTTGCCTCACAGTAGAATCTGCAACATGGTAGCTGAAAAGCATTGAGATATAAAGCAGAACAAATTGTTTAATAATCAGGAACCTAAAGGTAAGAAGATAACAGATGAAATTTGGGGGTCTTCATATTAGAAAAAGCTAGGGAGTCTATTCCAGGTATATTCAAAGGGACCTATGACTTTACTAATTTTTGCCTGAGCCCAACAGCTAACATGCAAGTGGGCTAAAAAGTATTATTTGTGATGATGGTGTCATAGTTGGGAATAAGACTAGAAAGCTAGATCGGGGCAGAGAGTAGCTCCCAAATATGGGAAAAGTATATAAATGTCATTAACTGTAAACCCTATCAATCTGACCTAGGGCCCATATCTATTTAGCACAGGAGCCTGTGTAACCTCTGCATCCCTGTTAGTCTGAGCTCACATTATATGGTTACAGCTTAGGAACATTCTAAGCTGCACTCATTTCAGAACCAGTCTTCCTCAAGTGGGTTTATGATGTTGTTCCTGATGGAGATGGCCAATGATGGTGGAGACAGGAGTCTCTTAGAGTTCTAGGCTCATCATATCTGTATGGAAATCCAAGAATTCCCTGTCTAGGGCCCTGTATGATGGGGTCTCTCTGTTCATCTTCCCCTAACACTTACCCTATACCAAAATTCTTTATGGGGTGCAGAAGATGGTTTCTGTGATTGCTTTTCTGCTGGACATGGGCATTGGCATGTCAATCCATTATTTTCAGGCTGCTTTTGTTTTTCCTTAGTGGGGTAGGGCTCTGGGGAGGTAGGGTTCCAGGACACATACAGGGAAATCAGGATGAAATCTTAGTAGCATCCACAAGTTGGTGGCTGTGGTAATGAGTTAATTTCTTTATTGGGGGATTAATGGTTTACAATCAACAATAAAATACTATAGTTTCTACATGCATAACATTTCCACTTAACAATACAATCCCCAATAGGTCCTCCTCTGCCATCATGTTTAAGGACCGGAACCTTCCCCCCTACCCCAGAGTCTTTTACTTTGGTGCAATACACCAACTCCAGTCCAAGTTCTGCTTAGAGTTTTCCCTTCTGACCTTGTTTTTCAGCATCTGTCTTTGAGTGAGATCATCCCATATTCAGCCTTTTGTTTCTGATTTATCTCAATTAACATGATACCTTCGAGCACCATCCGAGAGGGGTGAAGAAGGTGAATTCACCATGAACCTGAGACTTTGGAGCCTCTGGAATAAGTTTCTTTGCATAACCATTATGCCATCTACCCCTGTTCACTTTTCTCAGTTTTCCACATAACCATTCAATGCCTCTCTAGGTCCTCCTCTGCCATCATGTTCCAGGACCTGAACCCTCCCTCGCCCCCTTACCACAGAGTCCTTTACTTTGGTGCAGTACACCAGACCAAGTCCAAGTTCTGTTTTGTGTTTATTGTTCAACTTTATTTTAATTTTATTTACTTATTTATTTTTGTAATTGGATTCCTTTCATTGATGGTGCATTTAAAATTTAGATGGAAGAGTTCTGCCAATATTTTCCTCTTAAGTATTTGATAGTTTCTGGTCTAACATCCAAGGGGTGTTGAAATCCCCTACTATTACTGTGTTGTTGTTAATTTACTGCTGCAGCCCTTTCAGTGGATGTTTGATGTATTTAGATGGCCTCTCATTGGGTGCATAGATACTAATAATCGTTAAGACCTTTTGATTGACATCCTCTGAGCATTAAGTAATGTGCATCCCTGGCTTGTTTTAAGGTCTATCGTACCAGATTGAGAGTAGCTGTTCCTGCCCTTTTTTGTAGTCCATTGGCTTGGATAGTAGTTTTCCATCCTTTCACTTTGAGTCTGTGTTTATCTTGTTGAATTAGGTGGAATTCCTGCAGATAACATATGGTTGGGTTGTGTTTTCTGATCCATCTTCCCACTCTGCCTTTTATTAGGTGAATTCAGGCCATGAACATTTACTGATATAGAATGAAGATATTTTAATGCCTTTAGAGTGTTCTAAATATATGACATGTTTATGATGTTGCAATTGTTTTTAAGAGACCTTTAAGAACTTCATGTAGGGCAGGCTTGGGGATAGTTGATTCCTTCAACTGTGGTTTGTCTGAGAAGGTTTTTATGCCTTCATCTAGTTTGAATGACAGTCTTAGCAGGATACAGTAGTCTTGGTTGAAAGCCTTTCTCATTGAGTACTTGGTATATAACTTGCCATTCTCTTCTGGCCTTTAGTGTTAGTAAGGTGAAATCTGCTGCTAATCTTATAGGTTTTTTTCTGTGGGTGACTGTGTTTTTCTCTTGCAGCATTCAAGATCCTTCTTTTATCCTTATTCCTTTCCATTCTAAATATGATGTGTCTTAGTGTCTTTAAGTCTGGAGTAATTCTGCTTGGGACTCTCTGGGCTTCTTGAACCGTTATATCTTTTGTGTTGTCTAGTCTAGGGAATTTCTCACTATTATGTCCTGTAGAATACTTTCTTCTCCTCCCCCTCTCTTTATTCCTCTGGCAAGCCAATAATGCATATATTACTTCTTTTGAAGTCTTTGTTGTTGTTTTCAGTATCTCTTAATCTCTTTTGGGGATCTCTTACTTTTTTAGTTTTCTCTAATTCATCTTCGACTTTGCTAATTCTGTTTTCTGCCTCACTTATTCTGTTCTGTCTCCCCACTGTTGTTTTCTATAGCTCAGCTATTTTGTTACTCTATTGTGATACTATATTAGCTTGTTCAGCTAGTTGTGCTCTTAGCTCAGCTATTTCAGCTTTCAGCTCTCTAATTACCTCAAGATAGTTAGTGCTTTCTTTCAGAGTCTCATTTGCTGTTTCCCCATTTCTGGTGATCTTATTTTCAAATTCTTTCCTCACTCCTATGACTAATACCTCAATTAGTGTTGGGATCTTGTCCTCAAAACCCTTTTGGGGGGGTTTATCTGGGTTTTTGTCCTGACTTATTTCTCCAATGTTTCTTCTTGGCTTAACCATTGTATATGATGTGTTATGAGGTCCTTCTCTCAATGCTTTTCAACCCACTGATCACACTTGCCTGGATTGACTTGTGTCTGACCAGGGAGAATAGAGAGATGCAGCTGCTGCTACTCTGTGCTGGTTATTGATGGCCAGCAGGTGGTGCTGTTGTGATCTCTAGGCTACTTTTGTTATGATCCACAGCGAGTGGGATGAGGTGTGTGTGTGTGGGGGGGGTGCTTGCTTTGTGTTGTCTTGTGGTCACAAATGCTCTGTTTTATGTTGTGTCCTTGCTTTAAATTCAGAAGGCTAAATACCCCGAGTCAAAAATTGAGAGGTTTTAAGCCCCTTTCTCTTTCCTTCCAGCACTTAGAACAACCTTCATTGCTTGGTGCACTTAAAGAGAAATTGCCAAAACGGCGCAGCTCAGCACTGTGCTGCCTGGAGCTCTAATTTGACTTTGCTGTTCTTCAACCCACACCCCTTTTGCCCCAACCACAGGAGAGGCTGCTTGAATCATGCATGGCTAGTGCTGTTTTCTAGAGAACCTTAAACTACTAAGCACTAGCCATGTATGATTCAAGCTATGGAAACCTACCTCCAGAACCCACTTATCTTACTGTTTCTCTGGACTCAGATTCAGAGCATCTTGCAGCACTTCCAACCAAGTGTCCTTCATATTTAAAAGTGGGAATAATAATGTTTGATCTGACTGTTTCTTAGGCTTTCACATGGGACCAACTCTTAACTCATAATGACCTTGACATAACCATGTATGTCATGAGTAAGACATGGTCCTTACCTTCAGCTTGTTTGCCATCCACAGAGGAGATAGATGAGTAAACAGGACTGAAGTTCAACAGGAGCATGTCTCTGTCAACATATATGAAGTCTTATAGACAAGATAAATGCCATTGATTATTTTTGTATCTTTATGATGCTAATTTTCTCTTACTTCTCAAAGGAAACAGCTGAAAAGACCAAGAAAATGAGCACCAAAGAGATCTAATGTGACCTCTGGAAAAAGGGTCTGGAGCCTGGCACCCTCACTTCCACTTCAGTGCTGAGTCCAGTATCCACATGTGTCTGCTATGACCACCAAATCACCAGTATTTGCTTGTATAGCAGCAAGTTTTGTTTTGTCTAATTGGTATTTTTTTTATTTGTTTGTTTTTGCAATAAAGGAAATGGGGTGGCCAGCTGGGAAGCTGGAAAGGGCCTTAACCTTCATTTCTAGGAGTGCTTTGAGAGAAACTGTAAATGGTTCTCGGGAGGCTGGAGTTCAGGAAAGAAACTGCATCGGGGTTGGGAGAAGAGTAGATCCAAATCTGAACCACTTCAGGGTCTGCCTCAATTATAAACACACTGTGGGGAGTGAAGGTTATGGCAGAGTGAACTTAACTAGCTGTTGTCAGAGGGTTTGAGGGAGTGTAATGAAGAATGCATTCTGCTTCCACTCTTCCTGATGTCATCAATGGAGCAGACCTCCAGTATCTATGCTTTTCATAGCTGCTGCCTCTAGATAGACACCCATCCTGCTAGCAACCCAGCATCCCTAAAACTTGATAGAGTTTCTGACATGCTGCACCCAAATGATGCAGGTATACACTTCGAGCCCTTTAGAGACCTGATTTTTTTTTTTTAATATTCTTAACCAAAGGTGCTATTTTTCTGTAAAACTTTTTTTTTGGCAAGTTAACTTCATTTTCCAACTATTGTCATTATATTATTGTTGTTCTTTTTAATATGTTCTTCTTGACAAGAAACAAAGCATTTGTAATGAGTTTTCTGCAGTCCTACCATTTCAAAGATGGGAGAGTTTGGTGTTCTTCCCACTGCAGGGATAGCTGTAACCTAGACTCACCTGCACATACTAGATGCAGCCCAGAGTTTGCCAACCCTTCCTGGCTTCCAACTTAATTGTTCTATCAGAGGAGTACTAGATGCCAGACAAGCTAGGGAGAGAAAAAAGAATCTTCATACAAAGCTTTCAAGATCCAGGAAGTCCATTTGTTTTCATTTATTCTGGTAAGCTTTTTCAAATCAGTATTCCAGAGTATGGAGACAAATGCAGCTAAGCAAACCTTAGATATTCCAGCCTACTTAACCCATTACTCATCAGGACTTTGACCCTGTTTCTTTCTGTTTCAGAGCTTCAGTTTCCTCAGTAAGCAGGTAGGAATTCATTAACTTTTCAGTTTGATAAATTATAAATTTTATGTTTCCAGAGGAAACAAGTTCCTATGATTTTTTTTTTCTATCTTTTCCTTTGGATGAATGAAACCATGTTATTACAAAAAAAGTCAGACTGTCCGAGGATGGCATTTGACAGTGGGTAGACAGAACCCTCTCAGGTAAAGCCTGCACAGAAAAAGTGGAGGATAGAACCACTCCATTTTGCTTTCACTTTTGCATTTCATGTTTTCCCTCTCCTTAGAAATAGTAGTGGCATTCCCTCTAGCAAGGAAAACAAAAGATTTCATACTTCAAGGGAAAGAAAATGGGTAACTAACTCTTAAAAGTGCTGGGGGGAAAGTCAGTCAGCCACTCCTTTGTCTTTTTACCTCTGTGATCATTAATTCCATTTAATATCATGCTTAAGATATATTTGGAAAAGCAGATTAAAAACTTGACCTACTATCTCATTTTCAGAAAGCAGATTACAGACCACCAGAGGGATATTGATTGGTTTGTATCTCACGGGCAACTGTGAGAAAGTTGTGCTGAGAATGAAATTCCTTCTAAATAAGTCTCCTTGTACTTCTTTGAAGAAAAAAAAAAAAGAAGAACATTCCACTTTGTGTACACATCTGAGTTTTAATAAGTCAACCCAGTTAAACTTTCTTTAAATTCCACTTGTGCAGCTTGAACTGGATCGTCCTGTCCAAGTGCCTTGGAGAACTCTTCATAGTATGCCTTGGTCAAGTTTTGCCACCCTTTGGATGCTGCAGGGGGGGATGCAGATGTAGCATCAGTTGGTTAATACAAGAAACACGGATGCTTCTTCACCAATTATATTTAGGGCAGTAGTAGCTAAGACTATCCTACCCTGCAACATTGAATTCCCAAGAACAAATTTACATTCTTTCTGTAAATAGGGAAACTGTTGTCTGCACTATAGAATCACTGGTCTGACGACCATTTATGGTAAGCTGCTAAACAGCCTAGTGTGGGGGATTTTCTGGAGCTTTAAGTGAAGCAAACAAGTCTAAACTGGGTTCTGGTCCTTCAGCTCTTTAAAAGCATGGGGCTTAAACTGCAAGCTTCCTTGGGCTTTCTCTGTGTGCAAATGGTTTTAAAAACATTACAGCACCTGCTAAAAGTCAGTGTCCATGGAAACCTAATGTTATGACTCTGGACTCCATCACTATTTTTGTAAAGCAGGCTCCTCCACCTGCTAATAAGCCCATATGTACTGAATTTTTTTTTTCTTTACATTTGTGTTCCTAAATAGTCCTATTTCAAGAAGTAATTTGAACAGGTTTCTGTTGCATATATGTTTGTGAAATATATTTAGCAGGCTTCCCTATTGCATTTAATTGTCTTTGTAATTCCTGGGATTTTTTTGGATTCTATTAATAAAGAAATTAAAATAATATTTTATTGATTCCCTTCTCTCTGGTTAGGGTCAAATAAGATGTGAGCATGTTATTCATTTATTTCATACAATTTTATTTGAGCTTCAAGATCCTTAAAGGAAGTCTAAAAAGTTTCTTCTTAATACCTGGAGTCCTCAGATGGAAATAAAAATTTACCCAGGGGCCAACAGAACAAGTTTAGTTGGTTTGTTTTCTCTTGTTTTTGAGATTTACTTATTTCATGAGAGAGAAAGAAGCCAGCATGGCAGTCCAGTATATATGGTGCGAGAATTGAATTGGAGAATTAGGCATGCAATTTTTGTGCTCTACAAGAGCTAATTTCCCTGTTTATGGCACAAATGTCTTTGAAGGAATCATCGATGGTGTGTCCGAGGTAGAAAGTGCTACGAAGTCAGAAGGAGCATTGTTTTTTCTCATTTCCAGGGTTTCCTACTCTAGGATGATTTTTTTCCAAATAAGAGAGTGAAAGAAACTGCAGCACTGAAGCTTCCTTCAGTGTGGTTGGGGGTTGGGGTCAGGCATTCAGATGAAAGCAGAATGTGTAAAAGTCAGCAGTACAAGAATTGTATTCATTGTGCCAGGGACTGGACTTGAACCTTGTTCACACACACAGCAAATCAGTACACTAGCACATTATCCAAATAAGTGATTCTGTTGGCCCAAAGGGAGAATTGGATAGGGAAAAGAGGTTAAACTAAACTACTTCTGAAGCCCCCTACTCCCACCATGGGTCTTATAAGATTGAAATGGCATCTGGTGAAACTGGCAACAGATAAACCTGGATGAGAAGGCAAACAAAGTTGGGAAAGTGGCGCAGGTTGCATGCCAGAATCTGCATGGGTTGGTTGCCTGACTGTTCACTGATATATACATAGCCCATAAAAACAGTTTCCAAATAGGCTGAATATTGGCAAATCTGGAAGACACATGACTAAGACTGTCCAACTTCCTGTTCTATGATGCAGGGTTGGTAAAATAGCTCACCTCGATAGTGCACCTGCTTTGCTATGTACAGGACCCAAATTCAAGCCTGATTTCTGTCTCCCTGGAAGATGCTTTGGTGTTGAATCTTCCTATCCCTCTCTCTTTTTTGTCTTCTGAAAAAGCTGGCCTGGAAAAGTGAAGCTCCAGTGACTTAGGGAAAAAAAAAAAAAGCCACAATGTATTCCCTAGCCTCCCATTCCCCAATGAATCTGTCCTCAAAAAAAAAAAAAAAAAGCCCATAACAGGGGGACCCAGTGGTGGTGAACTCAGTTGAGTGCACATGTTGCCATGTGCAGTGACCTGAGCTCAAGCCCCAACTCCTCACCTTTGGGGGTAAACCTCAAAAGCAGTGAAACAGTGCTGCAGGTGTCTTTTTCTCCTTATCTCTCCTTCTATCTCAGCTTCTGTCTCTAGCCAGTAAATGAATAATTCAATTTTTAATGAATTCATAACAGTTGACATTGCTTAAATTTTTTTTTTTATTTTAGTCCTAGATGTATCAGAAATTCTAAATTTTAATTCTAAAACTATAGACAGTTTACCTTGACTGAGTTTGGGGTATGACCCAAGTACTAATCTACTATTAAGGCACTCAGTCTCTGGTTATGCTGTTGCTAAAGATTATTGATCTCATTAATTGCCACTTAATTTTCATTTATTGATTCTCAGAAGAAAATCTAAACCCAGTTTGAAAAATCATCTTGTCCACAACCAGTCACTGGTCTCCCAGCCTTCTATTGTGCTCTGAGAGCACTTTCTGCTATTATAGCATAGATGTGTTCAGGAAACAAAAATGTATTGTAAAAGTCTGAAAAAAAATCTAAAAAGGTAAGTTTCCTATAGTCAAGATGTAATATTATGAATTACAAAAATGAGTCCAAATTAGTTTGATTTGCTTCAGTTTTGAAGCACTTGTGTCAAGTTCCTATCAGTCCTCTCAAATTACTTCTAAATAAGGGAAGGGGGGGAGTATATGAATTAGTAGATGCAAGTCCTTAAGAGTCTTTTTGTTGTTGTTGTTCACCTGTATTCATCTTCAAAGGCATGCATTTTTTCTTCACTTGCCATTTGGTGAACTGATCTAGCAGCAGTAGATCAGTTACAAGGCTATTTTCAGGAATAAGGTGATAAGTAGTGGTGACATGAACTAAGATTATGGCAGTAAGAATTCACAGTTAAGTAGGTAGACTTGACAGGAGTTAGATAATTAACTGATTATAGAAGTTAAAGAGCATGTAACAGTAAAGGACTACAAGATTCTAGACAACTTGGTAGATGGTGCCATTTCCAAGACTGAAGTTGCCTGAGTGTGGAAAGAGTGAAGAAAGGAAGTTGATGAATTCAGCTTTGCACAGGTTCAATCTGAATTGTCATATTTTTGTGGCTTGCCATAGGACATCCAAATAGAGGTTCTTGTGAGCAATTGGATAGAAATGCTGTAGAAGATAAATGGGTTGAAGGCGTACAACTGGGAATAGACAACAGAGAGATAGTATTCCTGTAGACAAGCAGGACTTTAAAGTATTAAGAACAAAAAGAGAAAAATGTTAAGTTGGGATTGCCCATCATAAAGAGAATACTTTTGAGAGACTGGATGGTTAACTCCTGATATCTCATGGTATCATTAACAAAAAGTGTACAGTCAGATTAAAAATGGCATAATGGGTTGGGCTCATATATGAGATAGTGTATGCATGTGGAACTATACCCCTATAATCTTATAATCTGTATACCATTATCAAATCACTAATAAAATTATTTTAAAATAAAAAATTAGATTTAAGGACTGCTGGAGGTGGGGCTATAGAGTAGCAGCAGCTGCATTTCTTTCCTTAGTCAACTAGGAATATCAAAGACCACCTGGGACTGCAACAAGACAAGACTGGGACTACTTTGGGAACCTGCCAAGTCACCGATAAGTGAAAACATGCATGGCTTCTGGACAAAGAGAAGCCTAAGGAGAGATTCCTGGGCTAAAGCAGTTTGCCAGTTGAGGAGCCACCTCCACTTTGTTTTACCAACAAAAAGACTGCTGAAGAGAGGATAAGACTCCCCAAATGCAACTGTGAGTTTGCTACTGCCCTCACAGGCTGGAGCAGCAGGGGGGAGGCCCTGTGCTGACATCTGGGAACAGAACTGACCATGAAACTCAAAAGAAGAGCTACACCCTGGTGGTCTAGCAGTCGGGCTGTATAGTGGGAGCCTTTCCACATTGTTCTCCTGATGAGAACATAGTGAATAATTGCCTCAGAACCTACAGACTATAAACGGGACTTGTTTAGAAACTCACAGGGTCCAGCAGTGCTGCCTGGCTTGGCAAAGAAGCTGAATTGAGCCCAGGATTTTGGATCCTTGGGGTGTGGGAGTCTCTTTGCATAACCACTGTGCTATCTCTCCCCCACCCTGCTTTATCTCATGGTCAGGAGTGATTGACTAAGCTAAAAAAAAAAAACCTACTTATAGGTTAAAAGCCCTCAGGCGATCATAGCCTACAGGAAAGAAAAAGAACAATAGAGGCTTTAACAGCCACTGTGCTTCTACTCAGGGATTGAGATAACATTGAAACAACTGTTAATTTCCACAACTGTGAACTCTTTAAGTGCATTCCTTAGTCAATCCAGGCAAGAGAGTTCAGTGGACTAAAAAATACTGAGAGAAAAACCTCATAACACACTATAATAATTGTTAAACCAAGGAGAAACATTGGAGAAGTGAACCAGGACAAAAGTCTAGCTAAAAGCCCCCCAAAGGTAGAAACATAGAAGAATGAGAATAACTTCCAAATGCTAGCTGAGGAATTAGTCACAGAAGTGAGGAAAGAGTTTACAAGAATTGTTATCAGAAATGCAGAAACAACAAATGAGACTTTGAAAGAAAGCACTATCTCGAGGTACTTAGAAAGCTGAAAGCTGAAATAACTGAGCTAAGAGCACAACTAGCTGAGCAAGCTAATGCAGTATCACAACAGGGTAACAAAACAGCTGAGCTATAGAAAAAAAACAGGAGAGAGAATAGAATGAATGAGACAGAAAACAGAATTATCAAGACTGAGGGTGAATTAGAGACAACTAAAAAAGAAGCAAGATATCTCACAAAGAGATGAAGAGGTACTAAAAACAAAAACAGAGACACAGGATGTCAAGATCCTTTATGGACCCTCCTTGGTCAGACCTGGTAGACTAACCCACTCTGTTGCACACCAGAGGTGGAGGCCGAAGAGGTCCAGGGTATGGGCAGCAGGGGTGAGCACACTGAGATCTCTCTCTGGAAACTGCAGCAAGAGACAGAAACAGATCACTCAGGATACCACTGCGGGGAATTTATTGTGTAGCAGAGCAGAGTTTTTAAAGGGTAGTAGGGGCAAGGAGAGGTCTGTTAAGGTATACCTTATATGGTCAAGACAGCAGGGGGTAGAGAAATGGTGAGGGTCTTTCCAATAACCATTGGGTAAGTGGTCAAGCTAGTTTGGGGAATGAGAAAGTGAAACCACCAGCTAGCACAGAAGGGATGTGGGTTCCTGCACAAGGGAGGCTGACATGGGGACTAGGACCTGTTAGGCAGGTTCCTTCTTGCTCAACCCATAAAGGCAAAAAGCTCCTGGAGAGACTGACAAAAGGCCTATGTCTCCCAGGCATTTAGGGGATCCCCCCCTGGATGGTCCATGCCACACTCCACCTCAGCTTATGCAAGGTCCCACAATAGGGGATGACTTCAAAAGAAATAATATATACATTATTGGCTTACCAGAGGAAAAAAGGAAGGGAGGGGAAGAAAGCATTCTACAGGACATAATAGCTGAGAACTTCCTAGTATAGACAACAAAAAAGATATAAAGGCTCAAGAAGCCCAGAAGGTCCCAAACAGAATTAACCCAGACTTAAAGACACCAAGACACATCACATTTATAATGGAAAGGAATAAGGATAAAGAAAGGATCCTGTAGACTGCAAGAGAAAAACAGAGTCACCTACAGAGAAAAACATAAGATTAGCAGCAGATTTCTCCACACAAACTCTACAGGCCAGAAGAGAATGGCAAGATATCTATCCAGTGCTCAATGAGAAAGGCTTTCAGCCAAGACTACTGAATCCTGCTAGACTGAATTCAGACTAGATGGAAGCATAAAAACCTCAAACAGCAGTTGAAGAAATCAACTATCACCAAGCCTGCCCTGAAAAAAGTTCTGAAAGTTCTCTAATTAACAATCAGATCACCATGAATATGCCATATATCAGAACACTCTAAAAATCTACAATAATGGCATTAAAATATCTTCAATCTATACTATCAATAAATGTCAGTGGCATAAGTTCACCTATTAAAAGGCACAGAGTAGGAAGATGGATCAGGAAACACAGCCTAACCATATGTTGTCTGCAGGAATCCCACCTAACTCAACAAGACAAATACAGGCTCAAAGTGAAAGGATGGAAAACTATCACACAAGCCAATGGCCCATAAAAAAAATGGGCAGGGGGAGTCGGGCTGTAGCACAGCGGGTTAAGCGCAGGTGGCGCTAAGCTCAAGGACCAGCGTCAGGATCCCAGTTCGAGCCCCCGGCTCCCCACCTGCAGGCAGGTCCCTTCACAGGCGGTGAGGCAGGTCTGCAGGCGTCTGTCTTTCTCTCCCCCTCTCTGTCTTCCCCTCCTCTCTCCATTTCTCTCTGTCCTATCCAACAACAAAGACATCAATAATAACTACAACAATAAAACAACAAGGGCAACAAAAGGGAATAAACAAATAAAATAAAATTTTAAAAAAATGGGCAGGAACAGCTATGCTCATATCTGACATGACAGACCTTAAAATAAATAAAATTTAAAAATATAGGGATGGACATTACTTAATGCTCAGAGGAATCAAGAGGACTTAACAATTATTAACATTATGCACCCAGTGAGAAGCCATCAAAATACATCAAACATCTATTGAAAGAGCTACAGCAATATATTAACAGCAACACAGTCATAGTAGGGGACTTCAACAACCCACTCTTTCAACTTGACACATCATCCAGGCAGAAAATCAATAAAGAAACAAAGGAGCTAAATGAAGAGATACATAAACTAGAACTATTGGGCATTTTCAGAGTAGAAACGGTGATTTCACTATTTTCACCCCATCTTGGATGGAGCTTGAAGAAATGTTAAGTGAAATAAGTCAGAAACAGTAGGATAAATATGGGATGATCTCATTCACAGGCAGAAGTTGAAAAACAAGATCAGAAGAGAAAACACTAAGCAGAACTTTGAGTGGAGTTGATGTATTGCAACTGGGGTGGGTGGTGTATGTGGGGGGCAGGGGGAGTTCAAGTCCTGGAACAGGACGGCAGAGGACCCAGTGGTGATTGTATTGTTGTGTGAAAAAATGAGAAATGTTACGTATGTACAAACTATTGTATTTATTGCCAACTGTAAAACATTAATCTCCCAATAAAGAAATTTAAAAGAAAAAGAAAAAAATTAGATTTAAGGAACTTGTCTTAAAACAACAAAACCAGGAAGGAGCAGAATCAGGATTCAAACCTAGGTCCCATTTATATGTGTTCCACCTCACTCCAGTGTTTCCCTTTATTTTTGAGATCATCAGATGACATGAATCATTAATTACTAATCTGAAGTCTCAATTATGTAATTGCTAAGCATGTACAATTCAAAAGTTTTTTCATTTAGTTCTAATAGTTGTACTTTCTCTTGCTTTGATCTCTGAACTTCTTCTGCTAAGTACTTAAAGGGGCCAGACAGTAGTTTACCCAGTTGAGCACATACATTACCATGTGCAAGGACCCAGGTTCAATCCTCCAGTCCCCACCTGCAGGGGAAAAGCTTCACAAGGGGTGAAGCAGTGCTGCAGGTGTCTATCTCTCCCTCTCTCTCTCCACCCCTCTAGACTTACCTGTCTTTAATATATACATATATGTGGTTATATTTTTTTCAAGATCCCTGAAATGTGACACCCACCTCCATCCCAATCCAACTCAGTCTTCCCAGACATGATACATGCAAGAGTCAGGCCAGCCAACCAGCATAGATCCTATAGCACAGACCTCAAAGGTTTGGCTTGGTGAAAACTTACCTTAGGGCTATGGTGTCAAATCTGTACAATTGCACAAATCTCCCTGTTAAGCCTTCTTCCTGTGATGTTCCATATGGAGGCTTTAGACGCAGATATAGGATCTATCTACACTAAAATTTCATCACCTGCATCCAGTGATTCAAATATTTAGATTTCAAGCTAATTAAAATCTCTGGTTCCTGGACAATTTTCTATCTTTTCTATTCTCTCACATGCCTTTTCCTCCTCTTTCCCATAGTATAGTCTAAGTCTGAGCCTAGAAAGTTAGCTACTCCCCACTTACAAAGTAGAGGTAGCCTGTATAAAAATCATAGAGATAACAGAAATTTGGAAGGTGGAGTGTAAAAAGAAGGAGTAGGAGGACTCTGAAATTGGGCTGGGGAGACAACACAATGGTTATGCAAAAGATTCCTGCCTGAAGCTCTGAGGCCCCAGGTTCAATCCCTAATACCACCATAAAACAGATCTGAGCAGTGTTTTTTATTTCTCTCTGTATCTTTCTCTCTGTGTCTCTCATTAAAATAAATAAAATATATTTTATATTTTTTTATTTATAAAAGGAAACACTGACAAAACCATAGGATAAAAGGGGTACAACTCCACACAGTTCCCACCACCAGAACTCTATATCCTATCCCCTCCCCTGATAGCTTTCCTATTCTTTATCCCTCAGGGAGTATGGACCAAAGGACATTACGGGGTGCAGAAGGTGGAAGGTCTGGCTTCTATAATTGCTTCCCTGCTGAACATGGGTGTTGACAGGTCAATCCATACTCCCATCCTGCCTCTCTCTTTCCCTTGTGGGGCAGGGTTCTGGGGAATTGGAGCTCCAAGACAAATTGGTGGAGTTGTCTGCCCAGGGAAGTCTGGTTGGCATCATGTTAGCATCTGGAACTTGGTGGCTGAAAAGAGAGTGAACATATAAAGCCCAACAAGTTGTTGACTAATCATGAAACTAAAGGCTGGAATAGTGCAGATGAAGAGTTGGGGGGGGGGGCGGTCTCTGTTTTGTAGATAGCTAGTAGGCATATATTAGTTATATTCAAAAGGGCCCATGGCTATCCTAGTTTTAAAATAAATAAAATATTTGTTAAAATAACTCTGAAATCAACAGAGCAAATCAGCAAAATTTAAGTTAATCTTACCTTCTTTAGATTTCCAAAGTTTTCATAAAGAAATTTACAGAAAACTATTTTACAAAGATGATAATTCCCATTACAATCATTTTTCAGTTCTTCTTGTATCATTAAAATGTTTATATAACATCATTTCCCCAAACTCAAAGCCCAATTTAAAGAAAACATGTTCTTCCTTGAGCCCTCCAACAAACTGTCACTAAAGTACTACCACATCGATGAAATACACACAAAATAGGTTAGCAAGATTTTAATTGTCTTTCATTTTGCAGTTAAGTGCTTTAAATTTTATGCAATGATCTTAAACATCATAGTCAAGGTGTAAGGTTAAATATAAGTAAATCTTAATAATAAAATAGAGACAGAGAGGCAAGCCTTCAAAATACAGTTCTAAGAGAGACAAACAGATGCACTTCAGTAGCTTCAGTTACTATTCAAACACATTGAATCTGTTAATCTCCTTACTTTTTCACTATTTATGACAGCTAAGACAAAAAGAATACCGTCCACGGGAGTCGGGCTGTAGTGCAGCGGGCTAAGCGCAGGTGGCGCAAAGCACAAGGACCGGCATAAGGATCCCGGTTCGAACGCTGGCTCCCCACCTGCAGGGGAGTCGCTTCACAGGCGGTGAAGTAGGTCTGCAGGTGTCTCTCTTTCTCTCCTCCTCTCTGTCTTCCCCTCCCTCTCTCCATTTCTCTCTGTCCTATCCAACAACAACAACAATAATAACTACAACAATAAAAAAAACAACAAGGGCAACAAAAGGGAATAAATAAATAAATAAAAAAAAAGAATACCGTCCACAAGAGAAAAACAGGAGCTTCAGTGGCAAAAGGCAAGATAGTTTGGTCCTTGGGTGGACGTTGTTCAAAGTGTTTGATAGTAGTCAGTCCTATGTGCCAGAATACTTTCTCTCTGTTAAAAAAAAAAAAGAAGAAGAAGAAGAAACAAAACATAGTAGGAAAAAGTTTTGTACTGCTTTCAGCCACAATATATTTCTGTTCCATTTTCCTTCTCCCCCAAGCACTGCTCAGCTCTGGCTTATAGTGTTTTTGGGGATTGAACCTGGCATTTAGGAGCCTCAGGCATGAAAGTCTTTTATATAACCATATGTCATCCTCCACCCTCCCCCTTCACCCCTTTTTTCATCCCCTTTTTCTCCCCTTTTTGTTCCCTTGTTGTTTATCATTATTGTTATTACTGTTGTCATTGCTGTCATTGTTGGAGAGGACAGACAGAAATCGAGGGGGGAGGAGGCAGAAAGGGGGAGAGAAGGATAGACACCTGCAGACCTGCTTTACTGCTTATGAAGCGACTCCCCTGCAGGTGGTGAGCCGGGGCTCGAACCGGGATCCTTACTCCAGTCTTTGCACTTTGCACCATGTACGCTTAAACCTGCTGCACTACTTCCCAGAGCCCACTCCCCCCTTGTTTTTAATGAGGTGTAAGGGAATGAATCCAGGGCCTCATACATGTGTATACCATTGAATCATTCCCAGGACATTTTTTTTATTTTATATCTGGGGGGGGGGGGGTGGCAGGCAGGAGGTATACACCAGATCACTCCTTATCCTGGAGTTTTCTTGGTTCTCTTAGTGTCATCTGTGGCCAGGAGTCTCAGATATAGGAAATCATACATTTTATTTGCTAAGGTATTCCCTGGCCCTACAATGCATTTCATAAAGTCATATAGGGAAGAAAAGTTGTGAGAAGTGAATTCTCTGTTTTCTTCCTAACAGCAGTAGTCCCCAAATGATTTTCATCCACCACTAAAAGCTCCTTTTCATTTATAGGGCAAAAGTCTGATTTACTCATTCATTCATTAATCCAACATATTGATCAGGACACAAAGACGTAAAAAGAGCAAAAGGCATAGGCTATTTCCCAACTTACAAAGAGAGAAGGGGAACGGAAATAAAACAGGAGTGCTTCTGGAATAGCACCTCTGTGTCTGTTGGGGTGTGGAGCTGAGACGTCTAAGAGAAACTGATGTCACCAGTCAGGAAGTCCCATTGATTTCAATATACTCTAGAAGGAACTTATCCTAGGCTGAGGAAAAACTGCAGCTTCTGCTTATTATAATGGGAGGAGGATTCCCTAGTGTACCCTTCAAAAGAAATAAAGAAGTCATAGGAGCACACCTAGTTGAGCGCACTTGTTACAGTGTGTAAGGACACAGGTTCAAGCCTCTGCTTGAACCTAGAGAAGTAACACAAGTAGTACTTCACAAGTAGTAAAGCAGTACTCCAGGTGCCTCTTCTCTCTTCCTCTCTCTCTCTCCCCTTCCCTCTTGATTTCTCCCTGTCTCTATCCAGTAAATAAAAGAGAAGAAGAAAGAAAGAAAGAAAGAGAGAGAGAGAGAGAGAGAGTGAGAGAAAGAAAGGAGGGAAGGAAGGAAGGAAGGAAGGAAGGAAGGAAGGAAGGAAGGAAGGAAGGGAGAAAGAGGGGCTGGGTGGTGGCGCACCAGGTTAAGCGCACACGTTACAATGCGCAAGGACGCAGGTTCGAGCCCCCAGTCCCCACCTGCAGGGGGAAAGCTTCACAAGTGGTGAAGCAGGGCTGCAGGTGTCTCTCTATCTCTCACCCTCTCTATCCCTCCCTTCCCTCTTGATTTCTGACTGTCTATCCAATAAATAAAGATAATAAAAAAAAGAAAGAAAGAAAGAGAGAAAGAAAGAAAGAAAGAAAGATAGATGTTATGCATTTCCATTTCAAGGTTTCAGGATATCTTTGCTTCTCTGGGATCATGATGATAAGACTCAAGAGATAAGAGCTAACACTTATTCTCAAAACCTACAGTGCATTTGGAGCCAGAAGGGAGATATCAAGGAATATAGTGTGTGATCATGACAACGTGAATAACAGAGACTTTCAGCAATGCACTAAGTTTACAAATGTAAAATTCTAAGGTGCTATGGAGAATATGCTTTTTGTATGACATTCACAATGAACTCTTTCAGGAAGGACATTCACAGGAGAGTCTATGAGAGTGTTCTCATAACCACCCATGAGCAGTAATGTGCACAACCTGAGCTTCACCTGGCGGTCATGCTTCTCTTTTTTCCGGTTTCCATACAATCCTCTTTAAAATGAAAGGGAGTCCCAGAGTTCCACATATTCCAGATAAGCCCTTTCACACTGGCCATAATACCTCTATCACTGAGTGAACATGGGACTCCATGTTGCTGACAGTACCCTCACCTTCTGTCTCCCCACAATATTCACAGATATATCATCACCGTCTACCTTGACTTTTTTAAAAAAATTGTTTAATTTATTTTTATTGTTGTTGTTGGATAAGACAGAGAGAAATGGAAATAGGAGGGGAAGACAGGGGGAAAGAAAGACAGACACCTGCAGACCTGTTTCACCGATTGTGAAGCAACTCCCCTGCAGGTGGGGAGACAGGGGCTCAAACCGGGATCCTTACGCTGGTCCTTGTGCTTTGCGCCATATGCACTTAACCCGCTGAGCTACCGCCCAACTCCCCCTACCTTAAGACTTCTATATCTCATGTCTTTCCCTGTTCTTGTTCAGCATCACAAGAAACCCAGGACCCCAGGACCCTTTTCTCCTTGAAATCTTTTCTTCATTTGACTTCCAGGTCATGACATTTTCCTATTTTTCCTTCCTACTATTATCTTTCTCAAGTTTCTCATTAAGTCTCCTACTTACTAGTCCCACTCATTGGCTTTTGATGTTTTCTCTTCATCTCCTTGACCCATAAATGTTGTTTGGTCCCAGGGCTCAATCCCCAGACTTCTATTTTCTCCTTCTATGTCTATTCCCATCATGTCTCAATATTTGAAAGATCAACTATAGGTTAACAACTGCCAGATTTGTGTTTTTAAAGCCTGAACCTTGTCTCTAACCTACAATTTCATGAAATTTACTCAGCACTGTCTCACAAGTATCTGAAATGGACATCTCTAAATTAACATATCCCAAATCAAACTCCAGGATTTCTTGACCAGAATAAAAGGCACCTCATTTTTCCACTTGCTCAGGGTAAAAACTCTAGTTATCACTGATTCCTCAGTTTCCCCTCATACTCACCACTAAACTGTTGAACAAATCCCATCTACTCTACCTTCAGAAATATACACACAGTGGGCCCGGCAGTGGCACATCTGGTTAAGCATACACATTACCATACAGAAGCAAGGATCTGAGCCCTGATTTGCATCTGCAAGGCAGGAGCTTCAGGAGGCGTGAAGCAGATCTGCAGGTATCTATCTTTCTCTCTCCCTCTCTACCTCCTTTTCCCTTCTCAATTTCTCTTTGTCTTATCAAATAAAAATAAAAAATAAAATAAATGACTGCAAGGAGAAGACTCATAGTGCAGGCACCAACCTTCACTGACAACCCTGGTGGCGAAATAGTTAAAAATATATATATATGAGCATATCAGATGTCAGGCTCAGGGGAAAAAGAAAAAAAAAAACTAGTATAGTCATGAGCTCTTTGGAATATAACTAAAATAAGACTACTATCTACAAAAATTAGACCTCCAAATCTTCATTTGCACTATTCCAGCCTTTAGGTTCATGATTAGTCAACAATTTGTTTGGCTTTATATGTTAACTCTTCCTTCAGCCACCAGTATCCTGCTCATTACTATATCCCTAGTATCTAAAGAGTAGCTGACACAGAGTCGCAACCCAGTAATTGATAAATTGATGAAATTTTGAATAAATCAAAGTGAGAGTGTAATAAAAAATTCCGTAATATAGCTCAAAAGTACCAAAGAATGAGACCTGAGGCCACATGGAGGGCAAGGAGTTAGTTTTTTTTTACATTAAGGGGTTACAGGCCGATTCCTAGCAGACCTGCACATGTGTGTCCCGCTGCATGAAGCTTTTTTTTTTTTCCTTTTTGTTGCCCTTGTTGTTTAACATTGTTGTGGTTATTAATGTCGTTGTTGTTGGATAGGACAGAGAGAGAAATGGAGAGATGAGGGGAAGACAGAGGAGGAGAGAAAGACAGACACGTGCAGACCTGCTTCACCACTTGTGAAGCAACTCCCCTGCAGGTGGGAAGCCTGGGGATCCTGACGCAGGTCCTGGCGATTTGCGCCACGTGTGTTTAACCCGCTGCGCCACCGCCCGACTCCCCGCATGCAGCTTTTATCAGTTTCAAACTGGGCGTGGCACAAGCTGATTGGTTAGAAACAACTTCTGTCAAGGTACTGACAATAAAGGTGAGAGTAGGCTGGCTACCATCAGAGGCAGCCACTCAGCTGCTGGAATGCAGAAGTGGGCATCCAACAGGAGCCTATGGATTTTTCATTTCAAGAGCAGGAGAGCTAAGAAGGGCTTAAGTTTTGAACCAAATATTCAAGGATGAGGAGAAACACACAAGGTAGCCCAAGGAAAGAAAGACATTTCAAGCCTAAGCAGAGATTCTACAAAGGTTTGGCAGAATGAAAACATAAACACAACCTAGAAACCACAAAAGTCAGTAAGCTCAGAGCAACGAGTATTGGCTGGATGTTAGAAGAAAAAGATTTTTGAGGCTGGGAAAATATGCTGATGCCAAATTTCAATGTGTTTTATACCAACAAGCTCATGAAAGGAGTTTTTTTGTTGTTGTTGTTGTTTTTTAAAGTGACATACTGGGACATTTTAGGTATTCCCAGGAGCTTTTTTCTTTTTCAAATAAGGTCAATGAATTCAGAATAGTATGGCCATAGACTCTCCAGAACCTTTTTTAGGTGTTGAAATTTAGAGGGATGTGAGGGAGACAGCATAAAGGTTATGCAAAGACTCTCATGCCTGAGGCTCTAAAATCCTAGACTTAATCCCCAGCACTACAATAAACAAGAGCTGGGAATGCTCTGGTAAAAGAAGGAGGAGGGGGCCAGGAGGTGGCACACCTGGCTGAGTGCATGCTACAATGTTCAGGATCCAGGTTCAAAACCCTGATCCCCACCTGTAGGGAGAAAGCTTCATAAGTGGTGAAGCAGGGCTGCAGGTGTCTCTCTCTTCCTCTCTCCCTCTCTATCTCCCCTTCCCTCTAGATTTCTCTCTGTCTTTATCCAATAAATAAAATAAAGTTGTTAAAAATAAATAAATAAAAAGAAGGAGAAGGGAGTCAGGCAGTAGTGCAGCGGGTTAAGCGCACATGGAGCAAAGCACAAGGACCAGCTTAAAGATCCCAGTTCAAGCCCCCACCCCCCACACACATGCAGGGGGGTCTCTTCACAAGCAGTGAAGTAGGTCTGCAGGTGTCTATCTTTCTCTCCTCCGTCTTTCCTTCCTCTCTCAATTTCTTTGTCCTATCCAACAACAATCACAACAACAACAATAAAACAAGGGCGACAAAAGGGAAAAAATAGACTCCAGGAGCAGTGGATCCATGGTGCAGGCACCAAGCCCCATGGAGGCAAAAGAAGAAGAAGGAGAAGGAGGAGGAGGAGGAGGAGACGAAAATGAAGAAGTAGAAGAGGAAGAAGAGGAAGAAGGAGAAGAAAGGGGGGAAAAGGAGGAAGAGGAAGAGAAAAATGAGGTCAAAGAGGAGGAGGAGGATGGAAGAAAGGAAAAGAAATTCATATAACAGATTTTCTTGACATCAGTTCATTAATCATTTACCATAACATTTCAGGAGAGACTCTTTGACTCCACTCTAAAACTCTAAGAACGGGGGGTTGGCCGTAGTGCAGCGGGTTACGTGCACGTAGCACAAGGCGCAGGACTGGCTTAGGGACCCGGGTTCGAGCCCCCTGCTCCCCACCTTCTGAGGAGTCGCTTCACAGGAGGTGAAGCAGGTCTGCAGGTGTCTATCTTTCTCTCCCCCTCTCTGTCTTCCCCTCCTCTCTCGATTTCTCTCTGTGCTATCCAACAATGAACGACATCAACAACAATAATAACCACAACAAGGCTACAACAACAAGGGCAACAAAAAAAGGGGGAAGGGGAATGGCAACCAGGAGCAGTGGATTCATGGTGCAGGCACTGAGCCCCAGCAATAACCCTGGAGGCAAAAATAAAAAATAAAATAAAAATAAAACTCTAAGACCTATAATCACCTCTGAATATACGGGAAAGACTGAATAGCTTAGAGAGTAAGTACCTCTTTTTTTTTTTTACTTCTCTCAAATGAAAAGGAAAACTCAAAACCCAGCATTTCAATCTCTGAGTCTTATCAATTAGACTTGTCTTATTGGATTTGGAGAAGGAATAAAACACTTGAACTTCAGATCAATAACAAATAATTTTGAGGCATACAACGGCAGTATTTGAACCTGTGATTCAAATTTAACTGGGTCTCTTGTATGTTGGTTTATTAAATCTGCCTTATCTTCATGTGTGAGCTCAGTATCTGTATTTTCCATGCTATACAAGGGCAGAAGCCCTATTTTAGAGTTGAGAGAGTCAATAATAACCTGCAGTTTCTATTAAAACACAATTTGTGGGGGCTGGACGATGGCCAACCACGTTAAGCGCACATAGTGTGGATCACAGGAACCGGAGCAAGGATACCGATTTGAGTCCCCAGCTCCTCATCTGCAAGGGGCGGGGGAGGCGCTTCACAAGCAGTGAAGCAGGTCTGCAGGTGTCTTTCTCTCCCCCTCTGTCTTCCCCTCCTCTCTCAATTTCTCTTTGTCCTATCCAATAACAATAACAGCAACAAAAAAAAAAAGGAAAAAAATGGCTTCCATGAGCAGTGGATTTTTAGTGCAAGCACGAGACTCAGAGATAACACCGAAGGAAAAAACAAACAAACAAACAAAACCCCACAAATTGCTCTAGTCCCCACTCCCCACCTACAGGGGGAAGCAGGTCTGCAAATGTCTTTCTCTTTCCTTCTCTTTCTATTTATTTTTCTATCAATTTCTCTCTGTCCTATCAAAAAAAAAAATGTCCACAGGAGCAATGGACATAATGTAGGCACTGAGCCCCACGGATTACCCTGGAGGCTAAATAAATAAATAAGATCTTTGGTTCATGCTTCCAGGGAGAAAAAGAATATGGAACTTTCCAGTGGATGGGATGGGATATGGGACTCTGGTGGTGAGAATTATATGGAATTATACCCCTCTGATCCCACAATCCTGTCGATCATTATTAAATTACTAATAAAAATAAAATTTGATATAAAGTGGATAAAAAACAAAACTAAAAAGAAAGTTGTTACTCTGAGGACACTGCTTAGAAAGTCACTATCAATCTACTGCTACCCTAGGTAAGGATACTAGGTAAGGAAGCTCTCTGCATGTTCCTGCTGTACCCAACTTCTCTCCATCACACCCCCCTCACTGTGTAATGCTCATTTGTTTGATCTGTATTTCTCCACTAATGTGCCTGCTCCATGAGAGCAAGAGCCCCATCTTGATTATTGTCATGGTGCAGTGTCCGTGTTTGGTGCTGACTACACATACTAGTAATTGTTGAGTTAACAAATGAGTTACCGTATATGGCTTCCCAAAGACACTAGGAGAACAAAGGGCCTCCAAAGACTGACAATTCCTCTGGATGTCATGATGTGCACTTAAAGTCCCAGCTACTCTGGAGACTAAATTTGGAGAATCACTTGAGCCCAGGAGTTTCTGGGCATAGCTGTGCTATACCAATCTGGTGTTCACACTGAGTTTGACATCAGTGTGGTGCCTTCCCAGGAGCTGGGGATCACCAGGTTGCCTAAGGAAAAGTGAACAGAGGTCAGAAACAGAGGCCAGGTCATAAATAGAATCAAAATTCTATATCCTCTTTCTTCTAATAAGCACAGAAAGTGGAAGCATTTTAGTTTCTTACAACATGCACAGCCCCTTCCTCTCCCCCTTCTCTCTACCCACCTCCAACCCCACCCCAGAAATACAATATCCTTCTATAACCTACTCCAATTTTGAATAACTTTTAAATGATATTTTGAAATCTTCATGCTGTAATTTGTAACTACTTTTTATTATCTTCTCTATGAATCTCATCAACAATAAGTCAGCATATACTTATAGAGTTCCTTTAAGTATTTGAAGCCAAAATAAAAGCATCTCATTCTCTTCTTAAGATAAAACTATAAGTATTTTATCTTTTTATATATGTTCATCTTCTCTAATTCCTACCTAATTTTTCACATTAGATTTTTTTCATTAGCTAAAAAACATTATGATAAACTCACAAGAAGGAAAAATGTTACTATTTCTTCTTGCAACAATTTCTGTGTATTTTATAACAGGTACATAAATAAAATAACCAACTGGGTTTTTTTTTTAGCTTTCTTTAGTTTCTGCCTTTTTATATGCAATCATGCCTTGTCAGCTTATTTAAACAGATTTAAGACAAATACTTCTGGACTGGGGAAACAGCATAATGGTTATGCAAATAATTTTCATGCCTATGGCTCTGAGCTCCCAGATTCAATCCTCAAAACCACCTTAAGCCAGAGCCGAGTGGTGCTCTGGTATCTTTCCCTCTGTAGCTCCCATTAAAATAAAATAAGTGGGGTCTGGCCGTAGTGCAACGGGTTAAGTGCACGTGGTGCAAAGCGCAAGGGCCAGCGTAAAGGATCCCTGTTTGAGCCCCCAGCTCCCCACCTGCAGGGGGTTCGCTTCAAAAGTGGTGACGCAGGTCTGCAGGTGTCTATCTTTCTCCCCCCCCCCCGTCTTCCCCTCCTCTCTCCATTTCTCTCTGTCCTATCCTATCCAACAACAACGATAGCAGTAACAATAATAGTAATAACCACAACTATGATAAACAACAAGGGCAACAAAAGAGAAAAAAATAGCCTCCAGGAGCAGTGGATTTGTAGTACAGGCACAGAGTCCCAGTGATAACCCTGGAGGGAAAATTAATAAATAAATAAATAAATTTAAATTTAAAATAAAATAAGTAAAATATTAATATATATTTTAAAAGAAAATAACAGGATCACTAGTAATGACAATAATGTCTAATATTTATTAGTAGTATATTATGTCTCAGGAACTATGAAATCATCTGCATAATAATGCCATGAGAAAAATACTATTTTATCAGTCCTCAGTCTTTTCTGCTCTAATAGCTGAATGGTTGATCCACTGAACTTCTCATGCTCACATCATGAAAAACCTGCAAGGCACTAAATGAGAAAAAACACTTTCTGTTCTTACCTAACCCACCCATGCATGTTGCAGTCACTTTCTCCTTCCATGCCTCTGTCCCTCCCCCTTGTCCCTCTTTGTCTCTCTCATTCTCTTTCCTTTCTCTTCATTTTTCTTGCAGTAGGGTGGGTTTGAGTCATCACACCCTGTAACAACACAAGAGTAGTAAATTGATATTAAAGTTAACTTCACTTCTCTAGTGTGTCACTCACTGGGCCTTGTTGTCTACAAATTTTCAGGTTCTCTATATTTTATTTTACATTTCTAAAGTATACTTTCAAATAAATGAAGATATATCATATGATCATAGGTCAAGACTTAATGCATGATGACAGTGCTATCCTTAGTCAAATCTTTTAATTCTGGTTTTCCTTACTTAGGATGGGGATAGCAATAACAATCACTTTGCAGGATTAGAGCAAGGGTGTAAAATAACATTTGTAAAGTGTCTGGCACATGAGAAGCTGCTAAATGGCAGCTATGACTCAGCCTGTTTCATCATAAAGTTGGTGTCCATAGTAAGAGGAACAGATGCCTCAGCTTCATGAAGATTAATAGCCACAATGAAAGCTGTGTGACCCTGTGTGAAAGCCAGACCTGTACCCTGTAGTGTGTGTGTGTCCCCAAATCCAAAGATGAGAGAGAGAGAGAGAGAGAGAGAGAGAGAGAGAGAGAGAGAGAGAGGAGTTTTTAATCTTCTGTCTGACAGTATCTGATACATTTTGGCATTCAGAAATTTTAATGAGGGCCTGGGAGACAGAATAATGTAAAAGACTAATGCCTGAGGCTCAGAGATCCCTGACTTGATCTCTCTCTCTCTCTCTCTCTCTCTCTTTCTCCTTTTTCCACCAGGGCTTGGTGCCAGCACTAAGAATCCACTGCTCCCAGGGGCCATTTTTTTCCTTTTTTTTTTTCTTTCTAATTATTTTTATTAGATAGGACAGAGAAAATTTGAGAGAGGGTGGGAAGATAGATACCTGAAGACCTGCCACTTGTGAAGCAGACCCTCTACAGGTGGGAGCAGGCGCAATCCTTACACTTCATAATATGTGCACTTAACCTGGCACCACCTTCCCCCTCCCCTCCCCGACCCGTTTTATCTGCAGCACTATGACAAACCATAGTTAAGCAGTGTTCTGGTTGGAAAAGAAATAAATGAAAAGAAAATGTAATGAGTGATAACTTCTTTGATAAATATCATGCTTCCACTCTCCCTTTGAATTTTCCACTTACTTGGGTACTTGTGGATGATTCTGAAGGGCTGGTTGTTGACATCAGTCTCTTGTATGTGGCAGACATATTTCTCATTTAACTTGACAGGGTATTTCAGAACAGAGAACACCCTGTAGAAGCCATTCATCTGCTCCTCCAGAACCTCCACGGTACTGTGGTTGCTCAAATTTCTCTCTGCCCGGTCCAGCCAGGTCACATTGGGCTGGAGGTACCAGCCTTTCGAGATGCACGTCACCACATCCATATCATCAATCCTATCAAACTGCACCTGTGGCGTTTCAAAGTCTGTGTGGAAAATTAATTAAATTAAATAAATAGTTTCTTTTTAACTAGAGCCCTAGGTGACTCAGACACATCTTGAAGGTCACAGTAGGTAAAATTTCCAAGGTGCAGTATGAGAACATCTGACATATATATGCTCCTGCTTCCCAGTGATAGGACCCCCTGCTATCTTTAGTATGGAAATCTTTTCCTCTTTGGGAGATTCATTTTAAACTCTCCCCTAACCTAAGATCTACAGGGATTTTCACCACCACCACTACCACCCCATCTCCATACTCTCAGCATGGAGAAATTTCTGCCACATCTTCCTCTATCCCATGAGAGTACTTGTGGGTAAAGGACCACTCTTTATGAAATCATAAGAAGAATAAGAATCTCTGGGGTATACAGACAGTCACTGACCCAGTGACAGCCCTAAGTTTTATGTGTGAGGAAATGAAGCCTAGACAACCTAAATAAATTGTCCAGAAATATTCAGAGTTATAATACAGACCTTCTAGGGGATGATCTCACTCAGGCAGAAGTTGAAAAACAAGATCAGAAGAGAAAACACAAGTATAACCTGAACTGAAATTGGTGTATTGCACCAAAGTAAAAAACTCTGGGGTGGGTGGGGTGGGGGGAAGAGTACAGTTCCAAAGAGGATGACAGGACCTAGTGGGGGTTGTATTGTTATATGGAAAACTGGGAAATATTATGCATGTACAAACTATTTACTGTCAAATGTAAAACATTAATTCCCCAATAAAGAAATTTAAAAAATAAAAAAGAAATAAAAAAAAAGAATACAGACCTTCTGGTTTCCAGTGCAGGGCTCTTCCTACTATACAATACATCATAATTCAGAGATTTCATGCAAGAGTACAACATTATATAGCATCTTAATTTTTCAATAATAGATTTGTCTGGTGGGTTTGATATATATATATTTTTCTCCATGGTTATTGCTGGGACTCAGTGCCTGCACCAGGAATCCACTACACCTAGAGGCCATGTTTTTCCCATTGTTGTTGCTATTATTGCTGCTGCTGCTGCTGTTGTTATTAGATAGGACTGAGAGAAATGGAGAGAGGAGGGGAAGACTGAAAGGGGGAGAGAAAGACAGACACCTGCAGACCTGATTCGCCACCTGTGAAGTGGCATCCCCCCCCCCGGAGGTGGGGAGCTGGGGGCTGGATCCGGGATCCTTGTGCCACGGGTCCTTGTGCTTTGCACCATGCACACTTAACCCCATGAGCTACCGCTTGACCCTCTTTAAGGTAATTTTTATTTGATTATTTATTTTCCACTTTATTGGGTGGAGGGTTAGTGGTTTACAGCATAGTTGTTGACACATAGGTGCAACTCTCACTCAGAGCAATATTTATAACTAAGGCGAATTGACAATAAAAATATCTGACTCTCGTGATGAAAATCTACACGAATTTGAGTAGAAAAGAAAAAGTGAAAACAGAAGAGATACACTACAATTTATCCTCATAAAGAGATAGAGCTTGTAACCAAGTACACCCAGTAAATTCTCTTACCTTCTACTACTAGCTTAATTGTACATTTTCCTCTTCCAATCGGTGTGACAGCTGAGCATTTATAGATTGCTTCATCAATGAAGTCCACATTTCTTAGGAAAAGCGATAGTGTCCCCTCAGGTATTTCAGCATGATCCACAGAAACTCTTCCCTCATACAAAGGATTTTGATCCTCTAGTTGCTCTGTGTTATTGTGAAACTTGTAAACTAACTTTGAGAAAACTTCAAAAAAGTCATAGTGTTTGAAAAAGAGGTAATATTCTTTGTCATCCTTTACCTCATATTCCTCTGTGATATCTTCTCTTTCCCAAGAAAACTCAAGATTTTCTGTTCCCTCCACAAAGGAGAAATGACAAGCTAGGGTAACATCAGTGTAAGGGCAGGCTCGTAACTCTTCTATAGACACTGAGAAAAAAGAAAGGAAAAAAGAAAAAAAAAGAAAAGAAAGAAAAATAAAAGCAAAGAAAGGAAGGAGAAAAGAAAAGAAGAGAAAAGACAAGAAAAGAAAGGAGTAGTTAATATAGTAGTCATAGTCTACACCATACCATCCTGAACACACCCAATTTCATTTCTTGGAAGCTAAAATAGTCATAATGACTAGAAAATTCCATATCAGGTAGGATGAAAGAAATAACTCGTTATTTCAAGAAGAAAGGGATTAAGTACAGGAAATTAGAATGTTTTAAAAATAATTAGGAGGCTGGAAGAAGGCATTCAAAGAAGGGCCAAATGAAGGTGAGACTTGCAGTGTGTGTTCTGCACTTCACTACATCTACATATGCTAGGCTCACTCAGGGAGCACTGCAAAGCTGCTCAAGTAGTGGAGACACACTTTGTCATGTCAGGAAACTGATAAGTCAGAAAGTGATCAGAGGCAGGGTGGTGGTACAACTGGTAGAGCATACATGTTATAATGTGCAAGGACCTGGGTTCAAGCCCCCAGTCCCTACCTGCAGGGGGGAAGCTTCACAAGTAGTGAAGCAATGCTACAGGTGTCTCTCTTGCTCTCTCCCTGCCCCCTTCCTTATTGGTTTCTCTCTGTTTCTACCCAGTGAATAAATAACAAAAAAGTGGTCATTAAAGTTAATAAATTCAGAGCCAAACTACACCTTGCTAGAGTCACACTAATTTAAAAAAGGATCTATCATACAGGATCACCTTTCTCCCTTCTTAAATCAGTTGTAGGGTGGGGGAGGTAGCATAATGGTTATACAAAGAGACTCTCATGTCTGAGGCTCCAAGGTCCTAGGTTCAATCCCCTGCAATAACATAAGCCAAAGCTGAGCAGTGCTCTGGAAGTTTAAAAAAAAAAACTATAAATGTAACCACGAGTAAGTGTGTATGGTTGAAAAAACCCAAACCAAAAAGGAATCTGGGAATATAGGTTTTTCCCACTAGTATTAATACATAGGAAAGTCAGAAACAGATTTTCAGACAGTCTATTTATAAATACCTACTGATCTGGACAGAGAATAAGGGCTGTGGGAAATACAATCATACACAAGTGTTACTCATAGAATCATATGGGGTAGAATACTACTATGTCAGAAGAAAATTTAATGTAATCTGATTCTATGTGTTCAAGCTATTTTCCTCCCCAACCATTGACAAGTAGATAGATGAAGACCAAATCAGTGAGACCTTCACTCCCTTGCCAGCTTAATCAGGACATTCTTTCTCTAATTTACTTTGTAAATTGGGCTTCCAAGTCAGAATTCCTCGATACAAGTATCTGCTACTAAAAGGCAAGACTGGAACTCTGGAAAACTCTTTAGGGTCACAAAACTAAGGTACTACTCTCACAATTTAAAAAGAACCTTTATCGGGGGTCGGCGATAGAGCAGCGAATGATTAAGCTTACGTGGTGCGAAGCGCAAGTCCCAGCTAAGGATTCCGGTTTGAGCTCCCATTTGAGCCCCGGGCTCCCCACCTGCAGGGGAGTCACTTCATAGGCGGTGAAGTAGGTCTGCAGATGTCTATCTTTCTCTCCCTCTCTGTCTTTCACTGCTTTTTTCATTTCTCTCTGTCCTATCTAACAAGAATAACATCAACAACAATAATAATTACAACAACAATAGAAAACAAGGGCAACAAAAAGAGAAAAATAAATATAAATAAACATAAATTGTTTTTTAAAAATTATAAAAAAGAACTTTTATCGTATCTTATGATGGAAAAGATGACAATTTATGGAGAATCAAGTGTACTGACACCTGACTTGCAGAGATGTGAAATTATACCTCTGTAACAACAGTACTATAAACCAGTGTTTTCTCAATAACGTCACAATCAATCCCCAAATTTTCATCTGCAATATTCCAGCCTTTAGGTTCATGATTAGTTAGCAATTTGTTCTGCTTTATATCTTAACTCTTTTTCAGCCACCAGGTTCCAGAAGCTACAATGATGCCAATGGACTTCCCTGGACAGATGACCTCACCAATGTGTCCTGGAGCCCTGCTTCCCCAGATCCCTGTCCCACTAGGGAAAGAGTGAGATAGTCTAGGAGTATGGATCAACCTGTCAACGCCCATGTTCAGCCGGGAAGCAACTACAGGAGCCAGACCTTCCACTTTCTGTACCCCATAATGACCCTGGGTCCATACTCCCAGAGGGATAAAGAATAGTAAAGTTTTCAAGGGACAAAATGGGATATGGAGTTCCAGTGGTGGGATTTGTGTAGAATTGTACCTCTTTTATCCTATGGTCTTGTCGGTGTTTTCATTTTATAAATAAAAATTTATATATATATATATTTATTTATATATATAAATATATATATAAATATATATAAATATATATATATATATATATATAGTTATATATATATAAATATATATAAATAAATATATATATATCACCTTAAGGGTCTTAGTAACTAAATTTTTGAACCTAAAAGGCCAGTTAAGTTCCTGACTAGAACAAAACAGAGTAACAAAACTTGGACATTATGAAGATGGGGACTCCAATAAGATGGCTTTTTTTTTTCCATCCTATAGTCATCATACTGCTAATAAGCATTAAAAAGCAGAGCCTGGTAAGTATGAGATTAAGGACACTGATGATGTATTTTTTCTGGAAAATCCTAATATATCACGTAGCACTTACCACATGTTTGCAGTATGCTAACACAGTGTAAAAGTATTTCCTGAACTAACTTATCTAATGTGTATATTTACACTGAAGAAAGCACCGTTATTGTTCCTAATTTCTTACTGAGAAAACCATGGCACACAAAGATGAATTAAGTTGCCCAGTGACACACAGCTGATGAGTAAGTAGAAGGGTTGTAATTCAAACCCCAGGGTGTGGCTCCTGAGCCCTCTATCTAAAATGTGGTTTTTCTCCTAATAATAGGCACTCTTTTCAAATCAGATGAATGAAGCAGTGACACATTAATGAAACCTTAATGAATATAAAGAGAGACAGATGGGAAGGAAAGGGGTCAGGGAGAAAGAACTTGCATAACCTTTAGGATAGATTTGGACTGGGGAGATATCATAATGGTTTTCCAAAAAGACTGGTTTCTGAGGCTTTGTTATCCTCGGTTCATTCTTAAGCACCAGCATAAACCAGAATTGAGCAATACTATGGGAAGGAAGAAAGGAAAGAAGGAAGGAAGGGAGGGAGGGAAGAAAGAGGAAAAAGGAAGGAAGAAAGATTTATATATAAAAATAATTGCTTCCTTGCTTCCTTGCTCACAGTGTTATTTGTCTGATATTATAATCAAGAAGCAACAGCATGTCATAGTCATTAAAAAACAAACAAACAAACAAAAAAATCTCTGGGCCTAGTGGTGGTGCATCCAGCTGAGTGCACAGACCCAGGTTGAAGCTCTAACCCCAAATCATGAATGCAGGTCTGCAAGTGTCTTTCTCTTCTCTCTCCTCTATCTCACCCTCCTTTCTGTTTCTCTCTGTCCTATGAAATAAAAATAGGGGAGAAAGAAAAGAAAGGAAGAAAAGAAAAGAAAAGAAAAGAGAGAGTGAGGGAGAGAAAGAGAAAAAGAAAAACTGGCCACCAGGAATAATAATCCTGGTGGCAAAAAAAAAAAAAAAAAAAAAACTTTCCTGAATATTTGTAAACCCAACATCTAGTCCCCCCCCACACACTAGTCATTTAGTCTAAACCACAGTTTCCTTATGCATAAATAGGATAATAGCACCTGTCTATACTTGTTATGAAATAAATACCTTGGGACCTTTGGAACTGTTTTTATGTGACATGCATCAGTTATTTTCCAGAGGGACAGAGAAGTGGACCAGATGGGTTGATATCATTGTAAGCTGCATCTCTTCTCAATCTCCCTCATGAAAATATGTGTTTTATTCATGAGGGATTCTTGATTCTAGCTTCTCAGGTTATACCCAGGAGGTCTTGCTACAGCTGTACCCCTTTCTGGCCTCAAGGGAAAAGGGCTCAGACTTAGGAATTCAAAGGCTCTAGCCAGTGAATCATGAAACATCATCTATTGATGATGTAATTGCTAATGTAAAGGTCAATTTCTGACTGATGTCTGCAGATGGTGTTGCTTGAGTCTGAATAGCTCCTTTGTCTATTCATTCTGGATTTTTTTTCAGACCACTGTGTCTTTGACTTCACAGGGTCTAAGATGCTAAATCCAAAGTTCAGCAAAAAGCTAGTAATGTAGGGAAACACTTTGAAAACCAAAGAATAGATAGTATATCTAAAAACCCATGAGAATATCTAGCACATGGAACAGGCAAGATTGCTCACCTGAAAGGGCAGCTGAGCAGCTTTGCCATGTACATGAAGTAGGTTTGAGCTTCTGGTACAACACATGGGAATACTATAGCACCATGTAAAGCTTTGGTGCTGTGATATCTCTTGCACTCTGTTTGTCTTTTTGTCTGTCTGTCTGTCTGTCTTTCTATCAAGGAGTCCAGAGCAGTTAAGTCTCTGTGGTAACAAAAAAAAAGGAAAGGAAAGAAAGAAAGAAAAAGAGAAATACCTAGTACATGTCAATAGTATTAGGTTGTTCATACTGCTACAAAATAAATATATTATTAGACTCAAACACCTGTTTTCCTTCTCACCTACATACATATGTATTCCTTTATTTAGTTGGGTTAGCTTTATTAGTAGATTTGTACTGAACTTGGGGGTTTGAGGATGCTGCCACTTTAACACAGTGTCAGAACTACTGTAGAGAGCGGAAAAATAGCCTATGCCAGAAGACTAGAAGATGTTTTATTGGGGCTGGAAGATAACTCACCACATGGAGGCACCATGATACCAGGGGAAGCTCTGGTGTTGTGTATTTGTCCCTGCTCTGGTGTTGTGTATTTGTCTCTCTCTCTCTCTCTCTGTCTCTCTCTGTCTCTGTCTCTATCTGAAGTGGAAAGAATGAAAAGGTTGGTCTAGGAGCAGTGAAATGAAATGGCACATGCACAAAGGTCTGGTGCTTCAAAAAAATGTGTTTGATCACTTCTAGAAGAGTAGTTACAGTGAATGTTTCAGATATATGTGGTTATTGTTTTTTAACAACAACAACAACAAAAAATATATATATATATACTTTCAGTTAACTGAAATATATTAATGTGTTCAGCATTTATATGCTGTTCCCAGTGTTTTTTAGAGTAGAATGAAAAATCATTTAAAAAAATACCTCTGTTGACTTCCCAAGACAAATCTGACTTCAAATATTCCCTGATACTATACTCTAAATTGGGACCTGCCCGAATCACTACAAGTATGGTATAGGGTGACTATATATTGGGGGTATAAAGAGTGTCTAAACAATAAGTAAAGAATGAATAAGTATATCCAGATATGACCTTAAATGTGACAAGCCAAATTGGGAGGTAGGTGTAGAAACTTTTTTTTTTTCTTACCAGAGCACTGCTCAATTCTGGCTTATGGTGGTGTTGGAGATTGAACCTGGGACCTTTGGTGACTCAGGACTGAAAATCCTTTTGCAGTGGCTGAGGAGATAACATAACAGCTATGCAAAATACTCTCATGTCTGAGTTTCTGAGGTCCCAGGTTCAAACCCCAACACCACCATATGTTAGAGCTGAGCAGTGCTCTGGTGTCTCTTTCCCTTGCTCTCTCTGCCTCTCTAGCTCTCTCTATTAAAATTAAAAAACTATAAAAAAATAAAGCCTTTCTGCATAACCATTATGCTATCTTCCCAATCCTTTTTCCTCATTTGAAAAATGAAAGGGGAACGGGTGGTGGCGTACCTTGTTGAGCACACATGTTACAATGTGCAAGGACTCAGGTTTGAGTCCTCGGTCCCTACCTGCAGGTGGGAAGCTTTGTAAGTGGTGAAGCAGTGCTGCAGGTGTCTCTGCCTCTCTTCCTCTCTATTTCCCCCCTGCCCTCTCGATTTCTGGCTGTCTCTATCTAATAAATAAATAAATAAGTAAAGGTAATTAAAAACATAAAAAAATGAAAGAAGCAACTGGAGAAATGGCTCAACTGATAGAGTGCTGGGCTGGTTTGCCTAAGATTACTGGTTCAAACCCCAGGACTGCATGTACCAGAGGGAGCTCTCAGCATGTGAGCTGCTCTTCTCTCTTCTCTCTCTCATGTGAAACTCATAAGCACTCAATAAAAAATAAATCTTAAAGAAAAACATGGTTATCCATGAGTTGATACAAAATAATGAAAGAATAAACAGTAATGCTTTATAATTTGTGTCTATTAGAATTTCCCATCTGTTCTTCACCATTTCCTATGAAACAAACATCGTTATTCATTCACATCCAACAAATGAAAACACTGAAGTTGGGAAAGGTTAAGTCATTTGCTTCTTGTTTTTTTTCTTCCTAATTACTATTTTCCTCACTGTCTCCAAAGCTGTCCTAAAATAAGTATAGGCTAGGGAAACAGCATAATGATTATGCAAAAAAAACTTTCAAGCCTGACGCTCCAAGGACCTAAGTTCAGTCTCCAGCATCATAGCTGAGCAGTGTTCTGGTCTTTTCTTTCTGCCTTTCTCTCTCTATCTCTCTCTCATTAAAATTAAAATATATATATATATATATATATATATAAAGTATTTAAAGAAATAACCACTAAGTTGTTTTGAAAAGTGACTCACCTGCATCCTGAACAAGTAGAAGTATACCGACAGTCACCAAAAAGAAAGACATTCTGTAAAGGGATGGGAAAAGAGTAGAAATTTTGCTTCAGCCAAGGGGAAAAACAAACAAACAAACCAACAAATGGGTCAGCATAATTCAGAACCCCCCTAGTATGTCTAAGAAGGCTCCACAAGAGCTTCATCTCCATACAACACAGCCTCCAGATGCATCTAAATTAGCAAATAAGCTACAGCAGTTCAGTATTCTATGCCGGGAGGACCAGAGTCAAGTTCATCCAGACTGACAGTGTACAGATCTGTGGGACTTACTCTGTGAGCTTGGAGCTCTGTGTAAGTCTCTCTTGTTGAGTCACTTTTGAACTAACGTCATGAGAATCAGCCCTGATGATATCTTGAGTATCAATGGCAGCTTCTCAAGCAGTGGTTGCTGGCTTTTCTGGACATGGTTGAGGAAAGTCAGCAGTGGAGGTGGTACAACTAGTAGAGCTATAGGTTTATGTGGGAAGTGATGGAGCGATGCTTCCCAGATGTAGAAAAAATAACCAAGAACAGTACTAAATGAGTGCTCAAGCAGGGTTAGACTTTATTGGTAATGGTATTAATCCAGTGAAGATCTAAGAAAAAGTGGGAGAGACATTTGAGGGAACACTCCGTCTGGCACAAATACACATCTACACACAGTGTAGTCTTATAAGGGCAGTCTTATAAGCTGGATCTAACCTTCCTCTCTTGCTCCATTCTCTCACTATTTTCCTGACATTTGAATCCTCTTTGTACTTTCCTTTTCTTTTTTTTTTTCATCTTAAGTCGTGGTGCTTGCTGTTCACACCCTCTGCATCTGGCATGTACCCCATTGTTACCACTCACAACATTGTTCCCGACTACTCATTATTCAAATGCCTAATTAGCAATTTTCCTCAAAATCCTCTCTGATTCCATGTCCTGTATATCAGTCCCCTTGAACATACTTATGTGATAATATGGTTCATACTAAATAAATATTTGTTTCTTTACATTTTTTAGTCACTGTTTCAAAGAAAATGATAAGCCATAGTCTCTCACCAAACTTTCTTACATGTTTCCTGTAATCCATTACATAAAAAAACACCTTTATTCCTCTATCATAATTATAGAAACTGTATATCAAGTGCTCATAAATATCTAATTTAATCTTCAGTTAGGACTCCGGTTCTGAGTATATATTCCTTCAATCTAACCACTTAAGTTTTCGAATCGGTAACCTGATTGAATTTTAACAGTGGGGTCAAATTTTTAATTCACTTCTAATAATGACTGTTTAATTGAAATATTAAATCACCTATAGTCTTAGACTAGAGAGACCAGAAGCAACTGCTTGTGTAGGAGCTCCAGTGGCGCGCGGTACTTATACAGCAACTGCTTGTGTAACTATATGAGATACAGCTATATGTAAATAGTATTAAATGGCATAAATCATGGTAAGGTCTTATATGATACAGCAAATCCTAACCATGGGATTTTAAAAGTAAACCAAGTTCCCAAATAACTTGGTTACAATAATAACTATCTACTGCCTTCTTAAACTCTAAGACAGCAGGAAACCCTCCTCATTCTCTATAAAACCCGTATTTCTCTCAGTCCTGAAAACTCTGGGGCATGGCATGTCTTCCTACATGCTTCACTGAATCCGTATCATTTGATACTGAATCTGCTGAGCTCAACCAAATCAACGCAACCAGTACCACCTCAACATATTTCACTTCAGATTGTGTCCAGAGACGCCAGGCGTGGAATGTCAACCCTTCAGGTCTATCACTCTGGTGAGACCATTCCTAGCTCATGGGACTCTTCAATTCCATATTGGGTGGTGGACCTCCTAACAAAGCCACAAAACCTAGATATAGATCAGGGCCCATGAGAGACAGAACACATGTGCACATGTCCCCATAAGTTAGGGGGAAATACATACCTTAAAGCAAAAGTTCACAATAGTTTTCAGTGACCCAAAACAACAAACAAGTAGAAAGACCTAAGAAAAAGACACCATAAAATGATACTTACGTACTTTTCCCATATTTGGGAGCTATTCTATGCCCTGATCCAGCTTTCTAGTCCTATTTCCAACTGACACCATCTCCCCAGACACTATCTTTGGTCCACCTGCATGTTAGCTGCCAGGCTCAGGCAAAAATTAGTAGTTGTGGGCCCCTTGGATTACACCTAAAATAGACCTACTGGCTTTTTCCAAAATGGAGATCCCAAACATCTGTTATATTGTTGCCTTTAAGTTCCTGACAATTAAATAATTCATTCTGCTTTATATCTTAATGATTTTTCAGACATCAAGTTGCAGACATTACCATGAAACCAACCTGACTTCCCCGGACAGAGGGCCTCACCAGTGTACTCTGGAATCCCACCTCTCCAGAGCCCTGCCCCACTAGGTAAAGACAGGGACTGGCTGGCAGTATGGATCAACCTGCCAATGCCCATGTCCAGCTGAGAAGCAACTACAGAAGCCAGGCCTCCCACCTTCTGTACCCCATAATGACCCTGAGTCCATGCTTTCAGAGGGATAAAGAATAGGAAAGCTGGGCGGGGAAGATAGCATAATGGTTATGTAAACAGATTCTCATGTCTGAGGCTCCAAAGTCCCAGGTTCAATAAGCCATAAGCCAGAGCTGAGCAGTGCTCTGGTGTTTCTCTCTCTCTCTCCTTCTTCTTCTAGCGTTTGCCCTACTCTCTCTCTCCCCCTCTGCATCTCTCTCAAAAACAAAATAAATAAAATATTAAAAAAAAATAATAGGAAAGCTTTCAAGGGAGGGGATGGGATAAGGAACTTTGGTGGTGGAAATTGTGTGGAATTGTACCCCTCTTATCCTATGGTCTTGTTGATATTTTTTATTTCATAAACAAATCAATAACAATAAAAAAGTGAATACAAGATCACAGAAAAAAGTGGGCAAAATATAAATAGATATAGACAGATGGATATAAGTCACCCTGTATCTGTGACCTTGGGAGAACTATTACAGTTTCCACTGGAGGAGGATGGGGACATAGAACTCTGGTGGTAGGAACAGTTCTCTTATGATTTTGTAAATCACTAGTAAAAATAAACTCTTCTTTTATTTAAAAAAAAACTACCTGTACAGAAAGTACTATTAGTACCTCCATTCTGTATGTGAGGAAACTAAAGAATAGAGAGGATATGGGATTCATCCCAATTCTCACAGAATCAAGACTTTCAAATTTCAGGTTAACTGAAGCCTGGGCGTGTCACTTCAGTTCTGTCCTGACAATTCATGGAAAACTTCACCTACACATTGTGGGAAGCCCTGTCATACAGGGCATCCATCAAAAGAACAGAAAGCTCATGAACTGATGAAGTTGATGGCTTATGAAATGTTACTACAGTCTCTTTCCTAGAGGCTTCTTTGACCCTAGAGAGTATGTGCCCTCTGGGCTGAATATTAACAGATAGAAAAAGAAGATAAAAGGGTAGCATGTCACAGTCAATGATCAAGCATTTCTGAAGTCAATGTTACAAGCAGTAATATCCTTTCTTGTTGTTCAATAGAGACAAGAAGGGGGAGACAGAGGGAGAGAGAGAGAGAGAGAGACACCTGAAGCACTGTTTTACCTCTTGCAAAGCTTCCTCTCTGCAGGTGGGGACCAGAGATTGAACTCAGGTTCATGAGCATGTGAGCTTAACTGCATGTGCCACTGTCTGGCCCCTAACTGGCATTATTCTTCAACAAGTCTATATGCCCCAACTAGGAATATGTCTAGTGATTAACAATTTAGGAAATTATTTCTGTGGTTAATGTAGTAAGAAATTTCAATGACATATCTAAAATAATATAACACTTAAAAGCTAATACATCAGCTAGTAGCTACGAGAGGTAGGGAGAAAAAGAGAGAGAGAGAGATTATAGTTAAATACTAGAGGTAAAAAGGTAGGAATAGGAGCCAAGGCTGGCACACCAAGTTGAATGCATGTGTTACAATGTGCAAGGAACCAGGGTTCAAACCTCTAGTCCTCATCTACAGGAAGAAAGTTCTGTGAGTGGTGAAGCAATGCTGCAAGTGTCTGTCTGTCTCTTTCTCCCTGTCTATCTCCTCCTCCATCTTGATTTCTCTCAGTCTCTAACCAATAAATTAAACAAAGGTAGGGGTATAATATACCTTTCAATTTGATGAAACTTAATAATTTCCAAGATGAAGTTTCTTTTTAAAAAAAATATATTGTCTTCATTTATTTGATAGAGACAGACAGGTACTGAGAGGGAAAGGGGAGATAGAGAGGAAGAGACAGAGAGACACCTGCAGACCAGCTCACCCTTTGTGAAGCTTTCCCCTTGCAGGTGGAGACTGGGGGTTTAAAGCTGGCCAAGATGAAGTTTCTTATCATTATGAAAAAACATAAATTCTCAGGGTTGGTTGAGGGCACACCAGGTTAAGCACACATGTTACAATGCACAAAGATCCAGGTCCAAAACCTTGGTCCCCACCAGTAGGGGGAAAATTTCACAAGCCACGAAGCAGTGTTGGAGGTCTGTCTATCTATCTATCTATCTATCTATCTATCTATCTATCTATCTCCCTTTCTCTCTTTACTTCTGTCTCTATCCAATGAATAAGAACAAAAAAGTTAAAAAAGGGAAAACATAAATCCTAAAAACTTCCAATTATCTCACCCAAACCAGATGTAATCTTTGTTCCACCGCAATTATGATGTATTTTATACTTTTATATACTTTCAAGCAATTAATAAAGTTTATTCAAATGGTTCTAAAAAGCATTGTAGACTCATTGTAAAATGTGTTTGGGAAAGGGGAAAAAGAATGAAAAATATAACAATCATTTTTTACATTATCACCCACAACCATTACCATCATTTTGGAGTATTCCTTTTCAGTCTTCTTAAAGAAAACTCAACTTGCCTAATTTTTCTCATGACACTGTTTTGTGAGTATTATGCCACCATTATATATTCTTATAATTACATCTACTTCTGGCTATCTTATATGGCTATATATAGCTCTTACATCTGTATCTATACCTTATAAACCTGGGCTGGTGGTGCACCTGGTTGAGTGCACATACTATAATGCACAGGGACCCAGGCTCAGACTCCCACTTCCCACCTCTAGGATGGTAGTGGGAACAAGTGGAGAAGCAGTGCTGCAGGTGTCTCTCATTTTCTATCTCCCCCTTCCCTCTTGATTTATCTGAATCTACCAAATAAATGAAGAAAATATTAATTTATACAATATTAACATATATCAGGTACTATTAATTATCACCCCTACTAGAATATATGTTCTTTAATCATTGGGCTAGGTTTTCCTTGTCTTTCATAGTGTTCACTAGGTCACAGGAAACCAATATTTTCTTATTAAGTTAAACTGAATTAAGTTTAAGTTGGGATGACATTCTAACAGAGTTTCACTATATAACAGGAAAAAAGAAAAAAAAATCACATTCTATCAAAGATGAGTATCGACTATGTCAAAACAGAAAATTCCAGCAATGGGCCACAATATTTCCTCCAGGCTTGTACCCTTTACAAGTCTGTTTACAGAAAAACTATGAGGCATCTATGAAGTAGCTTTATGTAGAGACATAAGTGTAAAGTTGGAGTAGATACATAAACATTTTAGTATCACATTATCTATCCAAAATCATAACCAACTATTTCTCCCAAATAAACAGTCCCTTTATTGAAGGAGCTTACCTGTGTCACAGCTGGTCAGCCAGATGAGAAGAGAGTGAAGTGGCATCAGTATGTCTTTGAAGGTGTGTGGCAATCCCCAGGGAGAAAGCTTGGCAGTATTGTTATTACTAAGCTGTTACAGCAGAAGCTCAGCAAACAGCTCCATGACACCTAATATCTTTAATGGTTGTATTTGTTGACTTAGTGTTGGGGGCTGGGTAATGGCACATCCAGTTAAGTGTACACATTACTAAGAGTAAGGACCTGCTTAAACATCAGAGTTTGAGCCCCCAAGTTCCCTGCCTATAGGGGAGATGCTTCACAAGTTGCAGAACAGGTATGCAGGTGTCTATCTCTCTCCCTCTCTATCTCCCTTTCCTTACCTCTCAATTTCTCTCTGTCCTATCCAATAAAATGGGGGGGGGGGAGGCTGTTGGAAGCAGTGGATTCACAGTGCCAGCACCCAGCCCCAGCGATAACACTGGAGGCAAAGAGAAAGGAGGAAAAGGAGGAGGAGGAGAAAAGAAGAGAAGAGGAGAGGAGAGGAGAGGAGAGGAGAGGAGAGGAGAGGAGAGGAGAGGAGAGGAGAGGAGAGGAGAGGAGAGGAGACAGATAAAAGTGTTTGGCCTTGGTGAGATAGGTGACTTGGTGCATATCTACTTTGTTTTGTTGTTGTTTTTTAATTTTGTTTATTTCCCCTTTTGTTGTCCTTGTTTTATTGTTGTAGTTATTTCTATTGTCGTTATTGATGTCATCATTGTTGCATAGGACAGAGAGAAATGGAAAGAGGAGGGAAAAACAGAGAGGGGGAGAGAAAAATAGACACCTGCAGGCCTGCTTCATCGCCTGTGAAGCGACTCCCCTGCAGGCGGGGAGCCAGGGGCTCAAACTGGTATCCTTATGCCGGTCCTCGCACTTTGCACCTTGTGCGCTTAACCCACTGCGCTATCGCCTGGCTCTCAGTGCATATCTACTTTGAATATGCCAGTGTAAGGGGAGGAGATTCCAGTCCAGTCCCAGTGTAGTATGGGATATTTCTGTGCTGTGATGCCATTCTCTCTCTCCCTCTGTCTTTGTCTGTTTGTTTGGTTTCTTTTTTAATTTTTTAAAATTTTATTTTTATTTATTGTTGTATGCTTTACATTGGGTTGTTCTAGCTCTCACCCGCCAAGAAAATTGGATCAGTCCTGCTAGTTTCACGGGCCCGCCCCTAGGAACCCCGAGAGGGTTCCAGAGTTCCAGAGTTGGAGAGTGCTTGGCGCTGCCGCGGGGGGAAAGAGGCAGCAGAGTTCTGCTTGGTGATTAGTTTGTCTTAGTTTATAAATCGTTGTTCCTGAATAAAGAAATATAGCTTCCCTGCCCAGCCGTACGTCTCTGGTTGTCTCTGTTACCCACCCGTGAAGCTAGCCCGGCCAGCTGGAGCCTCAAAATTTTAACAACAATTTATAATTTTTATGAAGGGAGGGGGAGATAGAGCGGGAGAGATAGAGACACCTAAAGTCCTGCTTCACCACTCATGAAGCTTTCCCCCTACAGGTGGGGACCAAAGGCCTGAACCCAAGTCCTTTAGCATTGTAATGTGAGCCCTTAACCAAGTGTGCCACTGCCTGGCCCCTTTTGGTTTCTTTAGATAGACTTAGAAAGACAGAGAGGTAGAAAGTAAGAGAGAAACCACAGAACTGAAGATTCCTTCAGTGTGGTAGAGGCCAAGCCTGAATGTGGGTTGTATGCATATCAAAGCAGCATACTATCCAAGTCAGCTATTTCACTAACCTGTCTTTCTTTTTCTATATGAAAAACTAAGTCTAGAACTATAAAACTGTGGTGGAAACAAACAAAACCAAAAAAATTTCAAACCCTTCAATTCCTTGTTTTCAACAGAGTAACTGGGAGGCTGGGCAGTGGTGCACTTGGTTAAGCACACATATTACCATGAGCAAGGACTTGGATTCAAGCCCCTGGTCCTCATCTGCAGGGAGGAAGCTTCACAAATGGTGAAGCAGTGTTTTGGGTGTTTCTCTGTCTCTGCCTCCTATCTCTCCTTTCTTTTTCAATTTTTTTCTGTCTCTATCCAATAAATAAATAATAACAATTTTTTAAAAAGTAAAACAAAAACAGAATAACTGTTTACTTGAGATTTGAAGTTTAATCTGTAGGAAGATGGCAGAACGCAAAACCACTCCAAACTGGGTAAGCCAAAACTGAGCTCAATTCAGCAAAGCTAAAATAATTCAGAATGTTGCCAGGTTAAGCAACCGACTTTCAGTTATAAATAATGAGGAGATATGAAAGATAACTTAGTGGTTATGTGTTATGCGAAAAGACGTTCAAGCCTAAAGTTTCTTTTCCTAATTTAATAGCCACCACTACCATAAACCAGAGATGAGCAGTGCTCTGGTCAAACAAGCAAACAAAACTACTTGAATCAGAAAGGGACTACAATGGAGGAAGGAGTCCAGTTAGGAAGCATGTCTTGATTTAACCAGGAGAGAGCATAATAAGTATACGCTTTGGAAGTCAAGACTCAGAGACAAGGAGAGTTCAGACCAACTTCTCAAACCCCAATGAACAAAGCATGGCATAAGCCAGAGCTGAAAATCATGGTTTACGCAAGAAATTGTGCCATCAGGAGTAAAGACTGTCCTCAATTTGTTTCACTTTACTCTAATCATGATCTAATACATGGAGAGAATATTTATTTTACAAATGGGAGACAGTATTATTTGGTATTGTTATAATAATAATTATTTTTATAATTTATGACAATATTAATATTAATGCTAATAATAAAATGACCACTAGTCATAGAATATTTATTCAATGCTAATATGATAAGTACTTTAGATTTAAGTTTTGTATGACCTCATATTCATCATAATCACATGATGAAATAAAAGTTTAAAGAGATTAAGTAACAAAATAAAGATTTAGTAAGAAATATCTGGTTTCCAGGTCAAATCTCTATGGGATGGGTGGTGGGGGTAGGCTTGTGTGTGTGGTGGGGAAGAGATAGTTAAATGGCTATACAAAAGACTTACATGTCTGAGACTCCGAAGTCCCAGGTTTAATTTCCCTGCACCACCATAAGTCAGAGCTGTACAATACTTTGGTAAAGAAAAAACTCTATTTTATAAAGAGCTAAAAGCCTATGTATACCAGTACAATGTGCCTCAGCTTGTATTTCCTGAAAGGATTCTCCACTCAGTTCTACAGTCAGATTCGGCAATAGGGGCTGCCTTAATCAGCTATGCTAAGAAGTACTTATACATTTATTTCACTCACTCACTCACTCACTATTTATGTATGAAGTGTTGACTATGTCTAATGTAGTGCCATAGCTAATAGTCACAGTCCTCAGAAAATCTCCTTTAGCTCACTTCCTGTCTACTAGGTGACAGCTGGAGGAAGAGTCCTTTGCTTGCTCTCCCTTCTTTTTCAATACCATTCTAGTCAGGAAATTTATCCTAAAGTAGTCAGCTTGGCATATGGTTGGCTTATTATAGTGAACTTATGAGAGGAAGCCAGATATACCATGTGTTTCCCCAATTCTCTGTAATCCATATACTTTTTCCTAAATAACAGGTTATGTTGTGTCTTTTTCCCTTCATACTTGCTGGGGGGCCCCACTGCCTCTTAGATATCTCCTTTGATCAGTCACAAGATCTATCACTATGAAGGTTCACCAGCCACCCAAGATCCTTCTCCTCCCAAAGGGTTTTCAGAACTCTCCAGATGGATTTAATGGTTTCAAAGCTCATTGCAGAATTGGAGGATATTATTTAGTTTGGCTTCTTTTGCTACAACAGAGAAATGCATTGATGGTAGCTAAAACAGAGTTTATTATTGTGAGAAGTAAGAGGATTCACACATTAAGTATTTCTTAAAACTTACTGCCAGGTAACTTTATTCTGTATTACTGGAGTTATTTACACCCCCTCCCCTTAATTTCATTGACTTGCTGTTTAACTCTATTTCTGAAGCATATTTGAATTTTCTTTTTCACTTTACATTCCTGTTACTGATTTTTATCACATTTACATTTTTTAGTTTTTTAAAATTTTAATGAGTGATTTAATAATGATTAAGAAGATTATAAGATATCAGGGGTACAATTCCACATAGTTCCCACCACCAGAGTTCTGTATCCCATTCCCTCGATTGGAAGCTTCCCTATTCTTTAACCCTCTCTGGGAGTATGGATCAAAATTCTTTATGGAGTGCAGAAGGTTGAAGGTATGGCTTCTGTAATTTCTTCTCCTCTAAACATGGACACTGGCAGGTTGATCCATACCCTCAGCCTGTTTCTATCTTTCCCTAGTGGAGTAGGACTCTGGAGAGGTGAGGTTCTAGGACAAATTAGTTTGGTTGTTTACCCAGGGAGGTCAGGATGGCATCATGCTAGTGTCTGGAACTTAGTGGCTTAAAGGCAGTAAGCTAGCAGGGCAAATTGTTTAATAATCAGGAACCTAAAGGTAGAATAGAGCAGCTGGAAGGGTCTTCATGTGGGAAGAGTCTAGGAAGTCTACTTTAGGTATGTTCCATGTGGCCCATGACTCTAGTAACTTCTACCTGAGCCTGATACCTTATATGTAGGTGGACTAAAAGTATTTTCTAGAGCAATGGTGTCAGAGTTAAGAATAGGACTAGAAATCTGGATTAGGGCAAAGAGTACCTCCCAAATATGAAAAAAAAAGTATATAAATAAACTGTTAGCCCCATGGATCTGACCTAGGGCCCATGTTTGTTCATATTTAGCACAGGAGCCTGTGTAATCTCTGTGTCCCTGTCAGTCTAAGCTCACAGTCATGGTCACAGCTAGAAACAGTCTAGGCTGCACTCCTTTCAGGACCAGTCTTCCTCGAGTAGCAGAGTATGTTGACCCAACTTCCCTTTGGAGAATGCACATCAACATTTTTATAAGACAAGGCTGTACTACTTAAAAAAAAAATTGCAACTTTCACATTTCAGGATTCAGGACAGAATGTGATCTTGATCCAAAACAAAGTCCAGTTTTTTTGTTGTTGTCATCACCAGGACTTTGCTGCGCCAGACTGACATTTTTAGACAGAGAGAGATGGAGGAAAAAAAACACAAATTTCCCAAAGTGCAGTGAGGGCAGTCTGAAAGCTGAGTGAGTTACTGGTGTGGTAAAGCTGACACACTATTCAGATAAACTGTTTTGCTGGCCCCCAAGTCTAATTTGAAACAGGTTTCAAAAACAGAATAGTCCCTCAATTAAAAAAAAAGAATTTCATCTCATTTTATAGTGATAAAATGCATCCTCTCACAATGATAATTCACTTAAATTTGGCAGGGATTAAAGAGGCTTAAAATGTCACACACAAATCACTCTAAAGAAGTTACTGTACTCTTTTTTTAGGAGGAAAGCAGTGTAGTGCCATAGATTATATACAGCACTTTTAACATTTTTATGCGCGAACTTTGTCAAAGTGCTAAATATTCTTCTCATTTCTGTTCCTGACTCTTCAAAATTTTAAGTAATTTCTGAAAAGACTGAGTTCAGGTAAAAGGAGAAAATATGTTCAATTGTTAAGTAGGAAACTAAAGCCAGACTCAGTTCAAGTTAGGAAGCTCTTTAACCACCAAAACAAATCATGATCCTGTTAACAAATCTGTGTTGTTAATCTGGTCAACAAATTTGAACTACTTCAAATGAACAAACTTCCCTACACTCATTCCTACACCCAGGTTCACCTGTCGGGCAAGTGCCATGTTTTTATGGACGGAGAAGCTGAAATCAAATCCCTTTGTCCAGGGATTTAAGACTTGTTTCACAGCAGGGCCAGAGGTAGAATGGGTGGCGGTCTGACTGCTAGTCCCGCTGTGTTCGCACTCATAAGTCAGTCTAGTTAATCCCTAGTTAGTCGCCCTCAGGGCGCTGAACACTGTAACCCCGCGAGGACTTCAGACCCGGGGCTCATTCCTAAACTGTAACCAAGTGGGCGGTGCCTAGTGACGTCAAAATCTCAAGGTTGAATGGTCCTTTGGGTGGTTCACCGGTGAGGTCGCGGACCTCGGAGAGAGGTCATCTTTCTCCCGCGAGTATAAAGCACAGTCGCCTTCCCCTCGCGGGGTTCAGAGACCCAAGCCGCCGCCACGTCTGCACCCCAGCCCAGCGCAGCCACGTGAGACGGTCCATACACACCCCGCCCCGGAGCGGCGCGCGCAGCCCCCGATGCCTCGCGTGACTCGGCGAGAGCGCGCGCGAGGTTAGGGCTCATTCCACTTCCGACGGTGCTCAATTCAGGTTCCGGGGCGTCGCGGAGGTCGGGCCTCCGGCTTCGCCCGCGGCGCTCGGGGGACTCGGGCCCCGCGCCACGGGCGGACAGAATGGAGGAAGCCGGAGCGGCTGTGGTCGCCGCCGGGGAAACCGAACTGAACTTGTCGCGCCTCAGCGTGTCCCTCGAGATGCTGGAGTCGGAGCTGGAGGTGCGGGGCGAGGAAAGGCGCGGCTCCCGGGAAACGATTCTGCGGCTGCTGCTGCCCCACAACCGACTGGTGTCGCTGCCGCGGGCGCTGGGCAATGGCTTCCCGCACCTCCAGCTGCTGGACGTGAGCGGCAACGCGTTGACCGCGCTGGGGTCCGAGCTGCTCGGGCTGCGCTGCCTGCGCGTTCTGCTGGCCAAGAACAACAGGTTGGGCGGGCCCGGAGCCCTGCCCAAGGGCCTGGCTCAGTCGCCTCTGAGCCGCAGCCTCCAGGTGCTCAACCTCAGCGGCAACTGCTTCCTGGAGGTGCCGGCCTCGGTGCTGGAGCTGCGCGCCCTGCAGACCCTCAGCCTGGGCGGCAACCAGCTGCAGAGCATCCCGGCCGAGATCGAAAATTTGCAGAGGTGAGTGGAGGCATCGCTGCTCTAGAAGAGCGAGGCCTGGGCGGTGCCCGGGAACCGTCTTGGTGAGCTTCTGCGGTCACTTTAACTGTCTTAACTTTTGGGCAGAACCATCTTGGAGAGTTCCCGTGAAGATTCTCGGTGTGTGGCAGCGTTTTGAATGTTCTGTTTGTTTCCTGCAGGTTTCCCAGGCAGTTTGTGGCTGTGTGTGTGTGTGTGTGTGTTCTCAAACTGAGCAGCTCCACAAAAAGTAAACAAAAATAGCACAGTGTGAGTTTGAAGGCGTCACGTTCTTGATCAGAACATTTTCCTCCCGCCTGGGAGATCAAAGTTTATGCACGACATACAAAGCACTCCAATCCTTATCCGTTCCTTGCTTTCTACTGCGTTTCTTGCTCCCTCTTCTCTGGAGCAGTGCCCATATTACAGTTTTTGTGATGTTTGGTGAGCCGGCACCGTGTAGGCCCTCACCAAATGTGTGTTGAGTGGATGCAGTTGTACCCTTGGCCTGGAATGTGGCCCGATGATGATCATTCTTCAAAACCTGTCTCTAGGATTATCTTTCTCGTACTGCTTACAGAACAACAGTTCATTATTGCCCGAATTATATTGATCCTTTGCCTTGGCATTGCATTTACCTTATTGATTACAATTCCTTGTTGATAAGTCTGCCTCAGACACTCAATAATTTCTTAATTGCATGTTGGGTTAAATGAAAAGAGAAAACAGAGAAGCATAAGTGCCCTAAAGGTGTCCTGTGGGAGAGTGAGAAATAGAGCTAGAGCAAGTATTTTGTCCAAAGTGAAAGGAACTTTTTTTAACATCTGGGCATTCTCTTATTTCCACAGCCCTTATTGAATTTGTAAGATAGCAGGATATTTATTAGAAGGGACTTCAGAACTAAGTAAAAAAGAACATTGGCAGACTAAGAACGTCTCTGTGTCCTAGCCTTTGGCAACTCAGTTAACATATTCTGATGACAGTTTCTTAATTTACAAATGAAATATTTGAACAAGCTGTGCCTTCTTTTGTTCATCCTGTGACTACTTAGTGAGTATGGAGTGTGTCCAGCACACCCCTAAAAGACTGAGAGTATAATAGGAACTTATTCTCTCGTGGAGCTAACATAGTAACAGAAGAGACATTAAATACCTAATTGTAAGGCCTGGGAAATGATGCAGTGGGTAAAGTGTTGAACTCTCAAGCATGAGGTCCTGAGTTCAATCCTGGAATCCTATCCTCTGGTGCTTCCTCATCTCTCCTCTCATAAATATTTTGGAATTGGTGTATTGCACCAAAGTAAAAGACACTGGGGTGGGTGTGGGGGGAGAATACAGGTCCAAAAAGGATGACAGAGGACCTAGTGGGGGTTGTATTGTTATATGGAAAACTGGGAAATGTTATGCATGTACAAACTATTGTATTTACTGGAAAACATTAATTCCCCAGTAAAGAAATAAAAATAAAGCAAAACATGTTGGGCAGGGGTAGATAGCATAATGATTATGTGAAAAAATATTTTAAAATTCCTAATTGCAAACCTTATTATTAAATTACAGTTGTATTAGTTCTGTGAAGATATATAGAGTGCCATGAAATAAATAGGACAATGGGATAACATAATGGTTATGTAAAGACTTTCTTGGTGTGAGGGTCTGAAATCAGAAATTAGACCACACACACACATACCTTTTCCCCCCCTCCTCCCTTTTAAGCCAGAGCTGTGCAGTGCTCTGTTAAAAAAATTAAAGTTTGGAGTTGGGTGGTAGCACAGCGGGCTAAGCGCAAGTGGTGCAAAGCGCAAGGACTGGTGTTAAGCATCCCGGTTCGAGCCCCTGGGTCCCCACCTACAGGGCAGTTACTTCACAAGCAGTGAAGCAGGTCTGCAGGTGTCTGTCTCTCTCCCCTTCTCTGTCTTCCCCATCTTTCTCCATTTCTCTCTGTCCTATCCAACAATGACGACATCAGTAATAACTACAATAAAACAACAAGGGCAACAAAAGGGAATAAATAAATAAATATTAAAAAATAAAAAGTTAATTAAATGATTGAAAAACGAGAAATATCAGGACTGAGCTTTTGAAGGTAGAGTAAAAAGTAAGAAAGGGTGCTACAGGATACCTTAAGGTAGAAGGAACAGCAATTGTGAAAGTAAGAAAGACTGGAGATCAACTTTTTAAAAATATTTATTTACTTATTTATTCCTTTTTGTTGCCCTTGTTGTTTTATTGTTGTAGTTATTATTGTTGTTATTGATGTCATCATTGTTGGATAGGACAGAGAGAAATGGAGAGAGGAGGGGAAGACAGAGAGGGGGAGAGAAAGACACCTGCAGACCTGCTTCACCACTTGTGAAGTGACTCCCCTGCAAGTGGGGAGCTGGGGGCTCGAACCAGGATCCTCACGCCAGTCCTGTGCTTTGCGTCATGTGAGCTTAACCAGCTGCACTACTGCCCGACTCCCTGAGATAAAATTTTTTAACAATATTTTTTATTATCTCTATTTATTTATTGGGTAGAGACAGCCAGAAATTGAGAGGAAGGGGCAGATAGGGAGAGAGAAAGAGAGACACCAGTAGCATTGTTTCACCACTTAAGCTCTCCCTTTGCAGGTGGGAACCAGGAGCTTGAACCCAGGACCTTACACATTATAACTTACTCACTCAACTAGGTGTACCACCACTAGGTCCTGGAAATCAATTTTTTTTTTTTTTGCCTCACTGGGGCTCAGTGCCTGCACAATGAATCCACCACTCATGGAAGCCATTTTTATCCCATTTTTGTTGCTCTTGTTGTTGTTATTGCTGTTGTTGTTGTTGGGTAGGACAGAGCGAAATTGAGAGAAGACAGGAAGACGGGGGAGAGAAAGACACCTGCAGGCCTGCTTCACTGCTTATGAGTCGATCCCCCTGCAGGTGGGGAGCTGGGGGCTCGAACTGGGATCTTTAAGCTGGTTCTTGCACTTCACGCCATGTGCACTTAACCCACTGTGCTACGGCCTGGTCCCCAAGATCAAATTTTTGACATGAGAACATTGTAGTAAAGTGTAGTGAGGAAGTGGTCAAGAGGGAGAATGGCAAATATAAATTTGGACCAGACACCAGGCTACATGAGCTCTTAAAGGCCAGTTATAGTTTGAAATTTATTCTAAAGTCCACATGAACTTGAAATGCACCTGTCCTCTTACTGTTGTGGAGATAGAATGGAGAGATGGGATTTTTTTGGGATTCCAGTTGAATGAGAGATGATGATAATTTGTGGGTGATGATAGGAAGGATGGTAAAAAATGAAAGCTTAGAGATTCAGGTATATCAGTAACATTGACAGGCCTTGGTTATTTTTTATTGTCACATCATTTCAGCCTTCTCAGCATACTAAATAAAAGGGGGTGTGGGAGAAGCGGTGGTGCACTTGGTTGAATGCACATGTTACTACTATGTCCAAAGACTGAGATTCAAGCCCATTTTCCACAAGTGAAGTAGTGCTATAGGTCTCTCTCTTTTTCTCTCTCTCTCTCTCTCAGAAAGAAAGGAAAGAAAGTATGAATTTCACTTTTCTATTAGAGGGTTTTTAAAAAATATATATATATATTTATAACAGGCATGGTTTGTAATTCTTTTTGCTTATAGTCAGTAGACAATGTATTCCTAACATGTTAGGGTAGGAATTTATTGACCTTCAAGGAGAAAGTTTTTTTTAAAATGAAGTCTGTAATTTCAGGCCTTAATTATTATTTTTTTTATTTTTTTATTTTTTGCCTCCAGGGTTATCGCTGGGGCTCAGTGCCTGCACTACAATTCAACTGCTCTTGTAGGCCATTTTTTCCATTTTTATTGCATAGGACAGAGAGAAATTGAGAGAGGAGGGAGAGATAGGGAGAGAGAAAGATAGATGCTTGTAGACCTGCTTCACTGCTTGGGAAGCAACCTCCCTGGGGCAGGTGTTGAGGGGACTGGGGCTCCAACCAAGATCCTTACACAGACCTTTGCGCTTTGTTCAGTTAACCTGGTAGGCCACCACCCAACCCCCGGCCAGAATTCTTTACAAGCAACCGTACTGCTGCTCAGTATGGTTTTCTAATAAAGGAAGAGTCATTAGTAGCTGCAGCCTTTACATGGTAACAAGCAATTGTCCCTCACTTTTCTAGGAAGAGAACCATCATACTGTTTATTGCATATCCTAAAAATACTGATCCCAAAATATCAAACCAGGGCCAGTGAAAGAACGCACTTAGAGAGTGTGCTGCCTTGCCTGTGTAAGACTTAGGTGTGAGCTCAGCCCCCACCCCATTGAAAAAGGCTTCAGTGCTTTGGTCTCCTTCATTTCTTTCAGTTTTCTGTTCGTATATCTAAACAAATGGGTCGAAGATTTGGATATTATACCAGAAGCCATCAAATTTTGAGAGGAACATTGGCAAAATGCTTTTTGATGTAAGCTTTAAAAACATCTTTGATGAGTCAAGTTCATCTGCAAGGAAAATAAGAACAAAATTAAGTCAGTATGACTACATCAAACTGAAAAGCATCTGCATACTAGAAGGAACTATCCGTAAAGCAGAGGCTTCCCAAGAAAAGGCATGGTATGGTAATACTGGTGTAAGACAGTTATCAAAATACACATGGAAGCATCAGGGCTGCCTAGTGATAGATAGCCTACCCTTTGTGCAGTTACTTTTCATTTTGAATTACTTCCCAGTCAATTTGCAAACATATACCTACAAATAAAATATTTTAAAAATCAGATAGGTATATATAGTAGATTAAAAGCAATCTCAAAATTTAGTGCTATCACAGGCCTCCTAGTTCCACCTCAGATGTCTCAGGTCACCAATTCAGATGTCTGCAGGGATACGATAAAAGAGTGAAGCCTCCTGCTAAGAATTCCTGGCAGAGGGAGCTCAGGACCTGCTCACACGGGGCAATTCTTCCCAGATCCAGAGGTTTGTTACATTGTGGAAATGCTAGTGTGATTCTTATGTCTTTTTTTTTTTTTAATTCTTATTTAATTTTTTTAAATTGTATTATTTATGTTTTATTTATTTATTGGATATAGACAGCCAGAAATTGAGAAGGAAAGGGGAGAGAGACATCTGCAGCATTGCTTCACCACTAGTGTAGCTTTTTCCCAGCAAGTGGAGACTAGGAGCTTGAACTTAAGTTCTAGTGCACTATAGTGAGATGTGCCATCACCTTTCCCCTACTAGTTTTAATTTAATACCATTTACAGATGCAAACACAATTTGTGTATTTCTGTGGAGGTGGGGGATATTGATGAAAGCTAGTCCCTAACCAAACAACTTTTACATCTGGGCTAATGGACTTTGTAAATTCTCCTTATTGTAAATGTGCTTTTGCTGTCTCACAACTGACTAAATAATGAGAGGAAAAATGGAGACTTTGAAAGGTTTAGTCGTAAGATTACAAAGAACTGGATTTGACCTTTGGGATCTCCAAACCCATGAATAATCTTATACTCCAGATCTGATCTGCTCTATCCTATTCTAGTAGCTCTCACCTTTGAAAACTAAAGATGTCTATAAATAATAGTATTAACTAGTTATACACTTAACTGAAAAAAAATAATAATTAAGCCTTGTCTAAGAACCTTTCACCAGTGCTTTAGCACATATGTGTAGGAGAAGGTTTCATATTCAGGCATTTGACTTTACCCATGAGGAAATCTTTGAAAGAGAAAAACACACATTCACAAAACAACAACAACAAAATCCCGAATCATCAGAGTTAAAGCTGTCTGCTTAATTTTACTAAGCATTACAAATTTTGAAATGTAGGGGGTCGGGCGGTGGCGCAGTGGGTTAAGCGCATGTGGTGCAAAGCGCAGGAACCGGCGTAAGGATCCCGGTTCGAGCCCCCGGTTCCCCACCTGCAGGGGAGTCACTCGCTTCACAGGCGGTGAAGCAGGTCTGCAGGTGTCTATCTTTCTCGCCCCTTCTCTGTCTTCCCCTCCTCTCTCCATTTCTCTCTGTCCTATCCAACAACGAATTGCATCAACAAGGGCAATAATAATAACCACAATGAAGCTACAACAAGGGCAACAAAAGGGGGAAAAAAATGGCCTCCAGGAGCAGTGGATTCATGATGCAGGCACCGAGCCCAGCAATAACCCTGGAGGAGGAAAAAAAAATTTTTTTTTGAAATGTAATCTTAAAAAACTCTGGTAAGAAATAGGAAAAAAAATGGACTGGCAGAATTGTTCACCTTGGTAGTGTACCTGCTTTATCATGTGCACACCCCAGGTTCAAGCTTGGCCCCATAAAATTAATTGGTAAAAATATGTTGGTGAGTCTGAATATTGATTGGAAGTACATTTTAATTTATTTTAAAATCAAGATAGAAAAATTCTAGATGATATGAAGCACAGAGAAGGTGAGAGAGAAAGAAAAAGAGAGAGACAAAGAATTGAAGACGTTCCTACTAGAAAACAGAAGCAGTATCTGTACAATTCAAAACTAGAGGGAAATGTGACAAAAAGGAAACTTGTTGAACACAAAACACAGAACTGAAGGAGGGAAAGAGGATGGAGTATACTACCGGGATAGAAAATGTAAGCGTAAGCATATCAACAAGCAAGATGTGTTCTATTTATCAGAGGTACATTTAAAGTATGAATACCCCAGTAACTTAATATATAAAGAGATAGTAAAAGATGTACCAGACTAATCTATCATTACCCGTCCTGTCTGGTCTTCCTTCTACTCCTGCCCATAGTACATTCTTCCTCAATTATTTTCCATACAATAGCTAAAGTGATACAAAAAGCCTTGGTTCAAAGGCCTCTCTGTGACCTGGCCTTCCTAATTCCCTCTCTGACTCTTTGGACTATCTCTTTTCCACCTGATCTACCCAAGCTGCCTTTGTTGCTCTAACACACCACTCATTTCCCCACCATGGGGATTTGTGCTTAAATTATTTCATTCAGATCTCCTGTCTAGGATGTTACTTTATCATCATCTGATTGCCACCTCCCTTTTTCTTGATAGAAATTAAAGCCATCGGGAACAATATATACGTCTGCATTGATACATTGTCTGTGTCTCTCATAATCTAGAACATAAGTTTCTTAAGGTCAAGAGCTTGCTTATGCCTTCCAGTGAAGGGAGATGACACTTTGGTGGTGGGGGTTAGGTGTGTTAAAACATTATAGGGAAATTCAAAATTGTATCTGACATTACTGCAGTCTGGTAAGTCAGTATTTCCTTAATTTTAAAAAATGATCTAGAGTGGGGAAGATGATTAATGCAAAAAGACTCTCATGTCTGAGTTTCTGAATTCCCGTGTTCAAGCCTCTGCACTACAATAAGCCAGAGCTGAGCAGTGCTCTGGTAAAGTAAATCTATACACTGGTGTATTTACAGTGTATCCCCTGTACTGATGTCTAAAACATGGTAGGCACCTAGCTCATATTTGTTGGGCCTTTGTGTCATATGTGTATATAATAGTATTGCTTCATTTTCAAGAAGAAACTGGCATAATGAAATGAGCTATTAATAGCTTGCCCAAATTCCTAACACTGGTAAATAGTAGACCTGGGATTAAATGAAATAAATACTAGGAAAAATGAAACCTATAGGCAGTATTGATAATATGAGAAAGTAGATTGCAAGGCAAAATGGAGTAAAAGAAACAATGACGGGAGTCGGGTGCTAGCACAGTGGGTAAAGCACAGGTGGCACAAAATTCAAGGACTGCTGTAAGGATCCCGGTTCGAGCCCCTGGCTCCCCACCTGTATGGGGGGGTGGGTCGCTTCACAAGCAGTGAAGCAGGTCTGCAGGTGTCTATCTTTCTCTCACTCTCTCTGTCTTCCCCTTCTCTCTCCATTTCTCTCTGTCCTATCCAACAATGACGACATCAGTAACAACAATAATAAAACAACAAGAGCAACAAGAGGAAATAAATATTTTTTTAAAAAAGAGACAATGGCATGCTTCCCGTAAAGTAAGGGAGTCTGGTTTTTTTTCTTTTTCTTTTTTTAAATTTTTTATTTATGAAAAGGAAACATTGACAAAACCATAGAATAAGAGGAGTACAGCTTCGCACAGTTCCCACCACCAGACCTCCGTATACCATCCCCTCCACTGATAGCTTTCCTATTCTTTGTTTTATTATTATTTTTTTTATTTAAGAAAGGAGACATTAACAAGACCGTAGGATATGAGGGGTACAACTACACACAATTCCCACCACCTGGTCTCCATATCCCATCCCCTCCCCTGATAGCTTTCCCATTCTCTATCCTTCTGGGAGTATGGACCAAGGGTCGTTGTTGGTTGCAGAAGGTGGAAGGTCTGGCTTCTGTTATTGCTTCCCTGCTGAACATGGGCTTAGACTGGTCGATCCATACTCCCAGTCTGCTTCTCTCTTTCCCTGGTAGGGTGGGGCTCTGGGGAAGCGGAGATCCAGGACGCATTGGTGGGGTCCTCAGTCCAGGGAAGTCTGGTCGGCATCATGCTGGCATCCAGAACCTGGTGGCTGAAAAGAGAGCTAACATACAAAGCCAAACAAATTGTTCAAGCTTTCCTATTCTTTAACCCTCTGGAAGTATGGACCCAAGATCATTGTGGGTTGCAGAAAGTGGAAGGTCTGGCTTCTGTAATTGCTTCCCCACTGAACATGGGCGTTGACAGGTCGATCCATACTCCCAGCCTGTTTGTCTCTTTCCCTAGTGGGGAAGGGCTCTGGGGAATAGAAGCTCCAAGGCACATTGGTGGAGTTGTCTGTCCAGGGAAGTCTGGTCGCATCCTGCTAGCATCTGAAACTTGGTGGCTGAAAAGAGAGTTAACATACAAAGCCAAACAAATTGTTGAACAATCATGGACCTAAAGGCTGGAATAGTGCAGATGAATTGTTTGGGGGGAGGGTTTGTCCTCCATTTTGTAGATAGCTAATAGACATATTTTAGTTAAATTTCAAAGGGCCTGTAGCTATACTACTGTTTGTTTGTTTGTTTGTTTGTTTTGCTTGAGCCTGAAATCTGATATACAGGTGGATCCTAATTATTGTCTGGGGAGATGATGTCATGGCTGGGAAAAGGACCAGAAAGCTGCATCAGGGAAGAGAGTAGCTCCCTAATATGGGAAAGGGGTATAAATATTACTGTAAAGCCCATTGATTTGATGTGATCTGGGGCCCATAATTAGATTAGGAGCCTGTGTGACCTCTACATCCCTCTAGATCTGAACTCACATTCTGTGGTCATGAGTAAGAACATTCCATGCTGCCCCAGGATCGACCCATCTTGCTCAGGTGTAGTATAGAGTATGTTGTCCAGCCTCCCTTCGGAGGATGGAACATTCTCTACCATTGTTGATCCAAGTTGAGGGCAGGGTGCTATGGGGGCCTACAAAGGGGGTCTCTTTTGTTGTTCTGATAGAAATGACCAGTAACAATGGAGAGAGGGATTTGAGTTCTAGGCCCATCAAGTTTGTTTGGGAATCTCAGGACTCAGTAAGGGAGTTTTAACAGCCATGAATTTGGGAGTATCTGTAGTGTAGCTTCTGTAGTTTGAGGGGAGAGCAAAAGTTGACAGAAATATAAAGGGAGGAAAGGAAAACAAGGTTCTGCTGGTATACTAGCCATCAGAGCAAGAAAGTAAAATAATAAGCGTGATAGTAAAAAATTTTAATTACTGAGTTAAGAAGCTTAATTCTAATAGGTGTACATTCTTGTGAAATGTAAACAAAAATTCATCATGCTCTAGGGTACAGAACTTAATGTAAAATTTTTTAAACCCCAAAGCTACCAATAACTTAATTGAAAATCATAAAATGGGGCCAGATGGTGGTGCACCTGGTTGAGCACATTAATATTAGTGCAGGGACCTGAGTTCAAGCCCCTGGTTCCAACCTGCTGGGGGAAACCTTCACAAGTGGTGAAGCAGGTCTGCAGGTGTCTGTTTCTCTCCCTCTCTGTCCCATCCTTCCCTCTCGAGTTCTGGCTATTTCTATCCAATAAATATAGTTTTTTTAAAATGAACAAATCGGGAGTCGGGCGGTAGCGCAGCGGGTTAAGCGCAGGTGGCACAAAAGTGCAAGGACCGGCTAAGGATCCGGGTTCGAGCCCCCGGCTCCCCACCTGCAGGGGAGTCCCTTCACAGGCGGCGATGTAGGTCTGCAGGTGTCTCTCCTTTATCTCCTTCTCTCTGTCTTCCCCTCCTCTCTCCATTTCTCTCTGTCCTATCCAACAACAGTGACATCAATAATAACTACAACAATAAAACAACAAGGGCAATAAAAGGGAATAAATAAATATAATAAAAAAATGAACAAATCATAAAATAAGTGAGGAAAATGGGCACCAGGAACAGACTAAATATGTACAAGTGGGGAAGAAAGATGACAGAAGAGATGGCTCAGTGGTAGAATGGCGGAGACCCTGGGTTTCCAGTACCTCAGATGCCATAGCAAGCACTCTGCCCCCTCAATACACATTCTAGCTCTGTTGCTCAATTTTAAATGCACAAATGCACATATTTAAAATATATATACTAAATTTCAGTGTTGCTGAGGAGTTATTCTGATGCAGTCACCGCCCCCAGGTTTTACTACGCCGCGCGAAACCCTGCCATTGCCCCCTTCAACCAATCCTGACCCTACACGTCACCCCTGGTTGTTGCCCAATAAAAAGCCCCTTCACCCCCCCCTCCCCTCTCTGGGCTCTCAGCTCTCCCTCTCTGTGGTCTCGCTCCCTGCTCTCCCCGTGGTCAGATAGTGGGGATGGCCATTGCCGGCTGGCTCCACGTGGTCTGAACCAAACCCCCCCCCCATCCTATAATAAAGATTTGTGTACCCCTTTGCTCTGGACGTCCGCTCTCTTCGCGGTGCAGCCCGACACCAGACCACCACAACAACATTCAGTAATAGAGAACTGTAGATTCAAATAGAGGTGCCTTTTTTTTTTAACACCATTGAATCATTAGGAAAAAATTAAGTCAGGTGGTAGTGAAATTAGTAAAGAAGTAAAAGACAACTACTGAGTGGTTTTGCTGGTGTGGGATCTAGAGAATTGAAACACATAGATTTAAAAAATAGCCAAACTGTCTCTTAAGACTTTGTAAGAACTACGGTGCTGGGTGTGGTGTGGAAATATACCATGTAATCTTATATAAACCACTATTAAATCACTAATAAAAAAACCCTAAAAATAAGTTAAACAGGTGATGATGCTCAGTGTTGGCAGGGTTGTAGGGTAATGAGTGCTCCTGAGTGTTAATTGTGGGTTTGTAATGAGCTATTACAGCTCTGCAGCATAACTTGGCATTTTCTTTTAACATTATACCTTGTACTCTAAAATCTACCACTTCTGGAACTCTGATTTAGTGGATCTGGTTGGGCCTGGATTATGTAATGTTAAAAGTATCCCAGATGATTCCTACCCTACACGTTTGGGTAACAGTTTAGTAGTCGTACTTTTTTTTTTATAACGTTTTTTTTTATATTTATTTTTATTTATTTATTCCCTTTGTTGCCCTTTTTTTTATTGTTGTAGTTATTATTGTTGTTGTCGTTGTTGGATAGGACAGAGAGAAATGGAGAGAGGAGGGGGAAGACAGAGAGGAGGAGAGAAAGATAGACACCTGCAGACCTGCTTCACCGCCTGTGAAGCGACTCCCCTGCAGGTGGGGAGCCGGGGCTCGAACCGGGATCCTTATGCTGGTCCTTGTGCTTTGCGCTACCTGCGCTTTAACCCGTTGCGCTACAGCCCGACTCCCAAGTAGTCGTACTTTTCTCTTACTTTTAAGAGTATCCTAAAAGTGATCATGTCTGCTGAGTTACCAAATTTAAAAGGAAGACCTACAGGAACATCATAATGAAAAGACCTGTGTTTTCCCTCTATGCATATATATATATATATATATATATATATATATATATATTCTACCACCCCTTGCAAGAAATTTTTGGAGAGGATTTTTTTGTGTGTGCTAATTTCTTTTTTTTTTTTTAATTAGGGGGATTAGTGGCTTACAGTCTATAGTAAAATACAGTGGTATGTAATAGTTTGTACATGTGTAACATTTCTCAGATTTCCACATAACAATCTGAGTCCCTCTAGGTCCTTCTCTGCCATCATGTTCCAGTCATTTACTTTGGTGTGCAACACACTTTTTACAAAGATTAACAATACTTTGTGGTACAATATATACCATGTGTACAATGTTGCTAAATTATTTTGGAAAATAAGATATTTATCTAAAACTAGTTTTATGATATCGGTCAGTTCTATATTATTTAAATAAACAACTATCTGAAGAATGTGATTTTCCAGAAAGGTTAGTGGTTTCATTATTTAGATAAATAATTATCTGAGGAATGTTTCCACAAAGGTTAGTGGCTTTCCCATTGCCAAGGAACATAATAGCTTCATGGAGTTTAACATTCCTATGATCTGACCATTCTCTAGATTCCTCAACATGATTTTCTTCCATCTCAAAAGTTCTGTTTATTGTCTCATAAAAACCCTCTCCAAAGAGAAATACCCTTTCATCTGGCTGGGTTATGAATTCATAGTTAAGTTGGAGTCACAGCATATATAGAAGTCTTTTCCAGGAAATATGTACTGTGTCCTTTTATTTCTTTGCTTTTTTAAGACCCTGTATAATTTATGGATTGTTCCACTTATTTCATGTTTTAAGCATACTACACTCATTTTTTTACCTTGTTTTATGTTAAAATCATATAATCAGACATAGATCTTACCTGCTTGGTTATTCTTGCTTATAAATTCTCTGAAGAGTGCATTATTTCTCTAGAGACACTTAGCAGATCCTAAGTAAAGTGTTTGTTGGATGAATTGATGAAACGTGGTCATTGTAAGAAAGGATATCTTGTACAAGTTATGTCTACTTTTTTGTTTTCTCTTATTTTGCAGTCTAGAGTGTTTATATCTTGGAGGAAACTTCATCAAAGAAATTCCACCAGAATTAGCAAATCTGCCTTCTCTAAATTACTTGGTATTATGTGACAACAAAATCCAAAGTGTGCCACCCCAGCTTTCACAGTGAGTAGTTTCCTGTAATTTATTTTTTTTTTTTTTTTTTTTTTTTGCCTCCAGGGTTATCACTAGGGCTCGGTGCCTGCCCTAGGAATCCACTGCTCCTGGAGGCTATTTTTTCCCACTTTGTTGCCCTTGTTGTCGTTATTGTTGCTATTGTTGTGTTGGATAGGACAGAGAGAAATCGAGAGAGGAGGAGAGACAGGGAGAGAGAAGGGCATCTGCAGACCTGCTTCACCACTTGTGAAGCTACCCCTCTGCAGGTGGGGAGCCAGGGGCTCGATCTGGGATCCTTACATCCTCGTGCTTCGTGTCAAGTACACTTAACCTGCTGCACTACTGCCTGACCCCCAGTTTCCTGTAATTTTTATTTATAAAGATACACTTAGTAATGATAGGAAGAGAGTCAGCATCACTCTGGCACTAGACATGCTGGAGATTGAACTTGGGACCTTATGCCTGAAGGTTGAACAATTTACCCATTATACCACCCACCTTCCTGGCTGCTTAAGTAGAGAGCCATGCTTAGGAATTACTGACTTTGCTTCATAGGCATGCTTTATATATAGAAAGAAATGAGGTGGCCTTACAGTAAGTGATGGACAATTCTGAGGTTTTTCTATGAATTGGGTGTTTGTTTTTATGGAGCTGGGAACCTATACATACATGATTGCATTGCCAGCCTTTTTTTTGGAAAAAGTTCTTCATAGAGAGAGGTAGAAGATTAGAGAGAGAAAGAACGATACTAGAGCATTTGAGCTTCCTCTGATGCTGTGGTACTCCCATGTAGTACCAGTGTTTGAATCTAGGCCAATTGTATGGTAATACTCTTACCTGATGAGCTATCTCTCTCTCTTTTTTTTTTTTTTTTTTTTTTTTACCAGAGCACTGTTCAGCTCTGCCTTATGGTGGTGTTGGGGATTGAACTTGAGACTTCTGAGCCTCAGGCAGGAGGGTCTCTTCGCATAACCATCATGTTCTCCACCCTACCCCATGAGCTATCTCTCTGGCCTCTGGATTGCTTTTTTTTTTTTTCTTTTTCCTGGAAGCAAGGCTGTATGCATGCTGGGTTTCACCATTTGAACTGCTTTTGAATATAGAAAGGAAGAAGCACTACAGCAGTAGGACTTCATCTATTGCCATAGCACCTCCTGTATTGTGCCAGGACTTGGACCTGGGCTGCATGCTTGGCCAGGAATGTACCCTACCCAGTTAACTTTCTCTCTGATCTTTTTATTTTTAATGTTACTTTAAATATATCTATATACACTTTATGAGAGAGACCAGAACACTGTTGAGCTCTAGATTATTGTGGTGCTGGATATTGAACCTGGGACCTCTAAGCCTCAAACGTGAGTATCTGGTATACTACCATTATACTTCCTTCCTGGCCCTTTTAATGTTGCTTTTATTTTTAAATTATTTTAGTGTTACTTTTAAATTTTCTGCATTTTTTATTTAAAATGTTTTTCCTGGTTTTTGTAATCAAAAATAGTTTTTTTATGATGTAAATTTCCACAGATTTTTATTTTATATTTGATGTGAAGTATTCCTGTGCTACAGTGACCATGTGAAGGGTCCTTAATCCCTTTGCATTCAAAAAAGAATTTTGTAGGACTCTGAATGAATGATAAAAATGTTAATTTAAGAAGCCCTTTCCATCTAAAATGAATATCAGCTAGCACATCAGAATACTTTTTTTAAAATTTTATCTTAATTATTATTGGATAGAGACAGAGAGAAGTTGAGAGGAGGAGACAGAGAGGGAGAGAGACAAACACCTGTAGCCCTGCTTCAGCACTCATGAAGCTTTTCTCCAGCAGGTGGGGACCAGGGGCTTGAACCTAGGTCCTTGTGCACTGTAGTATGTGCACTTAACCAGCTGTGCCACCACCTGGTCCCTCAGAATACTCTTTAACTATCTAAGGTCTTTAAGATACCAAAGGCGGGGGTCGGGCACTAGTGCAGCAGGTAAAGCACAGGTGGTGCAAAACGCAAGTATCAGTGTAAGGACCCCAGTTCCAAGGGCTCCCCACCTGCAGGGATGCCCCTTCACAGGCGGTAAAGCAGGTCTGCAGGTGTCTTATCTTTCTCTCCTCTCTCTTGTCTTCCCCTCCTCTCTCTATTTCTCTCTGTCCCATCCAACAACAACAATAACTACAACAGTAAAACAAGTGCAACAAAAGGGTATAAATAAATATAACTATTTTTTTTAAATCTTAAAAAAAAAAAAGATACCAAAGGCAAAAGATCTTCATGACATTTACAAATCTGTATCACAATCTAGTTTGAGCATCCTTTTTACTTCTGCTGACCTTTTTCTTTTCTTTCTTTTCTCTTTCCTTTTGTTTCCTTTTTTTTTTTTTTTTTGCCTCCAGGGTTATCAATGGGACTCCGGCCAGTGCTATGAACCAACTGCTGCTGACGGCCATTTTTTCCTTTTTTTTTTTTTTTTCCATTCAGTAGGACAGAGCGAAATTGAGATGGGAGGAAGAGGTAGAGAGGGAAAGAGAAAGATAAACAGTTGCAGACCTGTTTCACTGCTTGTGAAACATCCCCGCTACAGGTGGGGAGTGGGGGCTCAAACCCAGATCATTGCAAGGGTCCTTGCACTATGTGTGCCACCACCTGGCCCCAACCTTTTCTTAATTGCTCACTCTTATAAGACAGTTAAATTCTTCATTTAATTTCCTTGGTAATTTGTCGGGCTGTGCCACGGAGAAGAGAGAGAGGAGGTCGGGAGCAAGTGGGGTACACAAATCTTTATTATTGGATCAGGAGGGGGTGGCTCAGGCCACATGGATTCAGCCAAAAATGGCTTCCCCACTACCTCACAACTGGGCAAAGAGCAAGAGCGAGAGCCCAGAGATGGGGGGGGGGGGGAAGTGGGAGAGCTTTTATTGGGCAACAACGAGGGGTGACGTGATGTGTGGGGACAGGATTGGTTGAAAGGGGCACTGCGAAAGCGGGGTGTGGTAAAACCTGGGGGCGGAGACTGCATCAGAATAATTCCTCAACAGTAATTATCTTGTTTACTGACATTGATTTTTATACTGTGTTTATTCTAGATTACATTCCCTGCGTTCTCTCAGTCTTCATAATAACTTGCTAACCTACCTGCCTCGTGAGATCCTCAGCCTTATCCATTTGGAAGAACTGAGTTTGCGAGGAAATCCACTGGTTGTTCGTTTTGTTAGAGATTTAACCTATGACCCTCCAAGTCTTCTGGAATTAGCTGCACGGACCATTAAAATTCGAAATATTTCCTATACTCCCTATGATCTCCCTGGGAATCTACTTAGGTACTTGAGTTTAGCCAGTAATTGCCCAAACCCAAAGTGTGGAGGTAAGTTAATTGTTTTTGTTTTGCATTAATTTACTTATTTTTCAAATTGATGACTTAAATGACTTTTTAATTTTTTTATGAGAAGGGAAGAGGCAGACAGAACTTAAAATTGCTTTATCAAATATGGTATCAGGGTCTCATGTGTGCTAGGGATGCATTCTACCTTCTCACCTATTTCTCTGACAGCTAATTTTTTAAAATTATCTGTTTTCTTTCAGAGAAAGACAGTTATTTCTTTATTTTCTTTACCCCTTCACCCTTATGTTATTGGTCAATACATATGTGTGTCTCAGTTTCTCACCATTACCCTGGAATTTTTAATTATTTTGAAATTATAATAAGTCTGTTGTTCAAAATTTATTACTATTTTTTAGAGAATTTGGGAGAATTAAACAGGATAAAAATGCCAGGCAAAATAAAATGGGAATTCAAGGACATGAAAGAAAGAAAGCTAAATAAATAGTATCTTTTTTAATGCAAACTCCTTTTAAAATAAGTCTCCTGGTCTTCATTTTGCAGCCAAATTACGATCTCTAATACATTTCAGTATTTTTATAGGCAGGCATGGGAGTGACTACTATCATGCTTAATATTTTAAAAAGTATTATGATGATGAATGACATAGTGGGGGTTGTATTGTTAAATGGTAATCTGGGGAATGTTATGCATGTACAAACTGTTGTATTTACTGTTGAATGTAAAGCATTAATTCCCCAATAAAGAAATAAATTATTTTTAAAAAAAAGTATAAATTGTATGGTAGTTCTTCAGAATGCCGCAGAAAAGAGTTGCAAAAGAAATGTAACTCTTTGTCCTGATTGCTTGTGCTTATTCTTTTGCAGGAGTCTACTTTGACTGTTGTGTCAGACAAATCAAATTTGTGGACTTCTGTGGGAAGTACCGCCTCCCTCTGATGCATTACTTGTGTTCTCCAGAGTGCTCTTCACCTTGCGGTTCTGCCTCTCATAGCTCCACATCCCAGAGTGAATCTGACTCGGAGGATGAAGCTAGTGTTGCTGCACACAGAATGCAGAAAGTTCTTCTTGGTTAAAAAAGAGTGTGGGGTGGCATGAAATAGTAAGAGACTGACCAAAGAGGATTAGGGAGAGAAAAAAAAAGGCTTTGGAGTTCCTTAAAAAGCTTTCTTTCATGTACTTACTTACATTTTTAATGTCCACGAGTATGTTGGAGATTATGTAAAACAGTTTATATTTCACTTATTTAGTTACCAGGAGTGATTTAATTTCCACATTTGGATTCTTTGAATGTACTTCATTCTGAGTGACAGTTTGAAATATGACTGCTTGTTGCAGTTTTCACTCAAACGTCACATAGATCACACAGCAGAATGGAAAATTCTAAAGAGCAGTGCTATAATAAATCATGAATATGACATCGTGCAGTGAAGAAAACAATTATCTAAGCTGAAATTACTACCAGTTGCCCTTGGTTTTAGATTGGACCACTGTACCATATTTGGATTAGCTCTCCCTTCTTGTATTACTTGAATATCTAGATCACAGAGCTTTTCTTTCTTTTTTCTTTTCTTTTCTTTTTTTTTCCTTTTTGCCTCTAGGATTATTGTAGGGGCTCATTGCCTGCACTATGAATCTATTCCTCCTGGAAGCCAATTTTTCCCATTTTGTTGCCATTGTTATTGTTGCCATTGTTATTGTTGTTGGATAGGACCTAGAGAAATTGAGAGTGGAGGGGAAGACAGAGAAGGGGAGATAAAGATAAGCACCGCAGACCTGTTTCACTCCCTGTGATGCAATCCCTCTACAAGTGGGGAGCCAGGGGCTCCAACTGGGATCCTTATGCCGGTCCTTGGGCTTTGCGCCATGTGCACTTAACCCTCTGTGCTACTGCCCAGCCCCGATCACAGGGCTTTTCAAATAAATTTACAGTTAATCATATTAGGACCTAAACTTTTCTGCCCTAATTGGTAAAGTAAGCGATAGGATTTTTATGTGTAATCTTAAAGTTCTTTCATTCCGTTCTGTACCTTCATTTTGTGTAACTATTGTTACATTACTTAGTCCAGCAAGGATTGTTACAGTGCCTTAATTCCAGTAAGAATTTAAACTTTTTTATTTTTTGTTGTCAACTGGAACTTTACCACTCCAGGATGATTCTTTCCCCTCACTCCTTATAATAGAGATAGAGAGACAGATACCACAATAGCTTCCTTCAGTATAGTTGGGGCCTGGGTCATGTGCATGACAAAGCAAGCTCAGCATCACAGTGCTTGCCAGCCTAGACACAGAAATTTTTAAAGAAACTTTGGGACATTTTAAAATATGCTTTAATAAATGTAGGCAAACAATTCTATATCTGAGGTTAATTTTTGTTGTTTCAAGTAAATTACTTTTGTACATAATGAGGGACTCCAGTTTTTATCAGTCTATTCATTATAGGAGAGAATAATCTTTCTAGGAAAATGAGATCTCTTTTCAGAAAAAACTTATATAAACTAGGAAAATTATTTATATTTTATAGTAAAGGAGTGGGAAAATTATTTATTTTTTTAATTTCAAGTTACCTGTATGTACTAAACTGTAATCTATGTTCTGTACACAAACATTATCATATATCAAATAAAACAAGGGCAGCAGTTATGCTTGTGTATAGTAGGATAGTTAATAACATGGAATACATTGTGAAAATAACAATATTAAAATTTAAAAATAGATACCCTTAAAATATAACAGAAAAATGTTTAAAAATTAACTTGTTATTAGAAATGACCAATTCTTAACTAGCTTATCTACAATAAAAGTTAGATGATAGTACCCATATAAGTTAATGTTATAAAATACACAGCACATACTAGTAGTCAAATAATTCACCTATAGTGACATGATGAATTGTTGGTACATGTTACTTAGATAGTAGTGCACAGGTCAGAAATAAAACATCAGGTAATTTCTCTTATGGAATACAGGCACTCATAACTGAACACACCAGTTCTTAAAAGCAGATTGTTGTATAATAGTGTTGTGTACATATGTTAGTTTTACATATATATTATTTTTATTCTAGAAGAAGATATACATAGGATAGTTTGGGGCTTGTGTCCTGTATGTTAATTCATGAAACACAAGAGTTTCATGATTGCAGTTGTGAAACGCTGCTAAAAGGTGAATTCCTTCACCTTGTACAGTAGAGTAATATAGTAAGATTCATTATTCCTTTTGATTTGAGAGATTCTCTATGCCTATAAAAAGTAATACAGTATGTCTGCTGCCTAGAAAAGTAGTTTTGGATAGATATAGAATAGAATAAGAAGTCTCTACTAATTCAGTGCCTACTAATTTTCTAATTCATTATCAGCTTTGATAGAGAGTTCGTCTTTATAAAAAAAGCGAGTAACTTTGTAAATATAATAGTTAATAGCACTTAGCTTTTTTCACCTTCCCAGAAAGAAGGTATACTGATTGATCTTTTATGTTCATGAAACATCATGAGTTTCATGACTGCAGTTGTGAAACGCTGCTATTTGTAAATAGGTAGAACTAGAAGTAGTTTCTAGTCTTTACTATATGATGTAGATTAATGTAGTATAAAACAAGATGACTTTCAACAAAATACTATGTACATTTGAAAGTCTGATTGGTAAGGAGCTATCTTTGGTGACTTACTAAAAGCTGCATTTTAGCTGTTTTGTCTTCTTAAACCTTTGATATCACCCTTTAGAAGAGTTGCTAATAATTTCTTAGATTTCCTCTATTTCCATATATATATATATATATAACCAGAGCTCTGTTCTGGCTTATGGTAGTGCTGAGGATTGAACCTGGGACCTTTGGTGCTTCAAGTATGAAAATCTTTTAGCATAACCACTATGCTATCTTCCATCCCACTACCTTCTTTTTTTCTTAGCTAACAATTATAGAAATTTCCCTAAAAGCTACATACAAGGGGCTTGATAATCTAAAAATCAAATAATCAGCCCCAGGATCACAACAGAGTATGTATTTAAAAGGATAGTTTTTTTCTCTTTCATTGCTAAGTCACACATTTGTGTGTGAATTACAGTTATTACACCTTTTTTATATTATTCTATTTGAACAGTTTTAATGACCAAAGTTTCTGTGGGTAGAATGCTTAGTCAAAGTATTAATATCTTTATAATGTAATTCTGCACTGCTAATATTTGTATTTTAAAAAGTTACATTAAACATTCTTGGTAATTCTTATTCCTAGAATTAAATTCTCATAGTACCACCAAACTGAGTTTATGAAATAGTTTTAAGATTTTAGGGAATAGGAGGTTTAAACAATGTTTTATTTCCATAGTACCAGGGAGTCACTGACTTAAAGGATAGACTAGTCAGCATTCTCAGTACTCCATGTATTTGAGGAGTGGAGGTAAACTTGAGGGTAGCTGTATACTTTTCACTTCTGAATGTGTGCTAGAGAAGTCTCTTCTAAAACTCTTTTTTTAGAACTTTAAGTTACCAAATTTAAAAGACTTGTATTATGAGTTGTAACAAATATGGGAAGAAAAAAAACTTTGTGCTAAGTGTAAATAAACAGTTCACATTAATGCAGTGTAATACTGTAGACCAGTTGTGTCAAATATTGTAAATATTAACTTTAAACAAAAATAGAAAAAGATTTTCATTGTTGAAGTATTAAATCAGCAAAAAGCAGGGAAGGGAAGCCACCCAAGGATATGATGTGATATACTTCCCTAAGCAAAGAAGGCTTCTTAATAATTAATTGTTTTAAATTAAGTGGTCCACTAACATCTGGATTTATTTGGTTTCTACTACTGGGTGGTTGACCACATCCCTCCATAATAAAGGGCCAGTAACAAGATTATCTTATAGCCAACCTTGCTCTTTCCACAGAAAGAAAGTAATACCTCATTAACCTAGGATTTGTGGTTAATGTTTACTTTTTCACTATGTAAGAAAAAGAGAAAACACTAAACAAATAGTGAAAATGAAGTTTGACCTTTTAGTAGTAGCTATTTACACAAAAAATTCTAAGTGTTAAGATTCTTTGTAAGAAAAGCTATCAGTTATAATGTATATATGGTTAGTAAAGCTGCATTTATTTAAAACCTAGTTTTACCTAAATGACTTTTTTTTTTTTTTCCCCCTCCAGAGTTATTGCTCAGGCTCGGTGGTGCAGGAATCCATTGCTTGGGGGCCATTTTTCCCATTTTGTTGCCCTTGTTATTATTGTTATAGCTGTTGTTGCTGTTGGATAGGTCAGAGAGAAATCCAGAGGGGAGGGGAAGACGAGGAGAGACAGACAGACACCAGCAGACCTGTTTCACCACTTGTGAAGTGACCCCCCTGCAGGTGGGGAGCTGAGGGCTCAAACCAGGATCCTTAAGCTGGTCCTTGGGCTTCCTACTATGTGGGCTTAACCCTCTATGCTACCACCCAGCCCATGACTCCTTTTCTTTATCCAAAGTAGAGCTTTTTATTAGATCAGTATAAATATCATACCATATTTAGTCCACAATAATAAGCTTTTAAGTTGTGCTGATGCTTAGCAATAAAAGCCACTGTGTAGATTTTTTGGGCAGTGATCTTAAAGACATGGTTTTGATTCTGTGTATAGAAAAATAAAGTAGATGTTCCTGGCATTAAGCACTATAAACAAACATTAGTATAAACAATAGTCTGCATTTATATCCATCATCTTTGTATTTTCATTAGTTATCTTTTAAAAGTAGTGTTATCTTCTATTGTGCTCAATGTGGATGTGCCTTTAAATCTTTTCACTCTCAACTTAATAGTTTAAGGAACTGTTGTTTAATAAGTTGTTTGTGACAGACTTGTGACCCTTTGTAGAGAGAAAAGCTGACTTTGAAAGACTCTTTAGTCTAAAGCAAGCCTAAGAGTTTAAGGCAGGCTGGGGTGGATAGCATAATGGTTATGCAAAGAGTTTGAGGCTTCAGGAGAGAGAATCCTAGTCATTTGTATCATTAGAAAAAGTCCAAGCCATAAGGACATAAGTACCCTGAAATAGTATCAGTGAAAAAGTACATTTTATGTTACTTTTATCAAGAAATTATTATATATTACAACTAAGTGACAACAGTGGTTCCTAAGCTACTTCATGTTAAAGAGCATCATACAGAGAGATTGCTGTGAGGCTTAGCATATTCCATTGACTTTCTTTGTGATAGTATGTCAAAAGGGTGTTATTTTAACTTTTTTGCATGTAAATATCTACATTTTTCTGTCTCCTTGGTTTGTATTTGCTAAGAATGTAAAACAAAACAACTCACTAACAAACACTACAGATTATTGAACATTCACAGGGTAATACTGATTTGTGTGCTAATAGATTTTTACCCAGTATTGGTCAATCTTGATTTATTGTAGGTAACAGTATTAAATCTAATAATAAAATTGTTTAGTAATGAAGGTTACTTATATATCATCATACAAAAAAAGCCATGGTGGAGAGACTGAATTTGCCAGAATGTCCCTCAATTGTGAATAAATTGTTTAAAAAATGCTTTCTTCTGATTCTGTTTAGGGGAAGAAACTGTAAGATTGACATTGCTATTTGTACCACAAAAACACTGATAATAAATTGGTTAATACTTCTGTTTACAACTGATATTTTTAAGAAATTCCTTTCACTAACTTAAATGATTGACATTGATAAGTAATTGTGAAGGAAAATTAACCTCAGTGGTCATTTTATAGCAGTCTTGGAGAGATCTGTGTGATTGCAACTTAGATTAAATGCCTTTCTTAGCCCACTTTGTATTCATGAAAAAATTAATAGAAATATCTTAAATAACCAATATTTTAACTTTTTATAAATTTTGAGATTTTAAAAATATCAACACAAGATACTGAAAATAGACTTTCACTTGGATGAAATTATCACCTGATTTCACTTTCTGTATTAGAAATCTAAAGAGTTCAGTGTATCTGTAAGTATATGGATATTTTAAATTTTAATTTTAACAAGTGTGATTCAGCAATTAAATTTTGATTCAACAATTAAATCTTGTTTTATGACAAGATAGTGTACTGCATTAAATGTACATGCTGTGCTAATAAACATTCTAAAGTGAATGCACTACTTTAGTTCCAGCAGCTCCTTTCCCACCTCACCCTCCAGAACATACAAAAGAATATGATCTTGTATTAACTGTGGAATTAGCTCTGTGAATTTTGCCTTATCAAACATGGTGCCTTATTTTATTAAAAGTGTTTTGTTGAGATCTGATTCTATATTCTAGAAAAGTATTTATTTTAATTGATAAGCATGTACCTTAAAAAGTCTAATATCTTTACAATGTTGGTATTTGCCTGATGACTTGCTGCACATTTGCTCATACATTTATGGGATTTTTCAAATTGTGAATACACACATTAGCCTGTATTAGCATTTACTCTATGTAAGGGATAAGAGGTAAGATCTTGTTCTTCATTAGAGTTCCATCTGCTTCCATTGTTATAAAAGATAAATATGGAATCTATTAAGTTGGTTATATTTTGCTTATTAAGGATAATTGCTGTATGCACTTATGAATCACTCATAACCCAAAGTAGTAAGGTGCTGAGTATACTTAGTAGCATCCTTGTGTACTACTCCCATCTAAGTACTAACCAGGTCCAAACCTGCTTAACTTCTGAGATCAGACAAGATCAGATACATTCAGGGTGGTATGGCCATAGACTTCTTTAGTACTAAGTAGTACTGAATATACTTAGTATATTTTTAATCATTTTATTGGAGGGGTGTTTAGTGGTTTGCAGTACAGTTGTTGATACATGAATACAATTTCTCATCATTAGTCTATTAGAAATTGTGCTGCTATACGAAGAAGTGTACATAGATCTCTTTGGACAGGTGTTGTGTCCTCTAAATTCCCAGGAAAGGAATTACTGAGTTGTAGCACAGGTCCATTTCTAGTATTCTGGGAAATCTCCAGACTGTTTTTCACAAGAGTTGGACCAATTTATATTCACAACAGCAATGTAGCATTTGTTGTTTTTGTACTTTATTTTCATATATATTTTTTAATTTCGTTACTAGGGATTAATGTTTTACATTCGACAGTAAATACAATAGTTTGTACATTCATAACACTTCTCATTTTTCCACATAACAATAGAACCCCCACTAGGTCATTCTTGTCTTTATTTGTATTGCTGTGATAATTAGTGGCTTTGAGCACTTTCTCATGTCTTTTGGCCTTCAGTGTCTGAAAATTCTTTCCATGTCTTCAACCCATTTTTAATAGGAATTTTTGTGTTTGCATATTGTTGCAGAGTTTAGCAAACTCTCCTGGTGTTTTGGTTATTAGACTTTGTCTGGTGTATGTATGGTGTATGTGGTAGTTGCCTTTTGAAAACATTTTATTTATGTATTAGAGAAATTGAGAGGGAAGGAGGAGATAGAGAGGGAAAAATAGAGACACTTGCAGCACTGCTTCACTGCTCATGAAGCTTTCCATCTGCCAGTGGGGACTGGGGGCCTGAACCTGGCTTGGTCCTTGAACCTTATAACATATGCATTCAACCAGATGAGCCACCACCCAGCACCTAGTAATATGTAGTCTTAGTGTCATTATTTGGTGATACTGGACAGTTTTTTAATGGTGCATTGGGGATTATAAAAGATGAACTAACAATGTAAAATAAGTTTTTCTTCTTGGAATTGCTATTTTAGAAAGCTATAATGCTAATATTTTGTCTTTACTATTAATTTCAATCTCTTTATAACCTTTATAATGTCCTTCAAGGTGCTTTAAGAGTCTACCACTATGCCCAAAACTTTTATTTAAGGTTTTCCAATATTTACTTGCAGTGCTCACTGTGCCCTTTGAGTGAGGGCCTCAATGCATGCATGACTTCACAGCTTGCCTGACATAGCTGTATTCGTTCACTTGTGAAGAAAAAAACTTGTAATAAGTTAGAAATTTACTATAATTGATAATTCGATGATTAGAATTAGTATAAGTATCTTTATAACTTTGGAAGGCCTTTCTAGTATGATGTTAAGGTTGTTTAAACAATTTAAGCACAATAAAATGTGGAAAGGTAAAGAGAAGAACCATTGTTAGAAGCCTCAAGCATGAGAATCATTAGCATAACCATTGTGTTATCTATCATTCACCCAGGCTGGTTCTGCCTCTTTAGTTGAGACGGTATTTGAGAGCCTTACATATCAATAACATCTTTTCTACCTTTTGTCATGTCCATTTAAGGTGGAGACACCCTTGGTGTGCGATACCTATTTTGAAAGACTCTGAATTTTAAAGAAAGTAAATTTAAAGGTTAACCTATTTAGTCACTTGTAGGAATCTCTGTGCAGCAGGATCTTCAGACCAAATTTAGTTAAATTATATTGATTTTTAACTGATTTTTACCTTAAACTTTAAACAAACTCAGGTTACTTAGAGAGTTAACACGTTAGTGACAATGTTTCTTAGAACATTTACAATGCCAGATTGATGCCAGATTTGTTGTGGATTAATTTCCACAAGATCAGTTCACAGGGCATTTTGGGGGGATCCTCCAAAAATGTCCTTTATAGAGAATTTGTATTTTAATTTAGGAGATGGTGAATTGTCACGTTAAATATTTAGACTTTTACCTTACTCAGTTACTTTAGCAAATTAATTTTACCTTTATAAGAATCATGTTGAAAACTCCTTCATTTAACTTTGCCTGGTAAGAATGTAGCTTCAAAGTTACACTTTTAACCTTAAAGTTAATGTTTACCAAACGTCAAACATACACATAAACATGTAGTCTATAACACACAAGAGGAGAAAAACTTTTGTTACGAAGACATATAATGTCAAAACAAATTTAGATCTGTAGTGTCTTAGTTGATCCATTTTTACTCACAGTTTTCAAGACTAAACGTTTCACATTTATACCAAGACTTTAAAAAATCAAATTTTTTAAATTTATTTATTTTTCCTTTTATAGCCCTTGTTGTTCAACATAGTTGTGGTTATTGTTGTCATCGATGTGGTATAGGACTGAGAGAAATGGAGAGATGAGGGGAAGACAGAGGGAGAGAAAGACACCTGCAGACCTGTTTCACCGCTTGTGAAGCGACTCCCCTGCAGGTGGGGAGCCGGGGGCTCGAACCAGGATCCGTATGCCAGTCCTTGCACTTTGTGCCATGTGCGCTTAATCCACTGTGCCACTGCCCAACTCCCAAAAGAAAAATCAAAATTTTTAGAACTGTTTCTGGACGTCTCCAGAAACCTCTGCCACATCCAGCATTTCTAGATAAGGTCAATTAAGTTTCAAAGTACTCTGAGCAAAATGGGTCTACAAAAAATTCAGTCATTCAAATCACTCTCTTACAAAACACAACTGGCCAGTCATAGCATGGAGCAGGGGTTTACAACTGTACTTTCAAAGGGTAACAGGTGAAGCAGAGGGGACAGACAGCCACCTTAAGATATTCAGAGAGAACGAGGGAGGAAAGAAGCGGTAGGGGTGTTTTGTTTTTGGGTTCTATTCCAAGACAGGAGTGGCCCACAAAGCACTAAGCCCTGTGTCTGGGGTTCCTTTTGGACACCGGGCTGAGGGCTGTTCCTGTTTCCGGTAAAAGCGGTAGGTGTGTACCAATTTTATAAAACTTAGACCAACCAGCTTTCCTCCAGCAAAAACCTTTCTGGCATCTAGGACAAGGCATTCAGGGCTTCTGGGAATCCGGCTGGGGACAGAATTTATGCCTAGGAATGGCACAGTCACTTTGCCAATGGCCATGACTGCTGCACCCAAAGCAGCCCCCTTTTCTAAAGCAGTGGCAAAGACTTGTGCCATGGTGGTTGCCTGATAAGAGCTTGATCCCATCTCCTAAGTCTCTATAATCCAGCGGTCTGGATGTTCACTTTTTAATGCAAGGCACGCCTGCCGGAAGTCTGGTAGCATTCGGTCCCAGATTGTGGATTTTAATAAAAGTTGGCAGGCGTCTGGGTCAGACACCCAGATAAGTATATGGCTACTTTGCTCTCTGCAGGCTGTGTTTACGAAGGCACTACAGTTCTTTTTTTCCCTCTTTTTTTCCTGAGACCCCTTTGTCATGGGTGTCTCCGTACGTCTGCTGTGTGTGAAGCTGAGGGGGATAGGTCTCATATTGGTGTGCCAGATGCCAGGCTAGTGTGGAGGTGCTTCTTCCCAGTGCGTACTCTCTGGGTTGGAGAGAACTCGACCAGAGCCAGTCTGGGCTGCTCTCACTCAGCGACGCAGGAGATAGATGACTCAGGAACCAAACACGTGGCACAAGGTAATGCAGCCTTTATTCATCAGACACAATGCTTTTCTAGGAAAGAACTGGAAGTGGCAAGTTGGAAACAGAAATGGCTAGGAAAGGGGGTGGAGAAAGGCAAAATTGGGCTGGGAAGGTATAAACTTCCTTAGCAACTCTTGCTATGTTTTTAACTGATGGGATTAATGTTACCCTGCAGGCAGGGCGGGTCTCAAAGAAGATAGATCAAAGGAATGGAATGGGTGGGGATCTTTCAGGCAAAACAATGATTATGTAAATAGGCCATAGTATCAGCAATGCAGGGTGGAACAGAGGGAGCTGGCTTAATGCCCAACAACAGCTCCCATGTCCCATTTTCATTCAGATAGACCAAGAAAGAGAAGTGCCCTACCTCATGAGCTATTTCTCTGGCCCTGCACCACATCCTCTCTCAGTCACCTCTATTTAAGTATTTGAATCTTTCTTCCTAAGCCAAAACATATGCAACCAGGGATAGAGTTAGGCATGTATAGAGAATTTCATACCCTTGATCTGCAATCTTTTACATCAGTTCTAAGGGTTCATTGCAGTAAGTGACAAATATCAATGAATAGCTTTAAAGTAATCCTAGTGTCATCCTCTTCCTCCCCTCCTGCCTCCCATCTCTCCCCCTCCCTCTCCTTTCTTGTTTTCTTTATTATCCTTTCTCCCTTTCTCTCTCCCTTCCTCCTCTCTCTTTCTTCCTTTCTTCCTTTTTTTTTTTTTTGTTGAAGGCAACAAGCCATAAAGTAAAAGTGTGTAGTTGACCAATGGATCAGAATGAATCAGATGACTACTAGATGTTTATAGCTTAAGCTGTGTTAAAGTTTATCACTATATTTTTAGCCCACAGAATCTAAGATTTAGCAGTAAGTTTGAAACGTTATCACATTATGCAAGAGGACAACTCAGCCATCAGAGTAAAAATGTGTAATAATTTTAAATACTTTAGAGAAGATTTCTATAGCAAAGAAGCACAACAATAGTACTAGGAGTGTGTGTATGTATGCACACTACACATCATGTTGCTCATACCTTTTTTTTTTTTAAAGATTTTTAAATACTTATTTTTTGTTGCCCTTGTTTTTATTGTTGTAGTTATTGATGTTGTCATTGTTAGGACAGAGAGAAATCAAGAGAGAAGGGGAAGACAGAGAGGGGGAGAGAAAGATAGACACCTGCAGACCTACTTCACTGCTTGTGAAGTGACTCTCTGAAGATGGGGAGCCGGGGGCTCAATGCTCATACCTTTTGACTTCAAAGTGCTTCTTCTCCCTCTCAGTACTTTTTCCATCCATTGTCCCAATCTAAAACTCCTCCCATCAAGATAAAAAACTGATACACATAGATATCACATTTTCAACAGTTCCTGCTCTGTCAGTATGAAGCAGAAACAGCTATTCAGAAGAGGGGGAAAAAAAACAGGATCACAACTCCATATAGTTAAGACATAAATCCAGTGATGTTAGAACTGAATATCAAGTAATCACAGTGTAATCACAGGTATCTCCAGGAGAACAATAGACAAGATGCTTCACCAGCCTCTCTTGGCTGAGTGTTTGTTGGTTCCACAATGGGGAAGATCAATGATTAATACCTTGAACTACAGTGAATGTACACACACACACACACAAATATGTTACCTGAAGTACAAAACATACTTTCAAGGTGAGTTTATCAAATAACCTGACTGGGGATTCAAACTAAGGAGGGAGACAAGCCCCAAAACAGTTCTCACGTTACTCTGAGAGAACTGGTCCAAAGGTTAAGTCCTAGTGTGGAGAATTTATACTCCATATTTACAGCTAATTATCTAAGGACTTCTATAACATAATAACTAATATGAGTCAGTGCTGTCTCTGCACTGAGGCAGCCAAGCAAGTTCATTATATTTTACTTTTCTTTTTTTAAATATTTATTTTCCCTTTTGTTACCCTGGTTGTTGTTTTTTATTGTTGTAGTTATTATTGTTATTTATATCATTGTTAGGTAGGACAGAGAGAAATGGAGAGAGGAAGGGAAGACAGAGGGGGATAGAAAGATAGACACCTGCAGACCTACTTCACCTCCTGTGAAGCAACTCCCCTGCAAGTGGGGAGCTGGGGGCTCGAACCGGGATCATTGCGCCGGTCCTTAAACTTCACACCACGTGCACTTAACCCACTGTGCTACTGCCCGAGTCCCTATATTTTACTTTCTATCTATTCCCATTAGTCTGTTCTGGGAACTAGGGGTTGGTCATAGTGGACCAGTTGCTTTTTGTACACCGTTGATAGCTAATGAAGTCTTTGTCTTAGGTCATTGTGTCCTGTTCTTTCACAGATTCAGGAAGTTTGGAGCACAACCTCTAGAAAGTCAGATCCACTATGTTCTTTATTTTGGTTCATATATATATATCCATAAAGATGGTGGTTTCAGGTTTATTTCACTGATAATTCAATTTAGCACTTAAAACTTTCCACATAGTATTTGTACTAGTTAACTATTGTTACACATTTGCACTAAAGCAAAGACATTTTAAATTTATTCTATTGTCATTACAATTCTCAGGTCATCTCTTCAAGGTAATTTTATAGAAAGGAATTTGGATTGGATCAAAATATTTACATTCAGATAAACCCAAATCCTATGCAACCATATCCACAAATCTACTTACTCCATACAGATGTATACATGTAGGGCTGGGTGGTGGCACACTTGATTGAGTACACACATTACAGTGTATAAGGACCCAGGTTCAAGCCCCTCGTCCCCACCTTCAAAGGGAAGTTTCACAAGTAGTGAAGCAATGTTACAAGTGTCTTTCTTCTTTGCCTCCTTCTCTTTTAACTTCTGTCTCTATCAAAATAAATATACCAATTTTTAAAAGAAAACCATGGGGGGAGGTGAATATATATTCCACATGATTGAGGTTTGATCATTGGACACAGAGGGCAGAATATGACCATTTTCACCTGACCACATGGCGTGGATGAACTGCTAAGTAATACTACAGGCAGTGCTGAGCTTACTGCCAGGGGATCGTTTTCTCCTTTGAGAGATGCAACACCAAAGCTATTTTAGAGCAAAGACCCAGTGGTTGATTTGACATAAAGTAGAAGTATTTTTTTCAAGATCTGAAGAAGCCACTTATTACCTATCACCCAGATGAGAATGATTTTCCTGTATATGTCCTTCAGCCCCAGATGGCCACCATCTAACTTTTTTCTTCATGCAACTATAATAATTGTGACATGAGTAGGCAGATATTCATATACTGACAGTTCCAGAAATACAGGACCTTGGGGTGTACACCCTCATAAAACTAGGCAGTCAGGAAGGTGAAAAGGTTATTTAAATGCAGGTGCTGAATCACTAAATGATGTCATTCTTTTCACTTGGTATCATCACTCTGTCATATCTTTGATGAGAAAAATAAATCTATTCCCTTGATAAGTTTGTATCTCTGTATGCATTTTCTCTGGGTACTCTGGCTTCCTCTGACTTCCTAATGATGTGAGCATTAGGTCCACTGGTATGTCTCAATTATCCCAGTGTGAGTGAGTGAGTGAGTGAGTAAATCGCTATGACAGAGGGCATTCTTAGGCCAAGGATGAGATAGGTTCCAGTTACCTGTGACCCTGAAATGGAGTAACTGGGTTGGAAAAATGAATGAGCAAATACAAATCCTTTAATATTAAAAAGATTAGGTGTCTTTATTTCTAGGTTTGGTCATGACATTTTTGAAACCAAAAATATGCTATATGAACTTTACATTTATATGAATGAGCCTACAGTAAAACTGGCTTCATTGCTTATCATTTTGCCTAATGTCATAGTTTCCAAGAATTTATAAACAATTGATGAGCTACCTGTACTAAGAAACAATCTTCAAGATATAGCTGTGGTGCTCAGGTGAGTTAGAATCCCAGCATTTATGTTCCAGAGTGATACTCTGGTTCCATCTCTCATAATTAAATAAATCTTTTAAAAAAAGTATCAACTCCTTCCCCATTTGCAAGGGGGGAAGCTTCACGGATGGTGAAACAGTGTTGCAGGTGTCTTTCTCACTCTCTATCTCCCCTTTCTCAATTTTTCTGTCTTTATCTAAATAAATAAATAAATGAAAAAAAAACAGCTGTATCACTGAAAATATTTAACAATATTGCTTTGCTTTCTTTATTCCGTGCAGGTTCTCTTCCTTCCTGGCCCTCCTGCCTTCTTATCTTCACTAAGAGGAAGTTTTACATTCCAAGAACTTAGTAAATAACTGAGAACTAACCACATGAATAAAAGCAAGACCAAAAACCACATGGTCATATCAATAGATGCAGAGAAAGCCTTTGACAAAATACAATATCCCTTTATGATCAAAACACTACAAAAAATAGGAGTAGATGGAAAATTCCTGAAGATAGTGGAGTCTATATATAGCAAACCTACAGCCAACATCATACTCAATGGTGAAAAACTGGAAGCATTTCCACTCAGATCAGGTACTAGACAGGGCTGCCCACTATCAACATTACTATTCAACATAGTGTTGGAAGTTCTTGCCATAGCGATCAGTCAGGACCAAGGAATTAAAGAGATACAGATGGGAAGAGAAGAAGTCAAACTGTCCTTATTTGCAGATGACATGATAGTATAAATGGAAAAACCTAAGGAATCCAGCAAGAAGTTTTGGAAATCATCAGGCAATACAGTAAGGTGTCAGGCTATAAAATTAACATTCAAAAGTCAGTGGCATTCCTCTATGCAAACAATAAGTTAGAAGATGAAATCCAGAAATCAATTCCTTTTACTGTAGCAACAAAAACAATAAAATATCTAGGAGTAAATCTAACCAAAGAAGTGAAAGACTTGTATACTGAAAATTATGAGTCACTACTTAAAGAAATTGAAAAAGACACAAAGAAGTGGAAAGATATTCCATGTTCACGGGTTGGAAGAATTAATGTTATCAAAATGAATATACTACCCAGAGCCATCTACAAATTTAATGCTATCCCCATCACGATCCCAAGCACATTTTTTAGGAGAATAGAACAAATGCTACAAATGTTTATCTGGAACCAGAAAAGACCTAAAATTGCCAAAACAATCTTGAGAAGAAAGAACAAAACTGGAGGCATCACACTCCCAGATTTCAAACTGTATTATAGGGCCATTGTAATCAAAACTGCTTGGTACTGGAACATGAATAGACACACTGACCAGTGGAATAGAATTGAGAGCCCAGAAATGAGGCCCCACACCTATGAACATCTAATCTTTGACAAAGGTGCCCAGACTATTAAATGGGGAAAGCAGAGTCTCTTCAACAAATGGTGTTGGAAAAAATGGGTTGAAACATGCAGAAGAATGAAACTGAATCACTGTATTTCACCAAATACAGAAGTATTTGGTGAAATACAAGTGGATCAAGGACTTGGATGTTAGACCACAAACTATCAGATCCTTAGAGGAAAATATTGGCAGAACTCTTTTCTCCATAAATTTTAAAGACATTTTCAATGAAATGAATCCAATTACAAAGAAGACTAAGACAAGGATAAACCTATGGGACTACATCAAATTAAACAGCTTCTTCACAGCAAAAGAAACCACTACCCAAACCAAGAGACCCCTCACAGAATGGGAGAAGATCTTTACATGCCATACATCAGATAAGAGTTTAATAACCAACATATGTAAAGAGCTTCCCAAACTCAACAACAAGACAACAAATAACCCCATCCAAAAATGGGGGGAGGACTTGGACAGAATATTCACCACAGAAGAGATCCAAAAGGCTGAGAAACACATGAAAAAATGCTCCAAGTCTCTGACTGTCAGAGAAATGCAAATAAAGACAACAATGAGATACCACTTCACTCTTGTGAGAGTGTCATACATCAGAAAAAGGAACAGCAGCAAATGCTGGAGAGGGTGTGGGATCAAAGGAACCCTCCTGCACTGCTGGTGGGAATGTCAGTTGGTCCAACCTCTGTGGAGAACAGTCTGGAGAACTCTCAGAAGGCTAGAAATGGATCTACCCTATGACCCTGCAATTCCCCTCCTGGGGATATATCCTAAGGAACCCAACACATCCATCCAAAAAGATCTGTGTACACATATGTTCTTGACAGCACAATTTGTAATAGCCAAAACCTGGAAGCAACCCAGGTGTCCAACAACAGATGAGTGGCTGAGCAAGTTGTGGTATATACACAATGGAATACTACTCAGCTGTAAAAAATGGTGACTTCACCGTTTTCAGCCGATCTTGGATGGACCTTGAAAAATTCATGTTAAATGAAATAAGTCAGAAACAGAAGGATGAATATGGGATGATCTCATTCTCAGGCAGAAGTTGAAAAACAAGATCAGAAACGAAAACACAAGTAGAACCTGAAATGGAATTGGCATATCGCACCAAAGTAAAAGACTCTGGGGTGGGTGGGTGGGGAGAATACAGGTCCATGAAGGATGATAGATGACATAGTGGGGGTTGTATTGTTAAATGGGAAACTGGGGAATGTTATGCATGTACAAACTATTGTATTTACTGTTGAATGTAAAACATTAATTCCCCAATAAAGAAATAAATTTAAAAAAATAAAAAAAACCTGACAACTACAATACTGAAAAAGATGACAATTTGAATATAGTTTTTCAAATATCAGCCCTAATCTCCAGTTAAATGGCAATCAAGATCCATGGGTGTGCAAGTGAAACTGGGGTTGGGGATCTGTAAGAGTCTTGAAGGCAAGAAAGAATGCTAAGATTTTCCTGCTAGAGACTACCAGAGGGACTTCTGGGAGACGTGGACATGGACCAACTGGGACCAAATCACCTCTCCTCTCAAAACATCAAATAAATACAAGAGACCCATCTGAAGTCATAATCTACAGCTGAAAGTTCTGCAGCCTCAGGTGAGTGCTCACATGCAGTTGGAGCAAAAAGGAGCATAGGTTGAAGAACAGCAAAGTCAAATCAGAGCTCTGGGAAGTGCAGGCACTGAGCTGAGCCATTTTAATGATTTCACTTTAAAGGCAGCAAGCAAGTAACACTGTTGCTAGTGTAGGAAGAAAAGAGACGGGGCTTAAAACCTCTCAGTCTTCAACTCAGGGGGGCTTTAGCTTTCTGAATTTAAGGCAAGGACACAACATAAAACAGGGTATTTGTGACCACAAGGCAGCACAAAGCAACCACCCCCTCATCCATCTGTCACAGATCATACAAACAAGAGAAACCTAGAGATCACAACAGCACCACCTACTGGCCATCAATAGCCAGCACAAAAAAATGCGCAAGCAGAGAAACAGAACAGCCAACTATGTTGTATCAGCCAGGCAGAAATGAAACAGAGGAAATCCAAGGAATTACATATTTAGAGAGACTCTCAGAGACAGACTGCACAGAGCTCATTATGAGGACTCGCCAAGAAATTAAGCAAGCATTAAAAGAGCATGTTACTATGAAATTAAAGCACACGAGAGAGGAACTTATAACAGAGATCACTAAGAATCTTCAAATCTTGAAAGAAGAACTTCAGTCAGAACTCCAGGGAGGAAAAGACCCTCTAACTGCAACCTATGCCCAGGCAGAAGGCTTAGGAAGTAGATTCACACATTCAGAAGAAATAATCTCCAATCTAGAAGATACAGCCAGCCCACCCTTTCAACCCAAAGATGAGGGAGAGGAATGGTTCAGAAAGACTGAAGCAACTCTCTGTAAAATTCAAACTCCATCAAAAGATCAAATATAAGAGTGATAGGTATATCTGAAGAGGAGGACAAGGCCAAAGGCCCAGAGTCCATTTTCATAGCAATTTTTGATGAGAACTTCCCTCACTAAGGAAATCATCATAACATTCTCATTCAAGAGGCAGAACAATCACCCAGATTTATAAACACAAAAAGACCAATGCCAAGGCACATTATTGTAAAACTATCAAAAGTCAATGACAAGGAAAAAAAATGTTGCTGGCTGCTAGGGAAAGGAAAGAAGTTACATACAAAGGCAGAGCTATAAGACTTTCATCAGATTTCTCTTTACAAACTCTAGAGACAAGAAGAGAGTGCAATGACATATTCAAAGTTCTAAAGAAGAAGGAATTTCAGCCACAAATATTGTATCCTGCAAAAGTATCCTTCAAATATGAGGGAGAAATAAAGGTTTTCTCAAATATTCAAGAACTAAAGGGATTTGCCACAATCAGCCCCACCTTACAAGACCTACTGAACTGAGTCCCACAAGAAAGGAGGAAGCAAAGGAATACACGTTCCAAACACCAAGTAGCAGATGTTACCATGTCAACCTGACTCACCTGGACAGACAACCTCACCAGTATAACCTGGAACCCCACCTCTCCAGAGCCCTGCCCCTTTAAGAAAAGATAGGGACAGGCTAGGAGTATGGATCAACCTATCAGTGCCCATGTCCATCGGAGAAGCAATTACAGAAACCAGACCTCCCAACTTCTGCACCCCATAATGACCCTGGGTCCATGCTCCCAGAGAGATAAAGAATAAGAAAGCCTCCAATGGAAGGGATGGGATATGGAACTCTTATGGTGGGAAATGTGTGGAATTTCACCCCTCTTATTCTATGGTTCTGTCAATATTTTCTATTTTTATTTTACAAATAAATTATATTTTTAAAAGAAAGGAATAGAGGCAAGACCATAGAAAAAATTGTCAAATATATATATATATATATATATATATATATATATATATATATATATGACGAGATAGATAGCTATAGAAATAATAGTCAACTAATATCTGTAACCTTAGGAGAACTGCTATAGTTTCCAATGGAGGGAATGGTGACACAAAATTTTGGTGGTGGGAATGGTGTGGAATTATGCCCATGTTATCTCATAATTTTGCAAATCAATAATAAATCACTAATAATTTTTTTTTAAAGACTGCCAAAGAAACCATCACTGAGAATGTCCAGGTTAAGAGCAAATAGTAAGTTCAGGGAAATTGACTTTTAGAGAGATTGTGGATCATAAGAGCAAAGGTTGATATTTCTACAGGAACATGTGGCTTTTCACTGGTTCAAGAAGGAACTGAGAGAATGGCAGACTGAGGCTGAGAGAACTCTCAAAGTCTGGGAAGCAGGGCATCTTCTTCCTTTCTTCAGCAAATAAAATTAAAAATAACAATAAAGAAGTTTTTGAATGGCTTATATCCAAAGAGCTCAAAAAGAGAACACTACCTTCCATTATATTTATGAGTATTATCTTTAAGGGTACTCCACAAACAGCCCTGAGTCCTACTGAAAGAGCAATGTAGAAGACTAGAGAGGCAGATCAGAGTATTTTTGTAGTTGCCATACTAAGAGGCACATTTTTCTGAATCACTTTTTTTTTTCTTCAAATTAGTGATTTCATAATGATCAACAAGACTGTGGGGTGAAATGGGTACAATTTCATACAATTCCTACCACCAGAGTTCCGTATCCCAACCCCTCCACTGGAAGCTTTCCTATTCTTTATCCTACTGGGAGTATGGACCAAAAATATTTATGGGGAGCAGAAGGTGGAAGGTCTGTATTCTGTAACTGCTTCACCACTAGACATGGGCATTGGCAGGTAGATATATACCCCCAGCCTGTTTCTGTCTTTCCTTAGTGGGATAGGACTTTGGGAGGTGGGGTTCCAGGACATATTGGTGGGGTTCTGTGCCCAGGGAAGTCAGGTAGGCATGGTAGCATCTGCAACTTTGTGGCTAAAAAGCATTAAGATATAAAGCAGAACAAATTATTTAATAATCAGGAACCTAAAGATAAGAAGATAGCAGATAAGATTTGGAGTCTTCATTTGGAAGGAGCTAGGAAGTCTACTTTAGGTGTATTTCAAGGGGCTCGTGACTTTATTAACTTTTGCCTGAGCCCCACCGCTAACATGCAAGTGGGCTAAAAGTTTTGCCAGGGAAGATGGTGTCCGAATTGAGAATAGGACTAGAAAGCTGGATCAGGGCACAGAGTAGCTCCCAAATATAGGAAAGTATATAAATGCCATTAATTGTTAACCTTCTCGGTCTTACCTAGGGCCCATGCCTGTTCATATTCAGCACAGGAGCCTGTGTAACCTCTGTATTTCTGTCAGTCTGAGCTCTCATTCCATGGTCATAGCTAGAAATATTCTAGGCTGCACTCCTTTCAGACTTCCTTGAGTGACAGAATATGTTGACCCCGCTTCCCTTCAGAGAATGAGGCAGTTTCTACCATTGTTCTACACTGAAGGCAAGGCTCACAAGAGCGTTTATAATATTACTGATGGAGATGACTCTGAATCACTTTTTAACTCAAAACTGCTAATATCTGTGTTTTTCATATATCATCCTCTGTATTATTAAAAACATCAGTAAAATTGCCTATCTCAAAAGAAATTTTTATTGTTGTCTTTGGTGCCCCCCCCACCATACACACACACACACACACACACACACACACACACACACACACACACACACACAGACTGCTGATGTTCACTTAGCAAGCTCTTCCTGTTTTTGGTAGATTTTAGACAAGTACGCATAAGCATAGTCAACAACAGCTCTGTTCTGACTCTAGGCTGACAATCAGCACTCATTAACTGCATCCTGATCTCAGAGATACTAAAACATGAAAAAGTATGCATCGAGGAATCAATGAAAAATATTAGTATGAAAACATAAACCATAGGCTAACTTCCATATGGAATACATTCCTTTAAAAAAATGTGGGAGTCGGGCTGTAGCGCAGCGGGTTAAGTGCAGGTGGCGCAAAGCACAAGGACTGGCATTAGGATCTCGGTTCGAACCCCGGCTCCCCACCTGCAGGGGAGTCGCTTCACAGGCGGTGAAGCAGGTCTGCAGGTGTCTATCTTTCTCTCCTCCTCTCTGTCTTTCCCCTCCTCTTTCCATTTCTCTCTGTCCTATCCAACAACGACAACAACAATAATAACTACAACAATAAAACAACAAGGGCAACAAAAGGGAATCAATAAATAAAATTTAAAATAAAATTTAAAAAAATTGGGAAAAAAATGTTTGTTTTATTTTAATGAGAGAGCTGGAGGGGAAGAAACCAGAGCACTGCTGAGGTCTGGCTTATGAAGAAGTTGGGAAATGAACCTGGGATTTCAGAGCCTCAGGCACGAAAGCCTTTTTGCATAACCATTACATTGTTCCCAGCCCAAGTGTAAACATTATGAATAAATTTTAGCCACCAGAATCCTGCAATGTATCAAAAGAATAATAATGAAACATCAGAATTTCAATTCTGAGGAACAGTTGGGCAATTAACAGCAAGGGAAAATGCAACTCAGGCATCCAAGTTTGACATCCTCGAGGAAACACTCACGAAAGACATGTCTCTGATATCTGATTACTGTAAAAAATGGCGACTAATCCCTAGCACTGCAAAAACGGTATCATCTGTTTTACACCATGTCTCGGCCTCACGTGAGCTTAATGTGCATAAGACATACGAGAATCCGGCATGAAGCCCAGCCAGTCTATTTTGGCGTTACTCTTGATCGCACCCTGTCATTTCACAAACATCTCATAAAAAACTGCAGCAAAGCTGGGCGCGAGGAATAACATCATTGCAAGACTGGCCAGCTCCTCATGGGGCACGAGCGCTTCCACACTACGATCATCATCTCTGGCATTATGCTATTCCACTGCAGAATACTGTGCCCCAGTATGGTTCCGTAGCCCCCATGTCCACTTGGTCGATTCCAAATTATATTCCTCCATGAGGATAATTTCTGGAACCATCCGTTCCACCCCGGTTCCATGGCTGCCAGTTCTTAGCAACATCACCCCGCCAGATATTCGTCAGGATGCGGCATCATCTAAGTTCATTTCCCACGTCTATGCTCAACCAGACCTGCCAATATACGCGGATATCTTCGCCCACCCTGTTCAACGCTTGACGTCTCGTCACCCAATCTGGTCTCCTACGCCTACACTGAACTTCTCTGTTCCAGACTCTTGGAAACAGAGTTGGCAGTCAGCTGAGGTAAAGAACAAACACCTCATCACAGACCCCTGCAAGCGTCAACCTGGCTTTGACCTAGCACGTTATGATTGGGTTCTCCTCAATCGCTATCTAACAGGCCATGGCCGGTGCGCCGCTATGTTCCATCGCTGGGGATCCAGAGACGACCCGAACTGCCCCTGCGGCTACAGACAGACTATGACCCACATAGTCAACGACTGCCACCTCTCCAGATTCAAAGGAGGTCTCAAAACTTTACATCAGGCTCAACCTGACACTGTTGACTGGCTACGGAAGAAGGGCAAACGCTAGAAGAAGAAGAAGTGAAGATACTCAAGCCATAATTAGAACATGCTTGTATCACAGTTTAAGAAAAACAGTCTTCCATAAAGCAGCAACAGTAGGGTTAGCCCCAGTCTCTGGATGGAGTTGGGGTGTCCTGCCCTGCCACTCACTGAAGGAAGACTGGTCCTGAAATAAATGCAGCTTGCAATGTTCCCAGATGTGACCATGACTATGAGCTCAGACCAATAGGGACTCAGAGGTTATACAGGTTCTAGTACTACAAATAAATAAATAAATAAATAAATAAATATGCATGCCTTGGGTCAAGTGGATGATGGTAAATAGTTCATTGTATCCACAGAATTTTTTTTTCAAGAATGGGAGCTACTCTCTGCCCTAATCCAACTTTCTAGCTTGTTTCTCTACTCTGACACCATTTTCTCAATGTTCTTATCAAGTTTCAGGCTAGCTATCAGACTCAAGCAAAACTATCATAACTGTGTGCCCCCAGGAACTTGCCTAAAATGGACTTTCTAGCTTTCTTCTACCCTAAGATCCCTAATCTCATCTGCTCTATTTCTACTTTTTGATTCCTGCTCATTAACCATTTTGTCTCAGTTTATGTCCTGCCACCTTCCAGACACCAAATTACAGATGCTACCATGATTTATTCTATCCTGACTGCTCTGGTCAGATGACTTTACCAGTATGTCCTGGAACTTTGCTTCTCCAGAGCTCTGACCCACTGGAGAAGGATAGAAACAGACTGGGGCTATGGACTGACCTGCCAATGCCCATTTCCAGTGGAGAAGCTATTACAGATGCCAGAACTCCTACCTTCTGCACCCCCAAAACAGCCTTGATCCATACTCCCAGTGGGGAAGCAGTGATAAGAGGAAGAAGATAAGAGGGCTTTGAACAACAGCTCCATCAGCACCTGGAGAGAGAGGAAGAAAAGGAGAGGGACATATGGAGATAGTAATGAGTGGCTCAGAGGGGAAGAAAGGATTGAATCAGGGAGAAAAATGGGGCAATTATATATAAATGTAGAGAGATTGTTATAGAGATGATGGCTGGCCCATGTGGTGGCTTGCAGTGGGTGACTGAAGATTCAGAATCCTGGTGGTGGGAATGGTGTGGATTAATACTCCTGTTGACATGTAATCTTGTAAATCAATAATCACTAAAAAAAAAAAGTATATATACATATATATGACAACAATGAGATGCCACCTCAAAAAAAAAATAGAAAAGAAAAGAAAAACGGTCTTGAGGGACCAGCAGGGGTACACCTGGTTGAGAGTACACAGCACCATGCACAAGGACTCAAGTTTGAGCTCTTGCTTCCCACCTGAGGGGGGAACCTTGACAAGAAGTGAAGCAGGTCCGCAGGTGTCTCTCTATCTCTCATTCTCTATGTCCCCCTCCCCTCTCTGTTTATTTATTTATTTGTTGTATTTTTATTTGCTATTAGCTAGAGACAGAGAGAAATTAAGAGGTGAGGAGGAGGTAGAGAGAGAAAGAGACAGAGAGATACCTGCAGCCCTGCTTCACCACATGCGAAGCCTTCCCCCTGCAGGTGGGAACCAGGGGCTTGAACTTGGGTCCTTGTGAACTGTAATGTGTGCACTTAATCAGGTGCACCACTGCCTGGCCCTTCCCTTCTCAATTTTTATCTGCTGTAAGGGAAGAAGGGAGGGAAGGAGGGAGGGAGGGAGGGAGGGAGGAAGGATGGAAGGAAGGAAGGAAGGAAGGAAGGAAGGAAGGAAGGAAGGAAGGAAGAAAGGAAAAAATGGCTGCCAGAAGCAGTAGATCTGCAGTGTTGGCAATGAAATCCAGCAATCACCATGATAGCAATGAAAGAATGAAACAGAGTGTGAGGGGCAGGGAGGGGAGAGTTACGGAAAAGAATAGAAAAGGAGAGGGGAGGGGAGGGGAAGGGAGGGGAGGGGAGGGAAAGGGAAAGGGAAAGGGAAAGGGAAAGGGAAAGGGAAAGGGAAGGAAGGGAAGGGAAGGGAAGGGAAGGGAAGGGAAGGGAAGGGAAGGGAAGGGAAGGGAAGGGAAGGGAAGGGAAGGGAAGGGAAGGGAAGGGAAGGGAAGGGAAGGGAAGGGAAGGGAAGGGAAGGGAAGGGAAGGGAAGGAAAGGGAAGGGAAGGAAAGGAAAGGAAAGGAAAGGAAAGGAAAGGAAAGGAAAGGAAAGGAAAGGAAAGGAAAGGAAAGGAAAGGAAAGGAAAGGAAAGGAAAGGAAAGGAAAGGAAAGGAAAGGAAAGGAAAGGAAAGGAAAGGAAAGGAAAGGAAAGGAAAAAGGGAGAAAAAGCTGGCCTCCTCTATAGGGAAGGAAACTTCATTTCAGTGCTGTCTTGTTTCTCTGTCTCTCTGTCTCTTCTTATCTGAGAAAGTCAGACTAGAGAGATGAAACCCCAGTGATGACAAAAAAGGAAAGGAAGGAGGGAGGAGGGGAGGGAAGGAAGGACAGTCTTTGGCCAGGTCTCATTCATGTGACTTGAACTAGTATTGTTACTAACTGGGTCTCAGTGTCCTTAAGTAAAAGGAGTTAAGTTATTTATTTATTTACTTATTTTTTCAGCTCTGACAACTAGGGATCCATGAATCCAGGACAGTGTCTCATCCACCACGAGTCCAACCCAGATTTTGCATAAGACTTGGTGTAAATCAAATCCTTGGTTGCTCAGGTTGAAAACTGGTCACACTGCCCAATAAATCCTCCTGCTCTTGCTCTTTAATTTCACACAACAGTGTAGAGTCTAATCACAACTCAAATGGAAATAAAAAGTTACCAGGTTTCCCTCTTCAACTTATTCCAAACAAATATGCATGTCCTGGCTCCTTTCTGAACCCTCCATAAAACCTTCAATCAGCCTTCTGTGAAAGTCACAAGATGAGGCAGCAAACTTGTTTTTACTACTGACTCAGAACTTTCTCACACATTCACTCTGCCCACAGCAGCTTATTCTCCCTTAGTTACTTTTTAAAGATTTGAAATGAATGTATTCATATCTATTGTTTTCCTTTATAATGGAAAAGTATGCATAATATAAAACCATTTTTAACCACACAGTGCAGTAGCACTAAGTATATTCATACTGTTAGAAAATATATTTATGTAATATATACATATACACACACACACACATATAGCCTCCAGGATTATCGCTGGGGCTCAGTGCATGCACTACAAATCCACTGCTCCTGGAGGCCATTTTTTCCACTTAGTTGCCCTTGTTGTTATTGTTATTGTCAACAATAACCAAATAGTCATTTTCCTCCATCATTGGATAATGGGCCCTGACTTTTTTCAATTTTTTTTTCCTCCAATGTTATCACTGGAGCTCAGTGCCTGCACTACTCCTGGAGGCCAATTTTTTTTCCATTTTGTTGCCCTTGTTTTTATTGTTATTGTTGTTGGACAGGAAAGAGAGAAATCAGGAGAGGAGGAAAAGACAGAGAGGAGGAGAAGATAGAGGAGAGGAGAGAAAGACACTTGCAGACCTGCTTTGCCTCTTGTGAGATGACGCCCCTGTAGGTGGGGAGCCGGGGACTTGAACCGGGATTCTCAGGCCAGTCCTTGTGCTTCGTACCACATGCACTTAACCCACTGCACTACCACCCGAACCCCCACCTGACCTTTTTTTAAAAAAATATTCCTCCTGCCTCCCCTTTTAAAATTCTTGGAGCTGCAGATAATTAATGCTTTGCTCAAGTAAAATAAAGTTTTTTTTTTCTCTCTCTCTCCTTCTCTCTCTGCCTGAAACCCACAGTTTCAATAAATAGGCAGGAATCTTCTGTTCAGGACTTCTGGACAGCATGATAGGGCCCTGGTATGTACCATATTCACCTAGAAAGGCTTTGAAAAACACTTTTAAAAAAATCATTTTTAGTATCTGCATCATTTTATACTTCATACATGCATGAAAGTTTAGTTGCATAGTCCTTCTGGGAATTAAATATAAGTAAATGAAGATATGCTTATTATAGCATGTGCAAAGCAACATATACAGTCATCTATTTGCATCTATGTGAAAAAAATAGTATGAAGACAGAATAGTTATCAGTGGTCTCCTTCACCCTCCACTAGAGCAAACCTCTGTTTGTGAGTTTATGCATGTTTAATTCCTCTCGCCTAATCTACTATGGCTATTTTATTTCTGTAGTGAAAAAGCAATAACAGCTATTAAAAGCGGTGACTTGAACGTTTTCAGCCCATCTTGGATGGAGCTAGAAGAAATTGTGTTAAATGAAATAAGTCAGAAACAGGAGGATGAATATGGAATGATCTCTCAAGCAGAAGTTGAAAAACGAGATCAGAAGAGAAAACACAAGTAGAAACGGAACTGGAGTTGGTGTATTGTACCAAAGTAAAAAACTATGGGGTGGGTGTGGGGGAGAGTACAGGTCCAAAAAGGATGACAGAGGACCTAGTGGGGGTTGTATTGTCATATGGAAAACTGGGAAATGTTGTGCATGCACAAACTATTGTATTTACTGTAAAATGTAAAACAATAATACCCCAATAAAGAAATATAGCAAAGCACGAGGACTGGAGTAAGGATCCTGCTTCGAGCCACCAGCTTCTCACCTGCTGGTAAGTCGCTTCACAGTTGATGAAGCAGGTCTGCGGGTGTCTTTCTCTCCCCCCTCTCTGTCTTCCCCTTCTCTCTCCATTTCTCTCTGTCCTATCCAACAATGACGACATCAATAACAACAATAAAACAACAAGGGAAACAAAAGGGAATAAATAAATGAGCATTTTTAAAATATCATTTAAAAAAAAGAAACTGGTTCTGTAACATGATGGTACAGGAGGACCTAGAGGGTGTGGATGACAGAGGATATAGTGGAGGTTGTATTGTTATGTGGAAAACTGGGAAATGTTATGCATGTACAAACTATTGTATTTACTGTCAAATGTAAAACATTAATCCCCCAATAAAGAAATTTTAAAAAAGTAACAACTATCTTACTCTTAGACTGAAGTTGAAAACTACTACCCTGATGCCAACATGACTTCCCTGCAGATGACCTCACCAATAAGTCCTGGAACCCCACCTCTCCAGAGTCCTGCCCCACTAGGGAAAGGTAGAGATAGGCTGGAGGTATGGATCAACCTGCCAATGCTCATGCCCAGCAGAGAAGCAATTACAGAAGTCAGACTTCTCACCTTCTGCACCCCATAGAGATCTTTGGTACATACTCCCAGAGGAATAAAGAACAGGGAAGTTTCCAGTGGAGGGAATGAGACATGGTACTCTGGTGGTGAAAAATGTATGGATTTGTACCCCTCTTATCCCATAATCTTGTCAATCATTATTGAATAACTAATAATAATTTTTTAAGAAAATGAAAAATAAGAAAACACAAAGCAGAACTTGGACTGGATTTTGTGTATTGCACCAAAGTAAAAGACTCTGGGGTAGCGGGGGAAAGTTCTGGTTCTGTAACATGATGGCACAGGAGGACCTAGAGGGTGTGTAAAACTGAGAAATGTTACACATATAGGAACTACTGTACTTTACTTGAGTAAACCATTAATCCCCAACAAAGAAAAAAATCTGTGAGTACATAAGTGAATGAATGAGTTATGAAAAAAAGTAATAACTTTTTCTGCAGTAAAAGTTATGTTTTTAATGTATATACTCCTTGAATGAGCAGTTCTATACCTAAGAATTCATTTTAAGAGTATAGTTTTAAGTGTGCTTGCAAAGATTAAGCTAAAGTAATGCTTGTTGCAAAGTTGTTTATAAATTATCTAATTATCTAGAAACAACTCAGTTGCTGAATACATTTTAACACTTTTATATAGTGTAACATTAATGAGCCAAATTAAATATTTCATGATCTCAAAGAAGTTCATAACATATTAATAAGTTTTTTAAAAAAGCTTATACAACAAGGGACATGCCCTTAAGCCCAGTAATTCCACTTCTAGGAAATAGTACAAGAAAACAAGTGTAAATGAATATCTTGATTGCATAAATTCAGTGAAAAATTAGAGCTAGATAAATTTGATTAATAGAGAATGCTAAAACAGATAAAGGCATATTAATAAAATGGACTAATATGCAACTAATAAAAGAATGAAATACACCTCTATGATGTGAAAAAGTCCTGATATATTCTTAAATGAATACACACACATATGTTTATATATGAAATTAGGGAGCATATTTTAAAATATTTATATACTGTTTCAGTAGCTTTACCACAAGTATATATAAATTTATATAAAGCAAAAAAAAAACCCTGAAAATCATACTATAAAGGGTGCTAGGCTATTGTTCTCTCAGTTAAACAAGAACCCGGGTTCAAACCCCCAGTCCGTACCTGCATGACAGAAACTTCACAAGCAGTGAAGTAATGCCACAGGTGTCTTTCTCTTTCCCTATTATCCCCTCCCCTCTCAATTTATCTCTGTTCTATTAAATAAAAAATAAAGACTGGGTAAAAAGAGAAAAATGGCTACCAGGATTATAATGAATTATGCATGCAGTGAGCCACAGTGATAAATCTGGTGGCAGGAGGGGGAAATATATATATGACCAAAAAAATCTGGAAGAATTTTTATCAAAATATTGACAGTACTTATTTCTGAATGGTAAAACTAGAGTTGATTTTTTTATTATTATTATTTAGAAAAAAGAAACATTGACAAAACCATAGGATAAGAGTGGTACAACTCCACACAATTCCCACCACCAGAACAACATATCCCATCCCCTCCCCTGATAGTTTTCCTATTCTTTAACCCTCTGGGAGTATGGACCCAAGGTCATTGTGGGATGCAGAAGGTGGAAGGTCTGGTTTCTGTAACTGCTTCCCTGCTGAACATGGGCGTTGGCAGGTCGATCCATACTCCCAGCCTGTCTCTCTCTTTCCCTGGTGGGGCTGGGCTCTGGGGAATTGGGGCTCCAGGGCACATTGGTGGGGTTGTCTGTCCAGGGAAGTCTGGTTGGTAGAGTTGATTTTTTAAAAAATATTTTATTTTGTTTATTCATGATAGGGATGAGAGAGAGAGAGAGAACAAAGTATCATTCTGGTGCATGTACTGTAGGGATCAAACTTAGGACCTCATGCTTGAGAGTCCAGTGCTTTATCTACTGTCCACCTCTGGGACTGCTAAAATTGACTTTTATTTCATTATTGTTACTATTCTTTTTTCAAATATTTATTTATTCCCCTTTGTTGCCCTTGTTTTATTGTTGTAGTTATTATTGTTGTTAATAGTGATGTTGATATTGTTGGATAGGACAGAGAGAAATGGAGAGGAGGAGAAGACAGAGAGGGGGAGAGAAAGATAGACACCTGCAGACTTGCTTCACCACCTGTGGAGCGACTCCCCTGCAGGTGGGGAGCCGGGGCTCGAGCCAGCATCCTTAAGCCGGTCCTTGCGCTGGTCCTTGTGCTTTGTGACACTTGGGCTTAACCCGCTGCACTACTGCCAGACTCCCTATTTTTACTATTCTATATTCACTGAGATTTTAAAAATATTTATATTAATGTTATTGTAAGAAAAAGTAAAGTACTTACACATTTTAGAACTTTAATTCAATTTTTACTCCAAATGATCCCAAATTCACTTACATATTTTAGAACTTTAATTCAATTTTTACTCCAAATGATCCCAAATTCACTTACACATTTTAGAACTTTAATTCAATTTTTACTCCAAATGATCCCAAATTCACTGCCCAGGACTTGTCCAGAGCTCCTAGGTTCTCACTGTGGAAATACTCACAAGGAAAGGCAGCTTAGGAAGAAAAAAAAAAGAAAACACTCCCATTCACAAAAGGCATTTTTAAAAAAAAATTCCCATTCATATAGAAGCCCAGAGTGGGGATATATGTAGTGAAAAAATGTATACATCAACTTCTAAAGGCGGAAAAGGCGGAAAAGGTGGCAGGGGGGAAATGACGTCTAGGGAGGAGGTGATAACTAAAGGATATGAGGCTTCATTTGTTTTGTTTTTACTTATATATTTCCTTTTTATATAAGATTTTCTTTTTATTAGTAATTTAATATTGATTTACAAAATGATGAGACAACAGGGGTCTAATTCCACATCTTTCCCACCACCAGATATATATTCCTTTTATGTCTGATGTCATTTTTATGTTGGAAGATATATTTCAAAGAAGCTCCACAAGTATCAGAGTTATGCCACTTAGCTATTTCCACTTTCAAGGTGAGGAAACAGATGTTAGGGAACAAGTAGAGTATGTGGTCCATGGCTCATGTGGCTCACAAGAGGAGGTGAGATCTACAGGTCCTTGTAGAACAATGATAGAAATTGCCCCATTCTCCCAAAGGAGGCTGGGGTCAACATCCTCTGCTACTTGGGGAAGACTGGTCCTGAAAGTGCAGCCTAGAATATTTCTAGCTATGACCATGGAATGAGAGCTCAGACTGACAGAAATACAGAGGTTACACAGGCTCCTGTGCTGAATATGAACAGGCATGGGCCCTA